>NW_022900936.1:21831305-21867119 GCF_012274545.1 Fukomys damarensis
TAAAATGTTCAAAAAAATCTAATAAAAAAAAAAAAAAAAAAAAAAAAATATATATATATATATATATATTTGAGGGTGTTAACAGCAGTATAATTGATGAAAACAAGCCTAGTTATAAAAACCAGACTGTATTTCAAAGAAACTCAGAATAAATAGGACCTTATTTTCAAAAGTAGGAAGCAACAGATGCTAAAGAGAATTCCAAGACAACATCTGTGCCAAGGAAAGTTGTCACTGACAAAGACTAGCATTTGCATATACATGGTCACTTGCTGGGTATCGCTAGAGGAAGCATTTATTGGTGGTAGGTTGAATAGCTTCCATTTTAGGATGCCTATGACTTTTTCAGTCAATACACTTAAATGTGACATATCAACTTGAATGAATTAAAACATGTCTACTAGATTAGTAAAGCACAGTTCTGGGTGTGTCTGTAGGTGAATGGCACAAAGGCCAGCAAAACTGAGGAGGGGAAATGTACTCTGGTTGTGCATTAAATCAATCAAAGGGCTTGTACCCTAAAGGGAATAAGAAGGGAAAAAAGCAGCTTTCTATTGAGATTCCAGAATTTAGATCTTGAACTGGTACTGCACCCTTAATGCTTCTTGTACTGCAATTTCCACCTTCTTAGATTAGAAAGCTATTGGAACATCTGGCTCTGGATCTCACAGATGGCCATTTTGAACTCTCCTGACTCTGATCCTGTAAAGCTTATCTAATCAATACCCTTGTGTAATTTTTCAATTTATTGTATACCTCGAGATTACAGTAGTTTATAAGCCTCTAAATTTTTTTCCTAATAAAATTATTTAAGAATTGCTTCTCAAAAAGTCTCTGATTACTGCTTAAGTTGAAATGTTTTATTCTTTTCTTGTTGTTCTTGAAGGTTTTGCTGTTGTGATATTCTGCATTATATACTAAGGTAAAAACAAAGAGTCTAAGTAGCTTGAAGTTTAATTCTTTGAAAATGACATTAACAGTAAATTATTGATAGATGCCATGCATTTAAAAAGTATGAAATGACTCTTCATGTCATAGCACTCAGTGACTGAGATATAAAATGCCAAAGAAGTCACATGTCTGACTTATCTGGAGACTAGTCTTTGGGAGAGATTAATATGAAGAAAATGTGATGTTAAGAGTCTGAATTTTGTTTTGCTTTGTTTTTTGAGTCAGGGTCTCACTAAGTAGTCCAAACTGGCCTCACACTTGCTATGTAGTCCAGGCTGGCCTTAAATTTGAGGTGATTCTCTTGGTTCAGCACTCCCCCAAATACTGAGATAATAGGCATGTGCCACCACATCCAACCTGAAGAGTCTGAATTTGTTAGAGCTTCAAAATAATGTAAATATATTTCAACTTTCACAAAGAAAAAGAGAAAGGGTAAAACCAGAACACAAGATTGGGAATTATCATGACCCTTAAGGGCTTCCTGCATTGGAAATGACCATTTATGTGTTTACTGGAGGTAGTACCATTTCCCCTTGTTCCCTGGTGCAAAACAATCTATCACCTTCCCATAGCTTCTTTTCCAAGCACAACTTCCCCATTATTTTGGTCCCAACTAGTCTTATTCTTTAGTGTCCTATAGATACACTCACAACTTCACACCTGAGGGGTGAAAAATAAAGTTATTTCCCCTAGGCTGGACTGAAAAGCTCAGATTAAAATGAGACAAAGGCCTCCAGGGGGCAAACAATTTGTGACACTAAATCTACTTTTCCAAGGATGGAAATTCATTCACATAATGCTTGAGAATTCATATATGCCACAATATGATACAATGAAAAGGTAGAAATCTCACTGATCCTTATCCCTCCATACCACCCAACTACTCAAGACTTCATATCACTGTTATTCCTACATTTGCTAAATGGAGACCCCCCACCCCCATGCAGGCACTAATCACACAGACAACTGCATGGTATCCTAAGAATACACAACAGGTTTTCCATTAAAAAGCTGTAGTCTCTGTCTGGCTGGCCATACTTGTGATTCTCCTGTTACTTCAATACTTTAAAAGCTGCAGCAATATGCAAAAGAATTTCATTAGAAAAAAAGTTTAAAAAGGTCTCCTGGGGATGGTGAGTTTTATTTTGCCCTGATTTAATACAGAGGTTTTCTCTAACAAATAAGCTCTTTGATGTCTTGATTTTCATTCCTTCCCTCCATCCATGCCTGTTTCTACTGCTCCAACACCTTCTGTAGATCAATATACACTAGTTTGATCTTTGGTGATGAATTAAGTATGGAAAATCAGTCGTAAGCTTTTCTTTGAATAGGGGGCATGGTGCCTTGTTTTTGTTTTTGTGTTTTACAATTTTCATTTCTGTGAAATCCCACACCAATGCTTGAGTTTCTGATGTGGCCTAGACCAGTGTGGGTTTTTTGCTTGAGGGTGGAGTGTAGCTTCCCTTGAGGGAATAAATGATAAAGGAAAGAATAGGTTCCTTATTTCTCTTGCAACACAACAGCTTACTTTTATGAGCACCTTTGTTTGGGGCCTACTTGGTAGATGGCATCTTTCCCCACTCTGGGAAGAACTGATTCTGCCAACAGGTGACTTTTAGTCTCCTTAGTTGCAAGCCCTTCTTCCATGGTCCCAGAGTCCTGTCTCTCCTGACCTGCAGGGTGGGTGTGTGCATGCTGCAGCAGTGGGCACAATGAGCCATTTATCAAGTGAACTAAAGGTATACCCAATAAATTATCCTTAATTGCTGGGGTTGGCTAGTAGCTAGTACTTAGGACGTGGGCTGTTAAACATATACCCAAAGTTGATTTTTAAATTGTTGGTTATACATAATGTAAAGGTGGAGTTTTCCCTCTTCTTGTCTGCTCTCCTTCTGAATAGCTGCATCCAAAGAAGCTATTTTATCTTACTCCCCTAACTTCCCCCCACTACAAGAAATATGAATTTATTTATGCCCCACTGATAAATGCCTGTAAAATTTGTACAAAAGAATCTTCTATTAAAATGATTTGTAGGGCCAGAGATTCAGCTCACTAGCACTGCACCTGCCTCACGAGTGCTAGGTCCCGAGTTTGATCTCCAGTATGAAAAAAAGAAGAAGATTTGTAATTCTTTTGTAAATTTTACCTGGGAGATGTCTTGAGAGGTAAAAGCCCATCCTCTGGAAATTGTGTGGTTTTTTTTTCCTTCTTTCTCCAAATACATTGAATGTTTAAAATTCAAAATTTAAAAAAAAGTGTATGAAATTGCAGTGCTTTATTTCAAAAATTGTTTCATGTTCAAATGGTTAATTCTACTATAGCACAGTAACTGTAAAAGAAAAAGAAGTCAGTTACAAATGCTTCCAGATAGTTTTTGTGCTATAGATCTTTAATGATAGACATAATAGGAAAAAAATTGTCAAGATATTGTTTTTGATGAAAATAGACTATTTTAAACTGTTCCTGAAAATTTAATTGAGGAATTTCCTAAAAATATTTTTTGTTTAAAACATATATTTTCCCATATGCCAAAGAACTGTATCTTTTATACATACTTTTCATAATTTAACTAATTTCAATTCTAACTATGTCACATTCAATCTCATATTATGAGTAGTGAGTAATAAATAAAACGTATTATGTTTAAATCTGATAAAAGCAAAGATTTTGAAATATTTTAAAATTTGCACACTTGCAAAATGCTGATTAACAAATAATAACAATAGCACAATGTTGAACACTCAATTTAATTTTTTTACATTCCTATTTATCTTTCATCAGTAAATATTCGTATGATTATGGCTGCTGAAGATAATATATAATTTCTTTTTTGTTTTGAGATAAGGCAAACATTCTTTTTAAAGTCAATAGTAGATTATAGCTAACTGATTTTTCTTTCACTGGTATAAAGAATATAACTATGAGATTGACTATGATGAATTTAACATTATCATTTAAGCTGGAAGTAATTACTGTCATTAATGCAAATTTTAATGCAAATCTTTGATTTTTACCTGAGTATACCAGATTAGAAGATATTACACATTATAGGTGAATGTTGAATAGAAAGTAAAATAAAAGAAAGTTTGTATAAGCAAAAAGTGATTTTGATGCAATATAAAACAAGAAAAGTCTATAATATCTTCATGCTTCTTTTAATATCTATAGGATTATCAGTATTGGAAAAAACAATATAATTTCTCCATTCTTCAGTTTTCCTACTTGCCATTTGTTAACTGAGTTGGTTTTCTTTATTATCAAATTTAGAATCAAGTATAGCACTCAGCCCTTGGCTTTTAAGAGTTGTATTTCTTAAATAAAGAGATAAATTAAATAATTATGGGCAAACTATATGCATGACCAAAGACAAATCAATATGTCACATAATATTGCCTGGTTATGAATTTAGAATGCTTCCCAAACCATTAAACTTAATTAAATTAGTAACTTATATAATGAAATTTTGCAAAATTTCACCTTTTTTTCAAAGGTTGTTGAATGATCAAACTTTAAAGCGCTTCTTCATAATTGAATAGCTTGCAAAGTTTATAATAAAATGTAACATGGTAATGAAATAATTTGTGACAAATATTATAAATGTGTTGTAATATCATAAGATTCCGGCTTTTACATTTTTCCTATTGTCTACTTATCATTATAATTATCAAAACAGTTAATTTCATTACTTTCATTCTAGAAAAATAAAAAGGAGGATTAAATATATCTACATGATAGACAAGCCATTTAGAAATTTACTCTTTAGGGCCAAGGATGTAGCTCAGCAGCCTAGTGCCTGCCGGGCAAGTGCTAGGCTCTGGGTTCAATCCTAGTACTAAAAAAGAAAAGTGAAAAAAAAAGACCACCCCCAAAGAAGAAATTTACTCTATAACAATTTATTCCTTTATAACTACATATATATTTATACATATATATGTAATTATATGCCAGTTTTTCTGTTCTTTGTATTCTTTTTTATCATCGAAGGAAACAAATTAGCAAACATAATCTTGATTTTACCTAGCTAATGATATTCTCAAATATCTTCTTAAATAAATAGCTTATTTTGTACATGCAGTTAGGGTATATGGCATTTTAATCTCATGTGAACTAGCCAATAATTATTATTTTTTCTAAAAAAATCTAGTATCCTTTTTTTTATTTTTTGCTAAATTAAAGTTTAATTTTCATCATATAACCAGTGGAAATTTTAAAATAAAAGAAAATATATCTTTGGAAAATACCACATTTATTTTTCTCTGTGGGGTAATAAATAAAAGCCTACTAAATATAACTTCTTCCCTAGTTTTCCTTTTGAATACATTAACATTGAACAATATTATTCATATCCTACACATAAAAGTAATGAAAACATGCACACATGACAATGTACATACAATTTATTTCTATAAAATATTCATTTTCTATGGATTTCCCTATATGATTTAATCCTCTCCTGAGGAGATATTATAAGGTTATTGGAGATGAAAGTTCCTCTGCAAGATATACTTTAGAATGTACCTAAAAACAAAAGATTATGAATAAAAAAGGGCAATGAACAACAATGCAAATGGCATATATTTAGGAAATATAAATATATCAATAGAAAACAAACAGAAAAAATACAGTGTGGACAAATAAAAAAGAAATATGAAAGGTTTTTGATTGAAATTAAAACAAATTTGCCTTAAAAAGGAATCAGTAGATTACACATAATATATTTTCTTGCCTTTTAAATCCAAAATAAATGATAATAATGGTGTTAAAAGAATAAGTCACAAAATCAGGTAAGTTAGAAAGAAAAGAGGAAACACATTTTTAAATAGAAAAAAAACAAAAAGATTAAATGTAGTGGTTGATTTAGTGGAATACAGAAAACTAAAAGTGTAATCTTTGTGTAAGTCATAGTAATAGGTTACTAAAAGAAACCTGTTTTTTTTTCCTTTTATCTTTTGCATAATCTCAGAGAAATATGAGCTATTCCAAATGCAGAAGTTCCCACTGGCATTACAGAGACAAGTTACGAGTTACGTGAAACTCTGAGAAAGAAATATTCTGTGTCAAATTATAGCCTCTTATTCAATCAGAAAGTGTCCTAGCAAGAGACTTAGTCTCTGTGAAAACTGAACCAAATAGACTTGGTCTGTGGGAAATTAATAACTTCTAAAGATTTGGATATTGAACTTTATACAGATTGAAACATCTCTACTCTTCTGCTAATGCCTGTTTAACAGACTTCTAAGCATATGTTGGGTCTGGCAGGGGTCTCTGACTGGCCGTCTGCCTGTCCTTGGGTCCTGACCAATGAAGAATGGAATGGGATTCTTAGCAGAAAAGGAGGGAGTCATCGTGAAGGGGGGCGGGGCAGAGGGTATAGCTCCAAGGAAAAGTTTATTTAAGGTGTGACAAATGCAGAGAAAGCAGAAGAGCTATCTTAGCAACAGGATGATCTGCAAGATTAGAGGTATCCTGCTTAGAATAGCGCCGTGAGTATGGGATGAGTTCATACTTATCCGGACAAACTGTTTTGGAGTGGACTAGGCCAATCAGGGCCTTAGCCTTTCTTTCTGGGAGGGAAATAAGGCATACAGTAAATATGAGTAACACTTTCATAAAGAAAACAGAAGGACAGAACTTTTTTAAGCACATGGTATATAATATGATAAATAGGTGATTTTTAAATGTCAGGCATCTATCGTTTGCCCTGGGATTTTCTGTCCTGCTAACTTACATATAGAAGAAAAGTTTTGTGAATTGTATTGTTCAGGAAGGGGTTAGAAAGATCATTCATATGGCAACATTTATGTGCTAGCATCATTAGTTTATTTTTAATTGTGCTATTTGTAAACATTCTTCTTGAAAGTAGGATGAATATCTTTAGAAGCATTATCCTCCCACCTAGTCTGCCACATTTCTGATGTAATTTTCTCCAAAGAGAAGAATTTATGAGAAACTAAATTTCTCTCTGAAGAACAAAAACTAGTAGAGGACCCATTCTAGAATGGCTAAATCCATATCAGCATTTAGATCTACAGTCCCAGTCAACTCCAATTGAAGAAATAAGTTGAGATTTAATTTTACTCTTTGTTTATATTTTGTTTAGGTTTGGTTTTTTGTTTGTTTGTTTGGTTGGGTTTTTTTGCATTGTTCGAGATGGGGTACTGCAATGTAGTTCAGGCTGACCTTGAGCTCACTATGCAGACCAGGATAGCCTGAATGTCTTGGCAATATCCTCCTGCCTCAGCCTCTTGAGTGGTAGGATTATAGGCATGTGTCACCATGCCTGGTTTGTCTTTGCTTGTATTGAATAATTTTTAAAAATAGCCAAGGAGCATGTAAATACTTAATAAAAATGGGTCATGATATAATATCCATAATCATTTACATTTCTCAAGACTGAAAATATGCAAAGTGTAAAAGGATTCTGTTCTACCATCAGAAATGGGAAATAAGAAGAAAAAGTAATTAATTCTATTTAACACTTTTTCCTCCTCATCACTAACTCCAGGAAATAATATTTCATATTATTTCTATATTACTAAAATTATTCAGATATATCATATTTAGATGTGAGCAATATATGAAAATTTCAGGAACTGATATTAGAGGGTTCGATTTCAATGATACAAGTGGAGAACACAGCCTTACTAACATTACAGTTAGCAGAGCATATTTTTTCTTTGTCATAGTGATTGAAATGTGACATTAACCTTATATTGCATATATTTTCCTGTTTTTAAAATCTCAGGTCAGCTAAGAAAAAAATGTGTAGGCTGCATGACATAACAAAAAATAAATTACATACCTTAAAATTTATTTGTGCCCTGAAATTTTCGTATACTACTATTATAGAATGTTTTTTGGATATATCTAAACCATTTTAATAATAAACAAGTCTTTTAGAAGTGATGCTGGATGATTAAAATTATAGGGTTTTAGTTAGTAATAGAAGTAATCAGTGAGGAAATTAACAAAAAATAATATATAACTTTCTAAATTTTCTTAACCCAGAGAATGCTTTTTTACACTACCACTAGATGAAACATTGCATTACTATTATTATACTAACAATTGAGTATATTATCAGGCTGTTCATTAAAGAACAATACACTTAATCCTTTAAAAGCTAAGATAAATTATTTTAATAATATAAAAGTAGATTATCAGTTAGTAGAAGTGGACTGACTGTACTATAGAAATTCCAGTTGAATAACAGAAATCAGCCTTATGTTTCGTTAGAATTTTCCTACAATTTTTGTGATAAGCAAGTAAAAAAAATGTTTTCTATGTCTATATAAACACATTAAAAAATACATTTTCAATTTTTAATATATAGCTTTCGCAAAATAGAAAACATGGATTTAAATATTGCTATAACATTTATAATTTTCATCCTGTCAGAGCTCTTTGGAGATTAAAAACTTGAATTTAATACAGATCATAATTGCAAAAAACCTCTGCTCACATAAGATGGACTATTACCCTCAATGTCATGATCAATATGTCAGTCAGGTTTCCATTAATATCATAAAATAACTGAGCCAATTAACTAATAAAAATGAAGTCTTGGTTCGGAGTCAAGTTTGGAGGTTTCTATCCATGATAAGGTGGAACTATTGGTTTTAGGCTTTTAGTGGGAAGGGATAGGTCATCATGGCAGGAATAGCACTCATATCAAGACCACTTCAATGGCTTAGACATGAAAGAGACCACGGTCCCACAACCCCTTCAAGCGCACATGCCGGTGACCTAAAACTGTCCCCTAGGTCCCACCTTTAAAGTTTCCACTTCCCAATAGTATCAAGCGGAGGATTCAACCTTTTACCACATGGGCTCTTGGAAGGCACTTATGACTCAAACTAGCAGTAATTAACTCTTAAGTAGTATATCTTAGTTACTTTGCTTGTTGCTAGGACAAACTACTCAACACATACAATTAAAGAAGGAAACATTTATTTTGGCTCAAGTTTATAGAGGTTTCTGTCCATAGTTGACAGGTTAAAAGGCAAGAGATATTGGTACAGGAAAACTAGCTCTGGCATGGCACAAAGAAAGCAGAGACAGAGATCAAGGAAGGAGTGGGAGAGAGACAGACCAGACCATGCACCAGTGACCCACCTCCTCCAACCAGGCTTCACCTCCCAAATTACATTTACCTAAAACTCATCAGGGGACTAAGCCACTGATGAGAATCTTGCCCGAATAATCCAGTCCCCTTCCCAAAGTCCCATCTATGACTATGTGAGGCTTTGGGAGACGTCTAGATATAAAACAAGTAGGATTCTTGATATAAATTTGAAGGAAATACTTTTAGGGTAGTGCGTCTTAATATGGACTCTCCCCAAACAGAGCTCAAGGCAAAGATTTCTAAGTGACTTATGCATTTGGGGAAATTAGGCCAGAGAAAATAAGTAGGAGATACAGACATGAAATAGTGAAAGAGAAAGAGACATGTAAAGTTTTGCTGGCCATTCCGCAGAACAAAAAATTCTCAACTCCATCAGGTAGCTACCTGAAAGAGATAATACCACTGATACAGCAGCAACTTGGACTAATGATCAGTATATTTTAACAATTTCATTCTAAAGGAATATTTATTTTTAGTAAAATAAAAAAGAAATCCTTGCAAACTTATATCCAAAAATGTCAAGAATTTAAAAGTAAATCAAAATATAGATACATTTATAACTGTGAAATGTCTAGTGCCGATATTATAGGTAGGCTTTAAACATTTGTTTAATAATTATAATTAAACATATTAAAACTTACTTTAAAAACTCACATGTAAACAATTTGAGAATCCATAAACCCAAGAAATTTACATTTCAGCTAAGATATCAATATTTATTTCCACACCAATTGAGAAATTTTGTAATTAATCATTGTAATAATCATTCAAGTAGTGGAGTATTATGGATTTTACATTCAAAGATATAAATTTCACCTTGCAATTGAGATATTTCTGTAGAACTCTTGTGGAAATATCAATTTTTTTATTATTAAGCATTCATCTTTTCAGTTATACCTGTTATACTATGATTCATTCCTGACAAGTAAAGCTCTTGGGAAAAACAAGTTTGCTTTTCATATCACCTGGAAAATGTCTCTCAGATGAAGGTTTCACAGGTTAGATATTGTGTTCTTGGTGGTTTACATTGTACTATATAATGTGTTTTTAAAGTATAATAATCCCCATTTTGAAATAGAATTTTCTTGAGATATGATAAACTATCATTAAACATTTTGAACTAACTATATTTAAATTTTTGTAGGTTCTGGTAGTTTCATGTCAAGGGTATTTAATGAAAAGAAGAGTTACAGTTTTCTAATTTCACGATTAGTCAAATTTAATTATGTCTATTCATTTAAATCAATATAAACAGTCACTTTTTTAATTTAAAGAAAGAAATGCCAACCAGGTGTGGTGGCACACCCTTGTAATTGGTGGCACATGCCTGTAATTCCAGCAGTCAGGAAGCTGAGGCAGGAGGATTGCTGTGAGTTTGAGACCAGCTTGGGCTATATAGTGAGTTCCAGGTCAGTCTCAACTACATAGTGAGACCCTGTCTCAAAAATCAAAAAACAGGGGCTGGGGATTTAGCTCAGTGGCCTCAGTGGCCTGCCTTGCAAGCACAAGTACCCCAGTTCAATCTCCAGTACCAAAAACGAAAACAAAACAAAAAACAAAAATAAGGAAAAAATGCCAAAATATATATCAAACAGATTTTTCTTATTTTAAAATGAAGAAAACTACTTCCTTAAATACAAATTGTTTTGATAGTCTTCCAAATGTATTTTCCATATAACTGGTTAGCTGAAATTTTTTATCTTTCTTTATAATTGTTATGATTTCCATATTGGATTTTATCATTATGGTAAGTATAAATAACATTTCTTATCATTTTCTATGTACAGCTATATGCTCCACAACTTATAGGATGTGAACTTAGCCAGTAAAACTGAATACCTCTGTTTCTTTATTATAGCCATAATCAGTTTTTATCTGAATTATGAAAATGATTTGTTATATTTTAAAGAAATTCTCAATAAACAGCAACTTTATATTTACATGCTGGAGATAACACTTTATCTTGAATGTATTTTTCTTAACTCTACTTCCTTTTTTATTATTCATTAAGTTTATGGATACACTTTAGGTATACAATATGATGACATTAATCGTTCTGAATTTTTACCTTTAGATCTTAAAGCTCATCAGCTTTTTAATTCAGGATGGCTAAATAAATAAATAAAGCAAGCCAATGCCTCTCTCTCTCTCTCTCTCTCTCTCTCTCTCTCTCTCTCTCTTTCTCTGGGTTTGTGTTCAACTTTTTTTTTTTTCCGGTGCTACCTGTTATCCCAGAAAGCAGTATCTCCACGTAAATATATTTTTATGGTAAAACACAATGCTGCCCTGAATCATTGTTAATAAATTCCAGATAAGAGTTATAGGTTGTTTCCTGTTTGATGAGATGGTCTTTGACTCACATGCCTCAATTAGAAATGTTACTAAATATCTTCTAGACTCCTTGAATTTATATTTTTTATTACCTGAAGAATTCTTAACAATCCTAGTTCTTGCTAATGTGGTATATATCTCTTCTCTTAGGGTAATTGTGTCCCCAAGATTGATATTTCTAAATCATTTCTATGCCTTTATATATTGTTTCCCTTGATCTGCCAATTTCCAAAATATAGCCTGATACTCTGGGGATCTATATGTGTGTGTGTGTGTGTGTGTGTGTGTGTGTGTGTGTGTGTGTGTATGTATATCCTGATTAAATTATCAAATCTTAGGCATTTTCCAGGATAGAGGCTAATTCTCAAATTAGTGTTCGTCTTTTCACCAATTAACATTTCTCCTTCAGGGCTAATCGTATAATATATAATCCCCCACTGCTTCTCCTGGTCAAACAGTTGTTTAGAAGGAATCCGGGCGGCATCTGTGACTTCTGCTTATCCTGAAAGGGTGATAGGTCTAGCTCTGACACACTCCTGAGTCAGCCTCCGTTGTGGAGATTTGTTGGGTAAGGTCTCTTTGGGCTCATGGAAGAGTGGGTACATGGTGGGTACATGGGAAGAAAGTTGGTCAACCTTGGAAAACCTGGCAATAGTTTCCCCTGTCTCCTGGTAGGCAAGATCAATCAGAATCAGTCCATATATCACTGGGAAAGGTCAAGGGAAAGAAATCATCTCTTCTAAAAACAATAAAGAGAGAAAAGAAACCTGAAATTATTTAGAATGGCACAAAGACTGATATATGTAAATAACTTTTTGCTATTAAAACTAACTATGGATTTCCTACAATCCAGTTAGCAGATTCAATTCTGGGGGTAGAGTTGAGAAGCCAAGTGGAACTTTTCTCAGTAGTTCACCATTTCATGACGAAAGATATCTCATGTTCCACAGAAGCACAAATATAGTTTACAGCCATATTATACAACTAAACAAATCATGTGACATATGGCTAGGAAGAAAGGTAGGAAAAGGAGAAAGAGGCAAAACAAGAGAAAATGCGTCAAAACTTGTCACACGATACTTCAGGTAAAAATTATAGCATGTTTGACAATGTCAAATAAGAGAAAAGGTAAAATTGCTTCCTAAAGTTAAAAAAAATCAAGAACTCTGGCTAAATTACAAAAAAGAAAAAATCTGAAATACTAGTGAGTTTGCTGTAGAAAAAAATAACTTTTAAAAAAATACACAAAATAATTTTGTTTTAAGATTGTAGCTTATGTAAGAGAGGTTTTCATGATGTTGGCAACATAAAAACTTAGCTTGTGATAATTTTCTAATTAAGTTGAGCACCTAACAAATTGCTTTTTGCTGTATCTTAAAGAAGGTCAGAATGTAAGACCTACTTATGTGAAAGTAGAAAAATTATAACTACTTGAATAGTCAAGTCAGAGTCTTTTTATTTAACATTTATAACATTCTGCCAAGAGTGAAATAATTTTTATTTTTATTACTGTACTTAAACAAGGGCTTCTAGTAATAAAACCCTGTAAATGTTTAAGAGGACATTCTGTGGTATATGTCACTTTATTTAATGTTTAAATAAATGTTCTTGAAATTCCCTTAATGGTGTGGCCAGTTATACTTTTCTTGTGGATTTACATGGATTTAACTGTATATTGCAGAATATTATGATTTTTGAATAGCATAAATTAGAATAAAGATTCATCTTTTGACACTTAAATACATTCAACTTTGACTTTGACTAGAGAATATTAGAATTTTGTCAAAACGTGTGATTCTAGCTAATATATATGTGTTTCAGAATCCAAAATTTTATTTGTATTAATATATTTAAATCATTAAAAGTTTTTGGTAAACAGATGAATTTATGATTACTGATAGTAATCAAGAAATATATCATGTTTCATTAGACATTAATTAGCTAAAATACTAATGAAACAAGCAAAATAAAATGGTGATAATATGTATTACAGAGGTTAAATGAATTGTCTTAGTTTTAAATAACAGCTTTAATTTAAAATAACTAAGATAATTGTAATCCACAGTTTTTTTCTCATGTCTAAATTATTATCATAGTTAGAAAAATTATGTAGTATATTTACACAGAAAAGTTCCACATTGTTTTGCTTAAAACTTAAAATATAAAAAAGTACTACGTTATTATATAAACCAACAAATAAAGGCATACCTGCTAGCAAGGTAAACTGCACATTTGCCTCCACTTTTAAATCAGATATGCTCTTCAATTTTATACTGTAAAAATTGAGAATATATAAACAAAAGTATTGATTTTGGCTTTTAGTAGAGTCATCTATTTGTACAAGGACTTTGAATTTAAAAGTAGGGTAGTTCAAAAGAAAAGAAAATATAAATTTTTTAATAAAATTGCTAAATGCTAATTTAGAAGGAAAATCTTAAATGACCGGTTAAAAACTATAATAAAATGACAGACAACATTTCAGCTGAGAATATGGAAGCAAGAACAGTATTAAATGTCATTTTATGAATGGGACAATAATCCCATAGAAATGCAATATTGTAAGAAATTATCATTTGAAAAGGATAGAGAAATACATACTTATGAAAAAAATGAGAAGTCCTGCGAAATATTATGTAAAAACCATTGCATTAACATTAAATGTTATGATTTGAATTTTGTGTTATAACTATAGTATGATAACATAGGGAATTAAATTATTTCTTAGGATATATATGCTGAAGTATGAAGGAGTTAATATTATATAAGCACGCTGTCGTAAGTTTGGTTTAGAAAAGAGGATACAGGTAAATTTTTAGAGACAGCCAATCTGAAAAAGCATTGCAGGGTTACTGTAGTTCAAATTCAGACAGTTGTAGTACTTGTCAAAGTCTTCATGCATTTGTGTTTCTTAGAGCATCTCAAACTACAGAATCATAGCAGCGTCCAAGGGGAAGGATGAGCAAGGTGACGCATCAGACAGAACCTGAGCAACTAAAGAATGGGAAAAGTTCAGTAAATGCTCTGCATTACTTCCTATGGCTTCCCTAAAACTTCACCTCAAATTCAGGGTTTTCAAAATAACAGAAATTTTCTTTTGTGATATTTCTGTAGGTTGAAAATGCAAAATACATACCATTAGAGTAAAATCAGTATGTTGCAAAGCGCTATTCCTTCTGCATTCAGGGAGCAAATGTACCTGTTGTTTCCAAATTCTAAAGTCTTCCTAAAACTTGTATGCGGGACCTACTCCCATCTTTATTGCCAACCTTGGTTGGTTGACAGATACTCATTATGTCCCTCTGTCTCATGTGACTATGTCTTTATTGTCATTTAAAGAACCTTGTAATTACATTGACCTATGCAGATAAGCCAAGATAAGCTCATTGTTTTAAATTCAGGTAATTAGGAATCTTTTTTTTTTCTCTCTCTCATTGAGTTTATTGGTACATTTTAGATATACAGTACAGTTACATTTATCATTGGGATCTTGTACCTTTACATGACAGGTCTTGGTTCTCATTTTTTCCCCTTGTCCCTGCCCTCCCTTCACCCCCTCCTTCCCTCCCCATCAACAATCACTTTATTTCCATCTTTTCATTATCTCACATTTTTTTCTTTTCCCTCATTACCCTTCCCCTACCCATTCCACCTTCCCTACACCCTTAGCCCCTTTATTCCCATTTCACCAGGTCAGTAATCTTATTAGGATCTTATGTATTATTGCATAATTTATTATTGCAGATTATTCACACCAGGGAAACTATTCGGTATTTACACATGTGTGACTTATTTATTTCACTTAGGAGTATATCTTCAATATGTATCCATTTTCCTATGAATGAATCTAATTTCTCATTCTTTATGGCTGAGTAGTATTCCATTTTATAGAAAAACCACATCTTCTTTATCCTGTTTTCAACAGATGCGCAAATGGGCTGTTTCGAAGTTTTAGCTATTACAAACTGTGCTGCTATAAACATTGGTGAGCATATATCACTGTGATATGATTCTTTTAATTCTTTTGGAAAGATACCATGAATGAATCTAATTTCTCATTCTTTATGGCTGAGTAGTATTCCATTTTATAGAAAAACCACATCTTCTTTATCCTGTTTTCAACAGATGCGCAAATGGGCTGTTTCGAAGTTTTAGCTATTACAAACTGTGCTGCTATAAACATTGGTGAGCATATATCACTGTGATATGATTCTTTTAATTCTTTTGGAAAGATACCCTGCAGAGGGGTATCTGGATCAAATGGAACCTCTAGTCCCAGCTCTTTGAGGTATCTCCATATTGAATTCCATAGTGGTTGCACCAGTCTGCATTCCCACCAACAATGCAGACGGGTTCCTTTCCCCCACAACCCCGCCAACATTTGTTATTGTTCGATCTCTTGATAGCAGCCATTCTTTGTGGGATGAGGTTGAATCTCAGTGTTGTTTTCATCTGCATCTCTCTAATGACTAGTAATGTGAAACATTTTTTCATATATTTACTTGCTGCTTTTACTTATTTGTCTGAGAAATGTCCATTCATTTCAGATGCCCATCTTTGAATCAGGTCTTTGTATCAACATAAAATAACATACATACCTCAGCGATTAGGACATGGTATACCCTTTAGGGGAGGGGAGCATGTTGCGCTTATTACATTTCACCAGATAATTCTTAGCAACTCACTCTGTCCCACATACAAACTAAGTTCATTTTATGCCAAGGTCCTCAGGATCTCAACCTATTGTAACATCAATTCAAGTCCAAAATTCATTAAATCTCAGCCCTGAATCAGGAAAGTCAAGTATGGTTAAGGCTCAAGGAAAAATCCAGCCTGGGTAAGAATATCATCTGTAAGTTTATGAAACGCAAGAAAAAAGTTCTATGCTCCAAATATGCAATGATATAACAAGAATGTTCTATTTATTATAGAAATTCTATTCTAAGATGATAAATGAACAGAAAAATCATAGGACCCAAGTGATTTTAAATTTCTGATAGATAGATAAACCTATTTTGTTTCAAAGCCTAGGAAAAATTCTCTGGCTTAAGGCTCCATCATATTGATTCTCGACTCTGCCTTCTGCGTTGGTAGCTCCACATTTGAAGTCTTCCTTTTACACAAGGTAGGCCATGGTTCTGATAAGTAGTTTTGTCAGTCACTTTCTTTCCTATAGAATCATGGAAATCCAGAAGCCTTTCATTTTATAATCTCTCTGTTCCTTTCCACTCACACTGTTTCTGAAAGTATAACATTATCAAAAACATCATAAATTTTTTCCATACTTAAACACTTTCATAGCATTACACAAGTGGATAGACACCTTTTTCCATGATGACTCCCTTTCCATTTCTGGCATGGGCTGATGCTGCAGGAAGGGATCTGTGAGTCACATGGCCCACTTTACTGAGTTTTTTTATGTCACAATTCTTAGTGCTTTTTCTCCTTTTGAGCACTGAGGAAGGCTTTCTTGACATGTCCAGTTTACTCTCCAGTGCCACTTTTCTTCAGTGAATCTTTAATTTTTGCTATTTTTTTTCTCATGAGTTTATTGGTACTATTTGGGTATACAATAAAGAAATTTTTGTTACTATTGCCATCTACATAAGCTAAGAATTTCCTAAGTAAATGTGTAGTTGATTTTTGTTTAAGATTTCTTCCCTTTAGTTTCCTTTTCCTATCAGTGTATTACGAGCATTAAAAAAAAAAAAAAAGCAAGGTAGAACTTTCAAATATTTGCTTGGATATCTCCTTACCAAGTATCTATTTTCATCGTTTAGAAGACTTGCTTTCCACTTAACACTAGGAAGCAATTTAGCAAAACTTTCTAATACTAGAAAAAAAATTAGCTCCCCTTTAATTTCAAAAAATTTCCATATGATCATTGCCTTGCTACACAAAGAACATGGCTAAAACATTTCCTTAAATCACTATACACCCTTAAGACACATAATTATGATTACTTAATATGTGAATCATCTCATTTGTAAATGAGGTTTACTATGGAATCTGACATTTTAGAATATTTTTTTGTATCAGGGATTAATTCAAGACCTTGAACTTTCGAGGAAGGCACTGGCACCACAGAGCTAAATATTCAGCACAGATTATTTTTAATTACATATTTCAAAATATTGATCAATCCTTGTTCTTAAATCAATAATTTTCTGCATGCTGATTAATTGATTAATTTTATCTATATATTGAAATGTTTGAGTTGAGTAGTCTTCTGTCCATGGCAGAAACAAGCTTACTACATTTTCCATCAAATATGTAGATTCTCTTTATACAGATATACTACATTATTAGTACTACTAGAAATTGCTGCAGAAAGATGTATTTTTTCAATGTTGCTAAAAAGTGGACTAGCATATCTAAAAGCTACTTATTTCATAGAACTGCTAGAGGATGACATTACTTGATAAGAAACAAAATATCATTAGAAATATACAAAAACAACTACCCAAAAGAAAAGAAATACAGGTAATAATGCTTCCTTAAAGAAATAAGTAGCTAGTGTTATGGGTGTATAGTATTCTGTTAAATATGTAAATGATGCTTTAAAACTAAAATTTAGAATAAAGAAAAACACCTTGGTAAACTTCAGTTCTGATCTTTCAGGGTATCTGATAATTTAAGCTATTCTAGTACTTTATATTTGATTACAAAAGCATATCCAATCAAAATTTACAAATGAAGATAATACAAGTACAAAGCACAAAACATATAACATCTAATCCTCTTAGTACTTTATATATTTTCCAATTATTCTCTATGCATAATGTGACAGCTCTAGATGTGCTATATTTTTATCTACCTTTCTATTTGACATTGTCTAAGGTAAATAAATTTTTACATATGAATTGCCTTTTAATTATATTACTCCCTAAGAATTCCCTCAAACTTCTTTTATATAATCCAAATGAATCATTGATAATTTGGTGTGGGTTACCTATAAGAATTCATTTTACTATCTTAGCACATAGCTCATCTTAAATTCCTAATATTAGTTGATAATACAATGATAAAAAACAACAGTTTATTCTAAAAAACTTTTCTATTCCCATGGCTGGAAGAAAACTTCGTGATAACAAAGATCCAGTGATGACATTATAGATTTCAGTCATCTTCTTTCTAAAATTCATACATGAAGTCATTTGAAGTGCCACCCCGTTACTATTTTATGCTTCCTTGCACAATGAAATCCTTCTAAAGAGTTGTGATGCTTCTCTCTTGTTTAAAATCCTTTACTCCTCTTTGATTTTAGATTCCAAGCTACACTCATAAAATTTGTACACTAAGATCCTCCATCCTTTACAGACACTGATATCTTAACAGAAAAACTGGAATTTCTAAATCACTGTCTTCTCTGTTTACACTTTTCATATTCATTCTTCCACTAGGCTAAAGTTTTATTTTCCATTGCAGATTAATATACTTCTCTGGTGAACTGTATTCTGAGCCCCTTTAGTGTATATTCATTGTTCCAGTTTCACTAAATGAATATTGTTTGATCAAATCCCCTGTGCTAGATTATTAGCTCAGTAAAGATAGAGTTCTTACAAATTTATCTCAAAGATTTCCAGCACACAAGCACCAATAATGTCATATTTATTATTTAAATGATTATTTTACATTAAAACCCCCATTATTCAAACACTATTTATAGGCATTATAGATGTTTTCATTTTTTGATTGCTATAACCCATATGCTATTACAATTATACATATAATTATGCATTGTTTCACTATTTTGTAGAACTAATTTTGAAAAAAATTACTCAAGAGTTATGCTGGGGAGAGTGATGGAAAAATAAAATAGCAATCAGTGTAACATTTTGTAGATAATTTCAGTGGCTTTTCAAAAGGAGAGTGAATTAGAATAATTTGCTTTAGAATTAGAATAAAATAATTATAATTAAAGTGGAGAAGTTCATTTAAAAGAAAGTGCAGAAGCTTCTGGATTTCACAGACCATGTCATCCCATTTAAGTGGAAGATTAAACAAAGTGAAAATGTGCCAATCACTTGGGAAGACATTCAATAAAATACCAATTTTAGTTATCTCTTATTAGTGACAGTGATGTTGAAAATATTTTTTCTATTTTTTGAATGTTTTCATATTACTACTCATTGACTAGGAATTTCTTCACTGATCATAAATAATAATAATAATTGGAAAAATTATATACAAAAATGTTTCTTCACATATTGCATCTTACTTCTGTTGACCATTAGCAGAGAACTTCAAGACAGTGACTTATCTGTACTATTTTATTTCATCTAAACATTTCCATAATTACTACCTTAGTAATTCTGTCTATATATTACATATCCCACTATATAAAATAAATGCAAAATTTAAAAATGTAAAAATAAAGACATCTGACTCAAAATTATTGTACTACTTGGGATTATATTTATACATACAACAAAAATTTAACTCATGAAAGATTTTCAGAAGTTTGAGAAGGGAAGTAATTTTTCTGTTTTAGTGAAAAGCATGCTAGTCAGATATCTAGATGCATTTTATTGTAGTTTCTGATTATACATTTTGCTGATTTAATAAATATTTATAATTATAACATTTTCTGAGTCATACGTCAAGTGCTATAACTCCTGAAATTATTAGATTCTGCATTAATTGCCCAATTGTCCTTCCTCTCTTTGATTCTAATCTGTGTGAAATGCATTTCCAATATTCTATTAACAAATCTACTACTTCAAGTAGAAAAGCAATCCATTTGGTCTATATTATCAAGGAAAATCCATCTGGTTTAGTGAGGCTTAATTTAATTAAAAAGAGCAGTGCTGAAATACTTGGTAGCTCTTTATACATACTAAAGGTTGATTTGTGCTCCTGAGATCAAAGGGAGTTTTTTTTTTTTTTCAAATTATGGTGCTGAGCTTCATATTTCTCATAAACAAACTTGCAAAGTAAAAATTGAATGTTTTTGTTTTGTTTTGTTTTTGTTACGGGGATCGAACTCAGGTCCTTGTGCCTGTGAGGCAGGAGGCAGAACCACTGTGCTAAATCCCTAACCCTGAAAATGGAATGTTTTAGTTTGAAATTCATCGTTGGCAATGTATAAAAATCATAGAAAAATGAAAGTTGTCAACAGATTCTCAACTTTAAGATGGGACTAGAAAGAAAATAGCCACATGCAGAGCTTCATATCTCATAAACAAACTTGCAAAGTAAAAATTGAATGTTTTTGTTTTGTTTTGTTTTTGTTACGGGGATCGAACTCAGGTCCTTGTGCCTGTGAGGCAGGAGGCAGAACCACTGTGCTAAATCCCTAACCCTGAAAATGGAATGTTTTAGTTTGAAATTCATCGTTGGCAATGTATAAAAATCATAGAAAAATGAAAGTTGTCAACAGATTCTCAACTTTAAGATGGGACTAGAAAGAAAATAGCCACATGCTGATCATTACTACCATTGTCACCACTTCTAAGTCTTTCACTTATCTCAAAAGAAAAAGTTTTAATGAGTGATAGGGAACAGAATGCTGTGATGTATTGAGAAAAATTTATAGAAATTGGGTTAAACTCTCTGACCACTTTTTAAAGCATTTCCATTTTTCTATGCACATGTAGAAATTACACTGAGATTTTGTAAATTTGTAAGGCTGACTTCCTCATTTCTCTATGTTATGCTTAAAGTCAGCTGCTGAAAGAGCTTATGAAAGGGCTGTCAGCGATCCAACCAGCTGATTTTGAGTCTTTTGCTTAATTCCCTCCATTTTAATATAGGCAGGAACTAGCTACTTGGTTCTCATAAATACAAAATGACAAAAATTATAGGATATTACTTGCAAGATATATATTTTAAAGGCTGTGACTTCCAACTTGTTTCTTTTTCTCTTGCTGACTCTGCTGAAGTAAGTTGCCATGTTGTTGTGGGACTTAAGAGATAGGCGAGACCACTGGGAAACAGGAGGCTTTTATTTTAGGTTTAGGTGTACACCAGCTCTACGGACTAATGTCCAAAGGAAGAACACTGAACAAAGAAAAATGTTTTTATATATTTGGTCAAAAGGGTTGGTCTTTCTAGTGATGTAGCAAGCGGGTTTATAGAAAGTGGACAAAGGCAGACAGTTTTATAATTTAACCTCGAAACAAGACAGAGCTTTGTGAATCTCATGAGAACAGGGTGACATAAACTTAGTTCACAGGACATCGTTGCCAATTTTATCTGTACCAGACAAAGGAGCTATAGCTATACGGAAAGGAGCAGGTGGAGTGATGAAGGAGGCTGCTCAAGGCTGGAAAAGCTTAGTTTCTTTTAAATCCTGCTTCACTGTCAACTGTACTGCAGAGATGACCAAGCAGGAAAAACAAAAACAAAAACAAAAACAAAAACCAAGGGAACAGTTTGGCCAAAAGCCTACAAAGAACTGAATTCTATCAACAACCATATGAATGAATTTGGAAGGGCACTTTCCTAGTAGATCTGTTGATAACTAGTATTTTAATGGGACTTTGAAAATAGCCTGAGAGTGACCCAGAAGATGACCTAACTTCCTGCAATAGCTGTCTTTCCATTTCTAGGACAAAAATGTCTAATGCCCACTCTTAGTGGAGTGTAACTTGGCTCATGGCTTCTGTGAAGTCCGTCAATTGTCACTTTGCTCCAAAGCAGAAATATCATGGTAGATGGGCATGGCAAAAGAAATTTTCTCACCTGTGGCAGCTAGGAATCATAAAGAAAGTCAAGACTGAGTTATGGAGATATGGCCCCCAAAGGCACCTTCCCAGTGACACACCTCTTCCTAACAAGGGCCATTTCCTAACAGCAGTTTTAGCCAATGAATCCATCAGTGGATCAAGGTATTGCTGAGCATATTGGCTCCATGATCCGATCACAATTCAAAGCCCCCCACTTTTGAGCAAGACTGTGCGAGGACAGTCTAGATCTAAACCATAACTCTTCCTGACCAACGTAGAGATAAGTAATGGGTTTGTAATATCACAAACCTTTGAGATAATGATTGATTATTAGCAGTGTCATATAAATTAGATTTTCTTTGACAGATTTGACTGATGTAATTTCTGAGAAGCCAAACCCACAATCACACTAATTTAGGCAAGGAAATATACTTAAATGCTTACGATCTGTAATCAACACAGTGAAGCATGAAAGTAATTAGGAAACGCGGAATGAACTACGTATGCACGTTCTACTAGATACACAGAATAATAATTTTTAAAAATATATTTCCATGTTTTATTGTTATTTCATTAGCAAGTGTAGGCCCTCTACTGATAGTATCAGTAAAAATCAGAAAATCAGCGAAACTTGAAGAATAACAAACTGTGTTAATTTGATATTCTGGATATATTGCTTTATGTTGCCACTATAATTTAGTTCTATACACAAGTCTGCTAATTACTACCTGGTATCTTTAAATAACTAGTATCTCTCTAAGAGATAAAGTTACTAGATTAAATGAACCTTAAAATATATTGCATTTCTGGAATTACGTTATTACTTAATCCTGATTTTCACATTTTGGACTTGTAAAACTCATGCTTCAGTGAACTAACGTAGAAAATTATCATTAAAAACATATATGAATTACAGAATGGAGCAAGTTTATAAAAGCAACTGGACTTTCAAACAAGCAGCTTTGTGTAAAATATTTTGTAATTTAAAATGAAAGTGATTAAAATAATAAATTCTACTTCAACTATTTAGAATAGTTAGATCTATGATCTTTTATGTGTATAGTTTATTTTTTCCCACTTGTAGATTTAAGAGAAAGACCGAGAGAAATTACATGATTAGTCTGTGAGAACACATTTACAAAAGACTGGATATAATATTTGAATTTCTTTTCCCTAAATTTCATAATCACAAAGTTCATTAAATTGTACATTATATTAAAATTTTTATTTTGTTATAATTTCTTGAAAATTTATTTTGTATTTGATAATAAAATATTTTAAAACATTAGTAATAAAATAGCACAAAAATACATTAAAACCAGTTGAGAAAAATTTTCACCCAAGAAATGCTATAGCAAAATAGCTTAATAGTTAAAAAAAATAAAAGTTTTGTTGATATCACAAATTACCACACAGATTAAATTCAACATATATCAATAACTTTTAAAATAATTTCACTTAGATATTTCTCAAACTACAAGAGTAAAATTGGGCCCTATCTAAAGCAGTGAGTTCAATTACAGCTATTTCCCTCAAGTAAGAATGAAGCATTATTGCCTTTCCTCTTAAGGTACAAATTTAATTAAGGCTGTCTTTAATTTAAATATCAAAAAATTTTAGAGCCCAGTAAATCCAATTCATTTTAAAGGACAATATATGTGCTGAGTAATAAGTATAACACAATGGCCTACAGGTGAAGAAAAAAGATAGAGATGGCTACATTTTATTTTTAAGAAATATGACACATAATAAAATAACTGACCTTAAGTAAAGAATATTTTATTATAAAACTTGAAGAGATTCTAAGATAAGAAATAAAGCCCTCTGAAAAATGAGTACGCTGTGAGTTAAATTACTCAAATGGAAAAAGCAAAGCTGACAGGCAATGAGTTTAAGCAAAGGGTATAAAGGCTGTTCCCTAAAATTTAACTTAGGAAGTCAATGAGACGTAAACAGCCTATGCCTCTTAAGAAACTAAAAGAGACTTTTAGTTGATATTTCACTTTACTATGATATTGTATGATACTGACATTTTAAAAATTCAACAAAGAAAACCCAAATCTCCAAATCTTCTCTGTGTTATGAGCTTTCAAGCAACAGCGATAAAGTAACTGTTACATAATTGCTGTGTTTGTGTTTTGTGATATATCATATTCATCACAATGAAAATGATTTCCAAAATCTTTGGAAAGCAAATGTGCATGGAGCACATGTGTAAGTAACTGACTAAGTCCAAAGTTTGATCAGCCTCATCAATTCACTCATCATTTTCATGTAATCTTTGGTTAGAATGATTGGAAACAGTTGTAGCATAAACTAGGGACCCAGAGGTCTTTATTGAAGTAAGAAAGCAATTATTGAGGGAGATGATGCCTGCATTTGAAGAAGCATAACACATATTCATAAATGTATTAAATTATTGATATCCTTGAAATTAAAATGTATAATCATTTACCGAATGACACTCATAAGGTGATAGAGTTTAATTACTTTTAAGTTTTTGCCATTGGCTGCATTTTTTAGTTCCCATGGTCATCTAAACACAGACAACAATATAAATATAAAAATATTATAGATATATTCAACCTTGTTTTCTATCCTTTCATTTTTATTTTTCAGTGTTATTTGATGAAACTTTTCAGTAGACTATCTCTCTTCAGATTTTCTTTAAGGTAGATAAATGACATATTTGCTGAGAATTACAGCATCTTTGTATTAATTTTCCTTAATTCACTATTATTCTCTCCTATAATTGAATATTATATCTTTCCACTTTCATTACTAATGAATATGTCTATATGTATTATCAAATATTAAATTAATTCTTTAATGTTATGCCTGAATAGCTCTATCTCTTGCCAATTACTCTATTAAATTGCTCACTTCAGACAGGTAATGGATATAATTCAGAAATGACATTGGGTTTATATTTAGGCTGACATCCTGTTCACTATTCATGTAAACTGAATTAATGTAACCGGTTAGACATTTTCTGATTAGCAGAACTACTTTGACTGGTTTATAATTGCCTAATAATTCAAATATAAGTGATCATGTGCTGCTAGTATAGCCAAATTCTCCAAGTTATTCAATCATTGGGTACTAAAGCAAGAGTATTCCTACCTTTTACATTTTTAATAAAGTTTTACAGAAAATTTAAGTGCATTTATGATTTGCTAACAAGAGTGAATACTTTTTAATTTAATGCCATTTAATGGAAAAAAGGTAATGTTAGAACATCTAGTTAGAACTTCCATACGTGCTTGCTTGAAAATGTTTTGAATGATAAACTCTGCTCAAAGCTCATTCATGCATAATCTTATAATACAGCATATATACCTATATACGAACATTTGTGGAAACACTTTCATTCATGTACCTAGATAAGGCAATTACATTTTATAATAAATGACGTAGCATTATATGGGTATTTTTATGTGAGTTAACAGATAATTATCAGGCAGTCAAAAGTTGTTCTGCTATTAGTAAAAGTATTTGAGCTCTCCAATTAATTTACTTGATTTTGAGCTACAATGTCAGTTTAAATATAAAATCACTGTAGTTAATTATATTTCTTCACTTTGTCAGCCAAATGGCTGAGAAGTGATCAATTATATTTCTTGCTTGTCTTAAATACTTAATAATATACTTAGGCCATTTAGGTTACATCTTAAATACCCAAACCATAATAATCCCATTGTGATAGTGTTTTATGATTTAAATATACAGTCACTACCTCTTCAAGTCTTCTCTACCTGGTATATTACCAATATTGTGGAAAACAAGATCATTCATTTGTAAATCTATACCTTTAGAAATTGTATTCCAAATAAAAGGAAAGAGGAAGGAAGGCTCCTGCACACTGGTTGGGGTTGTGTTTGTGGAGCCACTTCTTGCTGTTGGGCTCTGTAGCCTGGGATTTCCCCTGTACCTGAAGGGATGCAGCTAAGATGGACTGAAACAAGGCGGCTGGTGAACATGATGTCGTGCACACACAACCTCAGCCTCTGGGAGCACACTCTGAGAGGCTGCTTTCCAAGTTCTTGCTGCCACCACATTAACACACACTGGGTTCAGGACTTCTTGGCCTGGACAGAGTCCTGCAGGCAGCTTCCTTGATTATTCCTTTGGGACAAAGATGCATGGATCCAGTCTATCTGTGCCATTGCTTCTTTTTGCTGGGGGGAGGGGCCACATCTGGGACCATTCTCCCGGATGATGTAGACATGGAGGCCACTTGAGTAGTGGCCAAAGTTATTCCTGGCATCTGCAGACTTACACAAAGAAGGTACTCTGATGAGTTTCATTTCTTTTCTTTCTCTCTTCCTTGGGAAAACTCCAATTCCCTTCTTTTCCCTACCCCAATCCCACATTTATATCAAAGAGCTCAAACTGTTTGCCTTGTTTTGGTGTCAACTGAGAGAGGCAGATAGTTGGAGGGGAGAATATTAGCATAGTGCTTCCTCATTTGGAGAGTGGAGATGAAATTTGTGACCTTTTCTGTTTTAAAACTATACAATTTCATAGTGGAGCAGCTAAGGTAAGAGGGCTTCAGCAGCTATAATTATCCTGGTTCCTAGAATCCGTCTTTAGATATCTCTTTCTGGAGTTACTTCTGATAGTGGCTCTCCCCGTCTTTCCATCCAACTTGTCTCAGGTATTTTATGGTAACCTATGATAAGTTTATATCACTATCTAAAAGGATGTGCACCCTGTAGATGCTGACCAACTTTTTGCTGTGCAACTTTTATTTGTCTTTTAATTTTGAATTTTTCGTTTGCCAAAATATGTATATCCTTTTGTGTCGTGAAATAGCAAAAACGTAGAATGTTTGGGGGCTTGAGGAAGGAGCTAAGTAGAGATGAGTTGACTACTCATGGGCTCAAGCTTCAAAAGCTAGCTCCTGCTAGCTGCAAAATCACCCTCTAAACACATTATCTCTTTTCCTTTATGACATATCCCATTTTTAGACCGCCCCTTACTAACAGATAGTGGTAAAAGACTAAAAGCCGTTTGTTAAATTGCTCACATCCATCAGCTAGGGTCCCCAATTATTTATGTGGAAAAATCATCAGGGTTTCATTGAGATATCTCTGGGGGAAGTGCTTTCTACTTCTCCATAGACAGACATACTCTGAGATTAGGTGCTTTTATAACTTGCTATGAGGCTTACAATTTGTGTGGTTTCCCAGTTTTTTACTTTGTCTTGAAGATGAATTATGGCCATAGTGGAGACACAAAGGTGCAGAAGGAAGTGAAACTAGTGCTCACACAAGATCAGAGACATCTTGCTCCAAAGAAGTTCAGCTTTATAAGAGGTTCTTCTGAGACAGAGAAATCCCAGATCTAGAGGATGCCTTATGTGGTTCTCATGTGGGAATTGATCCTGGCAAAGCTCTGTAAAGTAGGTTAGGTAATTTAGGTTAAAGACCTAACCCCAAGGAGTTTGCTTTACCAGGTCAGCCCAGTGGCCAAACATCTCAGGAATCAACCAGGAGAGGCCCTGAAAGTCCCCACAACTGAATCAGGGATTGACTCAGGGAAAGGTCTGTGAGGCTTTCACAACCTAAGATTTGTTCTTCCTGAGGTAACATGGAAAATGCCTCATCTGTTCCATGAGACTTCATTGTTGGGCCTCTTAAAAGGGTACTCCATAAACACATTAGACCTTTGAATCTGGAGACAGTCAGATTATCCTAGGGTACTAATGCTGAACATCTGTCTTAAAAGAGAAACACAATAAACATGTATGCTGTAGGTTCACCACCATTGACCTAGACGATGCTTAAAAATTGATTTTTTATGACTATTGACTGATAAATCAGTTAAACACCTTTTCATTAATTTTGCCAAATGTTTGTCCATTTTTAATCACTAATTTTAAAGCCCATTTATTTTAAAAGTTTCATGTTAAAAATGATATAATCAAGAAGGGGATTTTTTTTTTTACTTATATAACTGGAAAATCATACAACAGTAAATATCAATGTTGAAGTGGAGTGACCTTACCAGCTCTCTGCTTCACTTTTTCTTTACCTCTGGACTCAGTTTTACTTCATTTTAGTCCTTCATCATGCAGTTGTCAGGTTTTATACACATTCAAATGTGATAATAAAGTTAAAATGCCAAATATGCCTAAGCTAGATGGCAAAACAATCTTTTCAAAACAATATGCACTCTAGAAATCAGAGCACTTCTTTTTCTTTTCCAAAATTATCTTTTCTGTCATATTTTCTATCAGAAGTAATAGCAGGAAGCTGATAGACATACTTGCACTCACTTTTCTTTCTATGAACAAATTTCTTTGACTGAGGGATCAGGACCTTTAACTAGATCTAACTCACTTTTTGCTCTTTATCTCATTATGTCTCAGCTGAAGATGGTGCAGTAACTCTCTTCTGGAAAGTAAGATTTTTTAATTATTATTAAAGGAAATAGATGTGGAAAACCTAACAAGTGCAAAGTGTATTGTACTATTTTTCATTAGAATTTACCATAATCCAATATAGCAAATCTGCTTTGACTTGATTATTTCAAATTTTCTAAATTTCTATTCATGATATTTTATTCACACATAATTTTCCCATTATAATGGATTATGCTATTGTCTAGAATGACCTTTATCTTCAATTTATATTTCCAAATTTATTCATCTATGAATGTACAACTCAATTTATATACACTGAGTGATGCCTTTTCTGCTTATTCTTGATCAAAATGATTTGTACTTTTGCTAATAGTTCATAATATTAAATGTATCAAAGTATTTTAGCAGATTATCATATTACATTATTTTCATACCTTAATATCAAGAAAACCTTAAAAGAAGTGCTATAAATTTGAAATTTGTTAATATTTTCAAAAATATTATCTTTATAATTCTAAAAAAGCAATTCTTAATTGTAAATGATTTCCAAAAGGGAATCCTATACATTTATAGGTGTTTTCAAATACATAGAAAGCTGAATCTTGTTCAAGATGGAGAATCAGTCAGAACTTTTAAAATCATCCAAGTTTGTTAACTTTTAATAATATGGAATGAAATTAACTTATGCTGTCACAGCATTTATAGGTGTTGATCTCATCACAATGAACATCTTAGGGCATTTTGTGCTAGATTTTGTGTTCATTATATTGGAAGTTAAATTATACATTTAAAAGAGTTTAACAATTTTGTTGATTTAGAACATAAGTGTCTCGGAAATATCAAGTATGATTTAGATGAAAGTGGGGTTAATTAGATAAGTTAAAGAGATACTTAACAAACTTTTACTTTCTCTCAAAAGTTAAGCCTACTTTTTAAAAAAATCCTTATTTTTGGATCAAAAATTTAAATCATAGTCATTTCTTCAATGTGTGAGCAACTGAAACAACATCATTTTTAACTTTTTATAAATTATAAGATGATTGTCTAGATGTTTTAGAGAAGACAGATCCACATCCTGGCTCATATCTTAAACTCCCTCATACTGCATGAATGGCAAGGTATCTGGAGAGGCTGCTCTCATCTTTGACATTTGGCGTGTCATGAACTGAATAGTTTTGTCCCCAACAAAATTCAGGTATAGATGCCTGAATACACATCATCATGGTATTTGATTGTGTGGCCACCAGGTTATGTCAGACCCCCAAGATTTGGAGTAGTGTCTCTACAGGCATGCGACACTAGCCTGTGAAGAAGATATGTGGAACATCGCTAACTGACAAGTAGGAATCAGATCTTCAGACACGTGATTAACTGGTGCCATGATCTCTGACTTCCCTTCATACAAAACCATGAGAAATAAATGTTGATGAAGCCATCCAATACTCAACACGGTGTTTATGGAAACCTGAATTGAATAGAACATAGACATTTTATTAGATGGAAAAGTATTTCTGTAATAAAATTAGTTCCTGATTAATTCAGCGTAATTAGAAATTATAGAAATAAATTTTATATTCTCAAGTTTTAAAAGATACTTTTGTACAAATTTCTTTAAAAATGTAATTTTAAGCAAGACTGAAATTAAAATCTAATTTACTATGCAAAAATATATAAATTTAAAAGGATTATAATTTGCTGTATATACAAAAGGAAAATTGTAAAATGAAGTCTCATGTTCTAAGGCTGAATATTTTCATGATCCAAAAATGATTCCACAAATGACTATATTTTATGGAAAAATTATAACTAAAACTCTCATTTGCTTAGAAAATTTATCTAAGTTTTCCAGACTCTACTCAATAAAAAAAATTTTGATTTGGATATCACAGGGTGAAAGATGACTACTTACATGTTATAATGTTTTCTTGAGATTCTAACAAGTATACAAGAAAAAAATAGTACTCACTTTAAAAATTACTGACCAAAATGTTTACTTAATTTTTAGCTGTATCAATAAATATGTGTTTTCATCTATGTAAACATTTGCACATATAAAATTCCTTAGTAGTTTTTTTCTAATATACAATTAAAGATTATATAAGTTTATAAGATCCATGTTTTCTCATTTCTCTGTAAATGTGTAGAAATTTGTATTTTAAAAATATTTATTTTCTAAATCATTTGTTTTTATGTAATATGAATTTTTTCTTCACATAATTTTAATAAAATTCTAATACCAAACACAAAAATTTTTAAAAATTCTTCTGAAATGTCTCTAGAAAAACTTTACTAGAAAAAATTTAGAAAATTTTTAGAAAATGTCTAGAAAAAATTTACTGCCATAAATTGCATTTTTATATTATGAAAAATATTAATCTTCTTATTCATTTTTGTTTTCTTTTTAATGATAGGCAAGTTTTAGACTTTCATATATTTACATACTAATATAAAAGTAACAAATTTTTACCACATATAGTAAGTATGACACTGAAGTGTTTCAGTTGCTATATTTAAAAGTGCAATAGCATTGCCTTATTTACAAATCAGAAAAGTTTCAGGGACTGTCAAGTAGGTAGGAATTATTTAGGTAGGGTTTTATTTTCTTTAATGTACTTATCTATTTTTTTTACCTATACTTCAAATTGAACACCAGTTTTTTCCACTTAGCCTCCAGTGCACTTTGTTTCCCATTAAGCACTATAAAAATTTAGCTTCAGTATTGCACTCTAAAATGTGTTTTTCTTAAGTAGGCATAATAATATATTTCTAAACCTTTCCTCTGCATTACACTCATCCATAAAGCTGACTAAAAAGTCTCACTGTGAAATTGATTACTTGGGCAATGAGGCAGAGCCTAGTCTTTGATGTACTATTCAAAGATAGTTCCCTATCCTGGCACAACATAGTTATATTACTTGAAGTTACTTTACATTTCCCATTATTCTTAATCTTCAAAATATAGAAAAACACTGTTAAAATTCTAATATGTACATCATTAATGCAATAATCTTGCATTATTACATTTCATAAGGGAATCTCAATTGCTTAAAAATATAAACTGTTTAATAGAGTTTAAAAAATCTCAGAAAAATCTGAGTAAGGCTTGTGTACTAATCTACATAGTGGATATATCAAAAACTACATGTATATAGTTAAATTTATATGTAGTTATGTGCATATAGTCAAAAACTTTATGTATATCTATGCATATTAAACAGCTAAAAGGGAATTTGAAGTATTGAACCTAAGAAATTACGTATAATTTAGATACCTATTTAACAATAATTTATACCTATTTAACATAAGAAAAGGTCCCAGCACATTTCTTATCTCCTAAAACATACTATAATTAAATTGAGATCTTAAAACATTCACCTGGTATTGGCTTTCTCAGGGAAGATACTGAAAGCCCCAAAATGATTAAGGGAAATTTATCATGAATTTCCTAATGTCCTTCCATTGCCTGAAGTCAGTCACGTATTTTATCAGTGAGTTGTGTAGAAGTTTAATCAGCCCACAGAAAAGTCACGAAAGTTTGAAGAGAATAGAAATTACTTTAGAGAAACAATACAATTGCTTCTATTCAATAGTGGGTATTATTTTTTGCCTTAATGTTTAATACCAAATAAAATGCTAATTCACCAGTGAAGTGGCTTCTCATACTAGATTGCCTTAAACTTTAGCAACTTTTAAATTATCAATAAGTAAATGAAGTATTTGCTTATTTTAAAATTAACATTGGTACATTTACGTCTTGATGTAGGGAAAAAGCACTTATCTCTCTAAATAGGCTGGTGATAGAAATAGAAACCAAAGTAAGCTATTCTTATCGGCTTCATATAGGATAAATTTAAGAGAGGTAGCTGTTCTTGTTTTAAATTAGTGAAACCTAGATATGATTTTCTTCAAGAAACATTACTTGAGAATTATTTTATTGCTGAATATAAAATTACTACAAATTCATTTTCTTGCAACTGCACCTATTAATTATCATTGTTGTCTTAGATTAAAAAATATCCAGACAAGTTCAGCTGGTTCCTCTTTTGTTTCTCATAAGCCAAATCCAAAATGTTGGTAAAGTGAATTCTTATTTTGAAACTCTGGGGAAGAATAATTTTCCAAGCTTTGTTAAAGTTGGTAGCCAAAATCAGTTTCTGGTCATTGTAGAACTGAATAAAATTCCTGCCTCCTGGTTGGCTGACATCCGGTGACCATTTTCAGTTTCAAAGTGCCACCTGCATCCCTTTCCCTAAGTCTCTTTCCATTTTCAAGAACAAAATAGCATAGAAAAATCCTTCTCCTGCTTTAAACTTTCTAATTTCATCTTCTGTCAATAGTGACAAACTACTGATTTAAAGGAGCTAAGATGATTAAATTAGTGTTAAAAGAACAATTTCTTTATGGTCAACTCTTTAGCAATCTCATCTACATCTGCAAAATCTCTTTTGCCATTTTTTAAAGGACAAAGATCTGGGGATAAAGGGCCACAGGGGCCACTAAAATTGTGTTGACCACAGGAAAATATTTTTTCTCATAAATATAGTGGCAACTGAAATGTTTTGCAGAATTATAAATTTATCATTGATATATTTTTCCCAAAGTGATCAAATTTCCATTTTTCCAGGAGGTATTCCACATTTGCTATTTTTCTGTGATTTATTTTCAGCTTTAATTGAGTTTATTGGTACATTTTAGGGATACAGTACAGTTACATTCATTGTTGGGATCTTGTACCTCTACATGACAAGTCTTGATTCTCATTTTTTCCCCTTACCCCTACCCTTCCTTCACCCCCTCCTCCCCTCCCCACCTACAAACACTTTATTTTCATTTTTTCATATTCTCACATTTTTTTCTTTTCCCTCATTACCCTTCCCCTACCCATCCCACCTTCCCTACACCTTTAGCTCCTTTCTTCTCATTTCTAAATGACAGTAATCTTATTAGGATCTTATGTTTTACTGCAAATTATTCACACCAGGAAAACTATTTGGCATTTACACATGTGTCCCTTATTTATTTCACTTAGGAGTATATCTTCAATAGGTATCCATTTTCCTATGAATGAATCTATTTTCTGATTCATTATGGCTTAGTAATATTCCATTATATAGAAAAACCACGTCTTCTTTATCCAGTTTCCAACTGAGGGCAAATGGGCTGTTTCCAAGTTTTAGCTATTACAAAGTGTGCTGCTATAAACATGGGTGTGAATACTTCTCTGTGATATGATTCTTTTAGTTCTCTTGGAAAGATACCCAGCAGATGGATGGCTGGGTCAAATGGAACCTCCTGTCCAAGCTCTTTGAGGTATCTCCATATTGATTTCCATAGTGGTTGCACCAGTCTGCACTCCCACCAACAATGGAGAAGGGTTCCTTTCTCCCCACAACCCCGCCAACATTTGTTATTGTGTGATTTCTTGATAGCAACCATTCTTTATGGGGTGAGGTGGAATCTCAGTGTTGTTTTCATCTGCATTTCTCGAATGATCAGTGATGTGGAACATTTTCTCATACATTTACTTGCTGCTTTTACTTCTTTATCTGAGAAATGTCTGTTCATTTCGGATGCCCATTTTTGAATTGGGTCTTTATATTTGGGGGGGATGATTGTTGTGAGTTCTTTATGTATCCTTGATAATAGTCCTTTGTCTGAGGAACAGCTGGTAAAATTTTTTTTCCCACATTGTAGATTGTCTCTTAGTTCTGCTAATGGTTTCTTTTGAAGTACAGAAGCTTTATTCACAGAACTAGAAAAAAGAATCCAAAAATTCATTTGGAACCATGAGAGACCTAGAATAGCAAAAGCCATTTTAGGCAACAGACACATGGAACCAGGTATAACAATTCCCAATTTGAAACTATACTACAAACCCACTGTGATAAAACCAGCATGGTACTGGCAAAGAAATAGGCCTGAGGATCAGTGGAACAGACTGGAAGACACAAAAACAAACCCAGATGTACTCAGCTACCTCATCTTTGACAAAGGAGCTGACCATCCTCAGTGGAGGAAAGATAGCCTCTTCAATAAATGGTGTTGGAAAAACTGGATGTCAACCTGCCACAGATTAAAATTAGACCCTTATCTTTCTCCATGCACTAAATTAAAATCCAAATGAATTAAAGATCTAAATATTAAAACAGAAACATTAAACTTGCTGGAAGGTAAGTTAGGCAGAACTCTGGAAGACATTGGTATAGGAAAAGACTTTATGAAGAAATCCTCAGTAGCACGGGAACTAGCAGATAGAATGAACAACTGGGATCTCACCTTACTAAAAAGCTTCTGTGATTTTTTAATTAAAATTATTTTAACACTACTAATTATAATCAATAATTGCACTTAGATAAGTTGTTTTTCATTGCTTTTTTATCTTTTGGATAAGTCATAGCCCAAGTCTGTGTATGAAAATTGATTTCTTTGAAGGCATGTAAATGCTACAAATATTTTCTTTCAAAGTTGTCATATTCAAAATTTCATCAATTATCAGGCATTTTCTCTTATTTTTTAAATGAAAGATCTAAAGGAGTTAAAGCTGATATTGCAAAGAATAAGTCAATATGCAACATGACCAAATCACTGAGGAAGTATTCATTATGCCCAGATACTTTTAGATAATTGATCTTTGTGTTTACTCCACAAAAAGGCACGGAAGGAGAAACAAATCCCAAGTACATGTAGCATAAACATTCCTCAAATAACTTGTTGAATAACAATACCTGGGCCTTAAAATGGAAAATTATAAAACAAAATTGTCTGTGCATACCAAGATCCCACCATGAAGATTAACATCAAAAGTAGAATGCACACAAATATTTTAAAAATTACCAAACCTGATCAATTATTTTCAGACATTTAAGATCACTCTCATTTTTGAACCTTGAAGGACCATCATTAGAAATTCATTACAATTTAATAAGCACCCAGTTTTCCCTATAAAAATATAGGCTTCCCTTCAGAAATAAGGACAAGAAATAACACATTAGGACACAAAGAGCTTCTGAAAGAGTCACTATTGCTACCACTGTAATTGTAAACTGAAAATTTGGACACCATCCCAATTTCCTGAGGCCCCTACATTTCATGTCATACATCTGTCTTAATTTTCAAGCCAATGATGACATGAGAATTCTTCTGTTTCACATCTCACTGTCTTCATCTTCTTCAACTTCAACTGATATCAGCTTACCCTTTTGTTGCCGTCCTTTAAGGTACGTGTGAGTAGCCCAAACTGGAATGAATATCTGGTCTTCTGTAGTCAAAGAACCATAGGCTGAAACTTCCCCTTACCATCATCTAAGTGCCAATGTCTGAGACTGGATTCAACCATACACATTGTCTTTTTTTTTTTTTTTTTTTTTTTTTTT
>NW_022900936.1:21867217-21904400 GCF_012274545.1 Fukomys damarensis
TTTTTTTTTTTTTTTTTTTTTTTTGGTCCCGGGGATTGAACTCAGGTCCTTGCGCTTGCAAGTCAGGCCACCGAACCACTGAGCTAAATCCCAGGCCCTACACAATGTCTTTTCACTAAGTGAATGCTGAACTTGTACTTCTTTAATATGAACTTGTACTATAGCCCTGAAGGGAATCCAGAATCACTACAGAGGAAACCTCAGGGACAGCTGAATGATGACCTCTGTACTTTGAGGAACTATAAACTTTATCACACAAGTAGATTGTGATACAAGGAATTATTTTTTACTTTAACCTAGGTATAAGTCTGGGGTATAACTGTTTTTATCCTTGTTAAGTATTAGTTCGGTGCAATTAAGTCATAATTTCACACGGGATAACTATGTAAAATTTTTGACCTATTCATCTGCTGTGACTTTTTTTCACAGAGACAATCCTTCTTATCTATTTTTCCTCATTATTAAGGGTATATTAGTCAATGCTTATGGTATGTTTTATGTTCAGATGTCCCCCAAAGCCTCATGTGGATGAAGTGGGACTTTCTTTTTCAGGAGTAGTTGATTATAGAATGTGTGATGCTGGGATTAACGTTGTGTGATTACTAAACCACTACATGTGAGTAATTAGTGTGGCACTGCCCTAATTCCAGTAGTCTGAGTAAGATAAAAGGGGCAGAAAGATGCTACTAAAACTTCCTTGTTTCTTTTGCTATGATATGGGAACTGTATTGTCTCTCCTCTGTGATGCCTGTCTGCCTTGGAGCTAGCCGATTGGGGCCTGAAACTTCTCCAAAATATGAGCTAAATAAACCTCTTTCCCTTTAACAGTTGGTGCCAGGTATTTTGTCTCAGAAACCGGAGAAAAGTAACTAACACAGCTATTAGATTTAGATGTAGAAGTGTGCAAGATGTCTGTGTGCTGGAGGGACAGCAATGTCCTGTACAAATCCATATCTAGAGGCCAAAGGATCCACAAAGAGCATCTGCTAAGGAAAGGCCTAGGGGCAGTGCTGGAAGCTGAAGTGTTTGTGTCAAAAGACTGAAGGATCTCAGCCAGAAAGATGAGGGATCTGCACTGGCAGCCAGGAGAGGACTTCAAAAATGATGAGTTCAAAACCCAGTTAAAAAAAAAAAAGTAATGAGGGTGAAGATCTAAGCTCCTTTGAAGAAAAACCACTGAAGGAAAGCAATCTCAAGGAAGATCAGCTGAAATCCTTCCCTGCCGTTCTGCTTGTATACTGTTCTGACAATAAGCCTCCTTGAGTGAGTCTTCCACATGTGCAGAACTCTGTCAACTCAAAGGGTAAAAGGTCTTCCTGAACAAATAAAATGTGGATTCCAAGTAGTCCAAAACTACACAGCCATATACATTTTTAAAAATACTTATTCTTGTGTTTCCTTTCCTTTATTCAGCTCACCACTCCATCCACATTGGGTTATCCAAACCAAGATTTATAACTCAGTTCATCACCTTACCAGCTTTTTTCATTTCCTTCATTTAAGTATCTACTCTCACCATTCCACAACTTGACCAACTCATGAACGTGACGCATAAACCTACACATTGTTCAATCAAATGGATACATTTGCATTCTCATTTAATCTATCTGAAGCATTTTATACCTTTGGTATGTTCTCCTACTTTCTCTTTTTCCCTCTGTTTACTTATGACTCCAAGATATTGAGATTCTACTCTTACTTTATTTTTCTGAACAGTCCTTTTCTAGTGTTCTCACTGAATCAATCCTTTTTTCCGATTTTCTCTCATTATTGACACTCCCTAGCATTCTGTTTTCAAATAGAGCTTCCTCAAGATTTCTGCAAGCAAAGACATACTTTGAATATTTTCATTTCTACATATATGCTTTTATTAATTGGATCTCAACTTTATATCATTGAATCATCTCTGGACATACACTTCAGTGTCAGCCATATGCTTATCAGTGCCACCTTCAGATTGTTATGATACTCACATTCAATATGATTTAAAATAAATAATATATATAATATATATTTTACTACTCCAGTCCTTCAGTTGCAGAGGAAAAAGGAAGTGACATAAAATTTAAATTAAATAACTCAAACAGGAAATTTAAAATTGACCAAAAATTTCTGTTTGAATTTTCTACTGATAGATTTATTCACTCATAGTAGATGATGGCAATGGAAAGCTAACAAATAGGGTTCTGGCAGAAAAGAAACAAAACTGACCAGTTCTTATATTAATAAGATATCATCAGATTATCAGTGTTATCCCAGTGAACTTTTATTCATGTAATCTAAAGAAGAAGCATTACAATTCAGTATCATCTCAGGACACTCAATGTAAGAAAATAACCTGACTTAAATACTTGTTCTTTAAATGCCTATATAAAAAAATGGAAAATGGTGCAAAATAAAGTCCAGAGGAGCTGTAAGGAAAGGTTATCATGACACTGATTGGTGAGGTAATGCAGTGTTTTTAATCTCATATAATTTTGATCTTGTCTTTTGCCTTTGAGTTAGGGCAACAGTTCTCAAAGAAAAAGAGAAGCTCAATAAGCACTGAAAAGTTAAAGTGAGGCACATTAAAATTTTTAATTGTTTAGTTTAAAATGTTTAGCAATTTATGCATTGAACAGTACTCTATAGCAAGCAGTTTAAGGCTGTGGAAGGAGAAGATGGGAAGGATTTCAAAAGGGAATAAAAACAAATTTTAAAAAATGATTGGTTAGCGTGTGGTGACAAGCATTATTTGTATAATTTCATGGCAAAATCTCTAATTAGAGGTTTATGATTGGTTATGACTTAATCATGGCTATTAAGTTAGTTGGCAGACTCTGATTTCTTAAGTTTAAATATAATTTTCCTATAATATGATTGTTAACACTGAATCGGTTTGTTTGCTTACTTGGAAGCACTCCGTCGAATGGCTTTCTGATTTATTACTCCATTGGAAATCAAAGTCAGATACAGAATTATTTGGAGTCTAAAATCTCATTATGGGAAGCATTTAAAATATAAAATTCATCTTCCTTTTATTTATAAAATAAATATCCAAAAACTATTATTTACAAAAAACATTTTTCAATTAGTGGCATCCAATATTTTTGGAAGATTTTATGTCAGAGTCGTACGTAAATGAATACATTTTCATTTATTGTGAGATAATTTTTATACATTAAACATATTGTGACAATGAAGGATCTGCACACAGAATGGAACAGAGTTTAAGGGAATCATAATTGTTCTTCCTGTTGACTACACCTGAAGTATCAGTCCACTCAGATATCAAATAGTGCCTATCCTGACAATTACTGAAGAAACTGCAAAAATTATAAAAAGGTCTAAGAATTTTGGACTTTGGAAAGGAATTTAATTTTTAATCTGAATAATTTTTATTTGAGGAAACAAACACTTAAAAGTGAAACCTGAAATACTGCAGAAATATTTTTAAAAGCATGTTTTTTGTGATTTTGTAGCTAGTTATATCCCACCCTTTCAAAGATTTACAGTTTTTTTTTTTCCAAATAAATTTAATAAGTTCTACTTTGCAAAGGAGGAAAGTCTTAAAATTGTGATCTCTCAGGCTGTCATGGTAATGTCTAATTGCTACTTTTTAAACACAAATTAAATTTTCTCATATGCTCAATTTAAGTATCATCCAATTTTCTCCTCTGTGGCCTTTTGCTTAAGGAGTAATTACATTGCTGACATTTTTAATTAAAACAGTGCTATCTATTTTAAAAAGCATTAATCCTGCCATTGATTTTAGATCCTGTATAAAATTTTGGTTGTTGAATCAGTATATATGTCTTAATACACTATGACCCTATAATTATTAGCCAGTAAATTAAATCCTGTAGTACTCACATAAAAATTTGATTTTTGTTAATCAATGGTATTGTTAGCAATTAAGATCCTAACGACTGAGAAGATAGCTCAGTGAATGTGTGATTCTCTAGTATGTGTGAGGCCCTGGGTTTGATCCCAAAGAACTACAAAAAGAAAAAAGAAAAAAACAAAACAATAATAACAAAAAATATTTTAAAGAGGAATATAAGACCCGTGTAATATTAAAGATTCTAAAAATTACTTTTGATCTATGCTAATGAAGTCATATATCACTGAATAATTTTAATTTATATTTGGAAAATTAGAGCTTTTATATTTTAAAATCTTCGAAGTGCTAAAATAATATAGGGTTTATTGCATATTATTAAATATATTTCCAAATTTTGGAGAAGTTTTGAAACTCTTATACAGTACAAGATACCAACTACTCACTCAAAATATTGAGAATGATGATAATGTTATGTAGAAGGCTGCAGGCAAAGTGATAGAGAGGGAAGGTGCATATCAACTGAATAGAGTGTGATTTCCAAAACGGAAGATTGAAATTTTAATGCACAGAAGAATATCAGCAATCTGTACCTGAGGTCAAGGTGGAGATTTAGCCAGTCGTGTAAATAATTCAATTTTACTCAGAAAATTTCCTGAACTACAGCTTGGCAATCCAGACATAGATTCTAATTCTATGTCTATAAAGCTATATTAAATAATATTGAGTAATTATAATGAACTTATGGCTGTTTCAGGGATTACCCTATGCTTTATTTACTACATAGTGAATATATGAAGTCAACAGGCATATTTTAAATGAACAGAAAGAAGCAGAGACTAGAGTTCTCATATTTACACAGTGTATAATAGGGACTTTAAAACCTACAATATTCATAGGGTAAAATCTCTGTGGTTAGCTACTTATACTTTCCTTGTATATTCTTTGTTAAAAGATATTTTATACATCTTGTGAAGTGTGTGTGTGTGTGTGTATTTTATATGGTGTAGAAAATCACCTGCATCTAATGTTTCAACTTAGTCTAAAGATTCCTTACATACAAATTACCTAATATTGAATATATTCAAATGCATATTTACTCCAAAAATTTTCTTCTATCTCAAATTCATAACTCTGATAAACCTATAATATTTATGAAGCCCAATACTTCATCTTCTTAGTCTTTATTTAACGCAACGCAAATTTAATTGTCTAACAACTGTTTTTGTTGATTTAATTTTCCGCACTATCAAGGAATTTGATGTACTCTCTGTAGACCTAGAGACTAATGGGGATTGTTCCCACTCTGGAAGATTATAGGTGGTAATATATGTTTCCAAAGCTTTAATTTTCTTCCTTAATTTGATACTCTTCCAGATAATGCTCATCTTTTTTCAGCTGTAAGCATTAACTAGTGGGTAGAATTTAATGATAAAAGCAGCAGATGTTATTAATGCAAATATATCAGCTGCATCAAATTGTACTTAGGAGATATGATACTTGGGAAATGAAAATACTATGAATGTTTTTTCCTAATTACTGTTATTCATATTGGAATGATATAAACAAATTTATACCTTATTGAGAAATCTTTAGAAATTATGGTGAAGAGAAAGAAGACCGAGCTTATGAAAAAATATTGAACATAACGCTCACAAATCAACATTTGGATAAAAACTGTATTCATTGTAATTGAGGAATGATGTTCTTGAGAAATTACTATAGTTTCTAGAATTTAAATGAAATAGACTCTTTGATATCTAAGCAATCTTGCTGAGGAAACAATCCAGTTTTATAGGTGAATTGACAAAGTTTTCAGATGCATTTTGAACCTACAAAAATATTTTCACTTTAACCTATATTATCTCTTTGTATAGTTTTGAGTTTGAATGAACCATTCCAATGAAGATTGCATTTTTAATTCTAGTTATGATGTTTGTAAATGTAGATCTTTACACATATGGGTCATACTCTCTATATTATGTTGAAAATCTTTCATGGACATAAAAATTGTGAATCCAGATAAATTTAAACCTATTTTTTCTATTTACATAAATATTCAGTCACTAAATTGGAAACTAAGAAGCTTAAAGAAAAACAGTGCAATTTCTATTATTTTCTTTGTACTATGTTGAATAATTTTCCTGCATTTACACATTATCTTAGTTCTTTCTTCCTAAAATAATAAATTGCCATAGAATAAATTACCATAGACTGCACACTTTATAAACGAAGTGAACTTATTTTTCACAGTTTTGAAAGCTGGGAAGCCCAAGATCAAGTCACTGGCAGGTGTGGTATTTGGTGAAGCAGGCTGTGTGCTTCCACGATGGCACTTTGCTGTTTTATCCTGCAGAAGGAGGAACGCTGTTTTCACATGGTGTAAGGATTGAAAGGGTAACACTGCAGCCTTTTTTAAAAAAATCCTTAATCCCATTTGTGACAGAGAAATTCTCATGTGATCACCTCCAAAAAGTCCATGTTTTACTTTATTTATTTTTGGTTTTTGTGAAACAGGGTCTCACTGTGTAGTGGAGACTGACTGGAACTCATTATGTTGTCTAGGCTGGTCTTGAACTAGCAGCGATCCTCCTACCTCAGCCTCCTGAGTGCTGGGATTACAGGAGTGCACCACCATGCCCGGCTCACAGCCCATGTCCTATTACATCGCACTGAAGATCAAGTTTCAACAAGAAGGGGGTGAAGGGAGGGTGGGGACAAGGGGAAAAAATGAGAAAAAAATGTAAAGGTACAAGATCCCAGTAATGAATGTAACTGTACTGTCTACCTAGAATGTACCAATAAATTCAATTTTAAAAAAAGTTTCAACACGAAGGGTAAAGAGATATAAACACTTAAAATATAGCACACTTCCACGTGATAGAGATGTTACTTAGTAAGACATATACCTAAAAAAAAGAGCAATATAGTAAACAAAAGTCATTGATTTTATATAAAAATTGAGCTGTTGAAAATACTTGAGAAATGTTTTGCAAATGACAAACCCAAATGCTCCAAGCAAGCATATGATATCTTCTTTATACTGAGAAATATGCAAAGATGAGTGGACAAAAGGAGAAAATACCTGTTTTGGTGAGGACTCATTCAATCCTCTTCTAATTTGAAACCAACACTCTAGATGAAAGAGGATGACTTCAAGAGGAAAACAAAACAAAAACAAAAACTTAGGAACCTCTATGATTTTCTGAAAAAAATAAAAAATCCAACCATTCAGAGAAGCAAATAAAAAAATGAACAACAGCAAGGGGCCAGGGATTTAGCTTAGTGGTTCTGCCGCCTGCCTCACGAGCACAAGGTCCCAAGTTCGATCCGTGGTAGGGAAACAAAAGTGAACGCCAATAAATACAAACAAAGTGATAAAAGAGCAGAGAGAATACAAGCACAGAGTAATTAATATAAATAATAAACCAGTGAAAGAGAAGATGATCATATCAGTAGAAAATTAAAAACTGAAAAATAAAATCAAAAGAAGAATATTCTAGAACTGTAAAATATTACCGTTCAGGCAGGCATGGTGGCTCATGCCTCCTAGGTACTTGGGAGTCTCAGGCATACGAATTGCAAGTTTGAGGTTACTCTGGGCAATCAAGTGAGAGGTGGTTTTAAAATATTTTAAAAAAATTAAAAAGGACTGCAGATGTAGTTTAAGTGCTCTCTGATTTTTATCCCTGATATCAAATAAAAATAAATAGATATTAATTAAAGTAATTAGAAAATATAAATTAACAAGGTAAAACACATCTGAAAAAAATTCATACTGCAGTGATTTCAACAGCAGAGTACATATAAAAGAATGAACATTTATATGTGAAAATTAAGCCTCAGAAAATTTCTGAGCACTCTACATGTTCAAAGAAGTATACATTAAATGCATTATATGCATATGCACAGGCAGCCTTTGCCACAAATGCATATGATGAAGCAAATCACCTTTGAAATACAAAGTGCATTATTTCCACACTTAAACTATGCATCTGGTAACTTAATCTACATTATTTCTCTGCTTTTCTCTTAAGTCATCCTTTAAATTATGCTTGTTTGTTTTATTCAGTGTGTAAGGAAATTGTCACTAAAACTTTTAATTTTCTTATGAATAGGAAAATGGATACATATTGAAGATATACTCCTAAGTGAAATAAATAAGTCACACATGTGTAAATACCGAATAGTTTCCCTGGTGTAAATAATCTGCAACAATGCATATAATTCTCTAGTTTTATTCAGTGTGTAAGGAAATTGTCACTAAAACTTTTAATTTTCTTATTCATAGGAAAATGGATACATATTGAAGATATACTCCTAAGTGAAATAAATAAGTCACACATGTGTAAATACCGAATAGTTTCCCTGGTGTAAATAATCTGCAACAATGCATAAGATTCTAATAAGATTACTGACATTTAGAAATGGGAAGAAAGGAGCTAAAGGTGTAGGGAAGGTGGGATGTGTAGGGGAAGAGTAAAAAGGGAAAAGAAAAAAATGTGAGAGAATGAAAAGATGAAAATAAAGTGTTTGTAGATGGGGAAAGGAGGAGGGGGTGAAGAGAGGGCAGGGACAAGGGGAAAAAATGAGAATCAAGACCTGTCATGTAGAGGTACAAGATCCCAACAATGAATGTAACTGTACTGTTTACCTAAAATGTACCAATAAACTCAATTAAAGCTGAAAAAAAAAAAACAAATCTTTTAATTTCCTTGTACTTGCTTGTAATTTTCTGACAAAAGGCATTGTTTGCTGCTTTAACATTTATGCATCTAATATACATATTTGATTTTATTTTATTACATTGCAAATTTATAACTGCATCAATGCTTGTGTACTCTGAATAGATGGATACTTGGCATAGTAAATCTCTCATTATCAGAAAAATTTAATATTTTTTCCTGAATACACTGCCAATTTTACCTTTCTGATATGTGTTGTTTTTGCATTTAGTCTGAGTATAATAAATCTTCTGATTCTAATCTTATTTTCTGTTTTATCTACTGTCCATGCTTCTTATCTTTGAAAAAATATATAATTTCAAATGAATCAAAAAGTAAAATATTCCTCACAAATTAAACATAAATTACCTATGTATTAAGTAGATCTCAATGTTATTTAACCATAAAATATTTGAACCATATTATGGCTAAAATTTTGTGAATCTTATTTTAAGAAAAAGCAGTGATTGTTATACCTTTCATCCAAGGATTAACAGTTTGCCAAATGTATGATATAATAAAATAATAATAATGAGCCAAAAAGTGCATGTGTTATTTAAAAATTGTAAAACTGTGTTTAATGCTCTGATACTTATCATAAATAGGGATATTAGAAAATGTATCCAAAAATCTCCAGAAAAGGACATGAATAGAATAAGGATTTTTATATTTCCGTTAAGTTGAAGATAACCAACTTACATAAGTAAAATTTCCAGCATTTTTTACTGAGTACTAGAAATATAATATGTAGAGTAAGTTGATAGCAATATTATGAATTTATATTTATTTATAACATAGCATTTTATAAACTGGTTGTTTTCAGGATTAATAGATTTATGTTCTTTTGTACTTGGTCAAATTGTATTTTAAAAGAAAATATTATATTTATGTAACAACACATGAGTATGGCTAAATCTTTTAAATGTAAGAAAACATATTGTTTTATACCCAGATACTACTCATCAAAAACTCATATTCCCATCTTTCTGATTACACAGGAAGGAGCATTTTCTAAGTCCTCAAGTGAGTAAACACAGCCCTGTTAGCTAATATTCATATGACCATATATATGTGCAGGTCAATTCCATGAAGAAGTGCATAGTTGAAGAAAAGGGCTAAGGGAGTAGGAAAAGGGGGGAAGGAAAGAAGGGAAAAGAAAAAAATACAAAAAATGAAACAAATTCTTTATAAATAGTGAAGGGTGGGTCAGGTGAAGAGGGGTCAGGGGTATAGGGAAAAAATAAGAACCAAGATACTCCATGTAAAGGTACAAGATCTCAATGATGAATGTAATTGTATTGTATACCTAAAAAGTACCAATAAACTCAATGAGAAAAAAAAAAAAGAGGTAAGTGTAGAGCTGAGGTGCTGGTTTTCCTAAGCCTCTTTTTGCTTGCAAACCATCATGTTCCTTGGATTTGTCTCTTGTGGAGGCCCCTTTAAGAATTGAATCACACAAGTGCTAATCCTCTATGACTGCTTTCTTTCACTTTACGTGACACTTCTAAGGTTTTTCCATATTGTAGCACGTTCTTCTTTCTATGTTTTGACTTTCCACCAATGGCACAATTTCTAATTTTTGTTAAACCCAAACTATATAACTAGTATTGAACAGTACAATTTATCTGTGTTTTATTCCATTTCCTAATTCATAACTGCCTTTTCAGGAATATTTCAAAGGCAAATATATACTTCATTCTGTAGCTGAATAGAAGTATTACAGCCTAGTGGGAAATCCAAAAACTTATTTTCTTTCACTGTTGTAACATATTGTAAATGTTTTTGAAAATATGTTTGGCTTTAAAGTACTTTTTCACCCCTTTGTAACACAATGGCAAGGAAAATATGAATCATAAAATTTACAGAATGAATAGATAAGTTTTAAGAAATATAAATTTAGTAAACCATCTCCAGTTTCATATTTGTGATTTAGACAATATCCATAAAATTTTATTACTTGTGTGTGTATATATATATATATATTCATTATATATATTATGTATATATATCCTCTATATTTCATATAGAGAATAGAATAATGCAGAAGTTTGAAGTCAAAGATCAAAAGGTTTAATATTTTACTTTAATATGTGATGCTCTGAGACTCAATACAGTAATGTCAAACTTACAAATGGATTCTTCACTCAGGGTATTACTGACAAAAAGGATTAAAGAAATACATTTGATATTTTTTCTTTCTTCTAAAGTATAAGCTATCAACAATAATAGAATAAAGCTTCAGCTCTATTTTTTGGACTGTATTGTAAAACTTTTATCTAATGTAAATTGATATTTAATAACTTTCCTCATTCCTGTGAGAATTTTGTACTTTACAAAATCAATTTATTTCAACAGCTCTAAAGTTAGTTTGCATTCTATAAATTTTTTCTAAAAATGTGTTTTCTCTCTCACCTCTGCTATTTTATTGCTTATCTCACCTTTCACACTGTTTCCTTCTTGCTCATTTATTTTTCAGTGTCATAATCATGAATTTAATCTTCTAGTGACTCATTATTGCAGAATCTCTACTCTTTTTTGATCTTTCACGTTTGCAGTATTGAGCCTCTAACAAACTTGGGTCTGTGTATGCTAGGTAAGCACTTTACCACTGAGTTATCCATCCTGCTCTCAATTTTCAAATAAAGAGGATTTTTGTTTTAAAGAAGCAGTAAGCTAGAAAAAAAGTTTTGCTCATGAAGGGTAAATGTCATGTGAGACATCAAATCTTAATATTTTTGCTGAGTTGGGGTCTCCCAGCTATGTCCTTTGTTATTTTTGCTTGATTAATTTTGTTTGTTTGTTTGTTTTCAGATCGAAGGACTCAGTAAATAGGCATAGCATCCATCTAGGTAGTTCTAAAACGGGTGCTCTACAGTTGCTGTTCTTAATGTGAATATAATTTCTAAAAGAAAAAAAAAGCACCATTTGCACAGGTACTTGGCTGTTTTCCTAGCAAAGTATTCCCACAGAAATACTTCATGTCATGTGATTCCTCCCATAAAAACTATCTTTTAACACAACGGTTTCCAATAAACAATTAATCATGTTGTTATGCATTTTCTATTCTTCAAAACATAAAGGACAACAGTGGATTTTCACCAAGGCATATGATTGTATTCATATTCTCATTAGCTTTTTTGAATATTATACGTGTAAGTTAATTTCATGCATCAATCTAAGCGATGGTGCACAATTATTTTCGCAAATACAATTCTAGGTTTTGCTATGAAGATATTCTGTATTTGTAGTTATCATATACTATCAATTGATGTTTGAGTAAAAGAGATCATTGTGAAGAGTATTTATAGGCCTCATTGACCATTTTGAGGACTCAGAAGTGAAAACTGAGATTTTTGAGAGAAGAAATTCACCTTTGAGAATACAACATCAATACATAACTTTAAAGCTGGTTGGTGTACTCTAGAAATGTTAGCCCTCATAAATTATTGAGCCAATCTCTTGAAGTAAATAACTCAATGTTTATATTGAGGAGTCTTTAAAATTTGCTTATATGCTTCTATACATATTTATATAACATAAACTGTATATATTTTAAATACCTGATTTTATACATAAAAATGTATAAAATATATTTTACAAATATAAAAAGCTTTGATATTTTATAAATAATATTACATAATTTTAAAATATCATAATTATAATATAATTTTATGAATATGAAGGTGTTTTATAAATACTATGTATATTTTGTACATATGTGTAAATATAACTTCCTATTCATTGTTTCCCTGGAGAATACAAAACTTCACCCTCTCTTTTTTTCTATTTTCCTTCTCTCTCTCTTGCTCCCTTTCTGTACTATTTTTTATTCCTAGACAAAATTATTGTTGTTATCTAATTAAAGAGTATATGATTTTATGACCTATCTTGTTAGCTTCAATGTAGGTCACACTGGGAATACATCCTCCATCTCCTCAGAATAGCATAAGTAGTGCAGAGGTAACAAAAAACTTGAAAGAAAAATACAAAAGCACTAATATTTGAAAATTCCATACACATCTTATAGCTCATATTATCCTGTGCTAGTGAGGCGGGTGCAGTGCCACTGAGCTAAATCCATAGCTGGATAGATATTTCTTATACTAAAATGTCAGTGAATTAATATAAAACAAATAAATCTAAAAAACAAAAGGTAAATTTAAACCTAACTTACATTGACTTCTAAGAAATATGCTTTGATACTTAATACTTTGATACTTAAGACAGAAAAAGTTTTCTAGATACATGTAAAACATATTTAAAACTTGTCTCATGAAGATATTTAAAATATGCAGCAAAAAGTTCTTAAAATTATAGCATTTTCTGTTCATTTTTATTTCTATGTATTAACAATATTTGCAGTATTTTTAATCTTTTAAAATTTGTCATTTTTTTCATTTTACATCATTATTTATTTTTGCTCCTAATTTTAGGGATGAAATCCTAATTTTTCATTCCTATTTTCATTCCTAATTCAGAATGGCATATTATTTGAAGTGAAGCTTCTCTATGTTAGTTATCACAATAGAATACCACACACTTGTTAATGTGTAAATAAAAGAGATATATTTGGCTTTTTTCTCTGATGGCTAAGAACTCCAAGAACATAAGGATGGCACCTGGTGAGAGACTTTGTGCTATTTGCATGGCATGGCAGAAAGATAGGTAAGCACAACTGAAACAGAGAGAGAAGTCTACAAGGGGCAAATTTACAGCAAACTCACTCTCTTGCTAACTAACCTAGTCTCACAGTAAAGACATAACCCATTAGGCTTCATGACCTAACCATCTCTCATACAGGTGCAACTAATTGCCAAATGTCACTATGCCAATTAAATCTCAACATGAGTTTTAGAGGTGCTATTCATGCTGTAATACCCTTCAGTCTTAGATGAAAAAAGACCTGTAGAGAGAATTACTAGTTCTTGTTCTTCTGTAGCATGGGTTGAAATAGATTTGTGCTCACCAAATCTACAGGCACTGTTAAAAATCACTGGGCTGCTTTGTAGTGTATATATCATCAAGTGGTGAACTCACAGCCATTAAAGCCAGCCTGTCAGTCCACTAGCCAAACATATCATTTTGATAAGAAAATCATTGCTAAGAAGTCTTATTTAGAGGCATCTCTCCCTCTCTCTTTCACACACACACACACACACACACACACACACACACACACACACCTTCACTTTTTTTTCTTGCTGTGGCTCAATGAACAAATGAACCAAGTGTCATGGTCCTACCTTGGTCTGTAGCATCCAAAGAATGCTCTTTGAAAGAGATTCTTCTTGTTTGTATTTTTATTCTATTTTCTTCCTCTACTTATTTCCTAGACATATTTGTTGTAACTGAAGACTATTTAATTAAATGCAGTAGCTTAGTGAACAGATGAAAAAACAATAGGTCAACATGCATGAGAGAGTTTATGAATGCATTGAAATGGCATTAGCAGTTTCTAAAGCCTTTGACGTTGGAGGTTCACCTACAAGAACTTTAAACGCTTAGGGCTTAATGTTTCACTATTCTCCTTAGCCATGCACACTAAGCCAAAGTCATACACCCTGTGGAAAAGAGACAATTTAAAAAACAAATTCAAAGTAAAAAATGAAAAAGAACACAAAGTTTAATTAAGCAATCCTATTTATTTATTTATTTATTGTAGAAAAACTGTACTGGTGGATACTATTGCATTTTATACTGGATAGACTTGCATTTCAATATTTTAATATGATTTCATATCAGCACAGTTAATTGTATGTATGACAGATCTGAGTTTTATTGTTCAGGGAGATATTAAAGATAATCTAAAGTAACACTATCTTACTAACAAGAAAATCAAACATAGGCTAAGGAATTTCTTAAGATCACATATTGGGGTAGAAGTACAATGGGAATGAAACATTCAGTTATCTTATCATCAGGTCATTCTGATTGTAATGCTATTCTGTCATTACGATTTCTTCCTTAAATTTTCAAATTTATATAGTAGTACATGTATTATGTATATGCATTATAAATGTAAATATACAATGAATAAATAATTTTATATATGTCTTACAGATTTAATTAATAAAATTGTGAAACATGTTTATTTGTGCACTATTCTTATCAATGTATTTATATGTGGGGTAATAAAAATATTCAGTGAATATTAAAATGTATTACAGTAAAACACATGTTGCCATTGACCTTCTTTAATTTGAGCACACTTATCACATTATTTTTAGCATTTTCTGAAGCAGTTTTAGAAATTCTCTTTTCATGAGTCTCTTTATAAGATGTGATAAAATATAAGGTCAATGCTGTTTCTCAGGGCTACCCAAGGATAGGATGGCTGATAAAAATATACTTATGTATCTTTATTCATCTTATGCATACCAGATCTGGTACTGTGTGTGACTTTTGCTTCTTCCTCAAGGTCCAACTGAACATGAAAAGTAAATGTTTCGAGTCATTTTAGGACATCAAGGCAGCAATGACAGCACAAGTAAAGACACAAATGGTAGGTATTTTGATGGCGATGATTGACAGAGTGTTTTAGACTGTAATAATATTCATTAATAAAAAATCACCATGTTTTCAAATCACATCTCAGATACAGTCAACAATTCCCAAATCCAAATCAGTTCCATAATATCTTGAAAAATAAACATTAATTTACATGATGAGGTTAGTACTAGTGTTATGAACAAGAGAGAAGCATTAGAAAAAAATATTGAAGATTCCTACTTCATGAAAAACATAAATATTTTCAGCCATTATCACTGTCTTTGCACATCATTCTGAATATGATATATATCTTAGTTAAATTTCTCATAACTGAGATAAAATATCAGATACCCAAAGTTAAACAAGGAAAGGTTCATTTCAGCTCACAGTTCATAGAGGTTTCAGTTCATAGTCAGCTGGCTGTGAGCACAGTGTCATAACCAAGGGGCATCTCAGAGAAAGAGCAGTCCATGGCAAAGCAGGCAGGCAACTGTGAAGCTGCAGCAAGCAGCAAGCTGCAGCACCAAGTCTGATCTCTCTCTTTCCTTTTAGATTCTATGCAGGATATAAACCTATTGATTATGGCCATCCAAACCTAGGGTAGGCCATCAATATCCATACTGAAAACTATAGTAATTCCAATCGGGGCTTAATTTAGTACCACATATCCTTAATCCTAATACATCACACACTAGATCCAGCCAGCACTGGAAGCTCTCACCTATGAGTGCATGAAGCTTTGGGGTGGGGAGCATCTAGATACAAATCATAAAAACATGAAAATTTAAATCAATAAATAAATTTAAAACATTATTACTGCAAACTTAAAAGACTGCTATAATACTAAAGAATATTATTTCATATATAATTAAGTAAATACAAATTTCCTTGTATTAACACGGTAATACCACAAAAATAATTTTATTAAAATGTACACATTTAGAAAATCTAAATCACTGTTTTGATTACGCAGAGCTCAACTGCTAAATTTATTTGTCCATTTTGACTATGATTAAATGGAATATATTTTACCTTAAAAATGAGGCCTGATTGTTGACTATAATATCATTAATTTGGGAAGATAACTGCCTTTTTCTAATTCCAAAACAACTATTGAGGCAGAAAGTAGATGGAAAAAAGCAACCAAGATGGTTGAACAGCAATATTTAAAAATTACCATTAAGTGATTGTAGCTAAAACAAATCTACAGCTATCTGATGATTAAGTTTTCTTTTTGAATAAAATAATGTTTTATTTGAAGTACTTTCACATTTATTTTGATGTTTATTTTAGGAACTCATTCCTTATGATGAATATATGAAGTAAAATCAAGAAAGCATTTAATTTATTATTTGCTTACTACATTAGTCATTTCATGTAGAAAAATAAAATGGTAAACTGGTCATACTGGATTAAAATGCAATTTTTAAATCACTATGTAAATTGTAATTTTAAAAATTTTCTTTTAATAATTAATTATTACCTAGGAGGTGAAGGGAGGGCAGTTACAAGGGGAAAAAATGAGAACCAAGACCTGTCATGTAAAGGTACAAGATCCCAATAATGAATGTAACTGTACTGTATACCTAAAATGTACCAATAAACTCAATAAAAAGAAACAAAATTAATTATTGCCTAAAGAATTTAAAAAATGCAGGTAATTTAAATATTACAATAGTTTGTAAATATTTATAATGCCAAGACATTGTAATACATATATTAGATACCATATTTGCATATGTTTGAACATGACAATAATAAATACAGTTTATAGGTGTTGTTTCTAAAACATTTAGTTTTCTAGATGTGAAAATATTACTATTATAGATACTAATAGATTACATGAAATATAATATTATACATCAGAACTGATGATTCAAATTTGAAAATGTGGTTCCATCTATCCTTAGTTCAGGAGAGCTGCATGAGGATATCTAATAAAAGTTCTAAAATTATAAATGTAAAACTAAAATATAGTCTTATTTACAAGTCATCAAAGAAAATTAATCTAATGTGATATTTTAAAATACCCATATAATAATACAAATCCACTTCTTAATTCTCCCTGCATATGAATAGCACATAAATGCACTATCAGTTCCTAGCTTTGTCTATTTCCATGGCGATTGCTTTTTCATTTATCTGTATCTCCCTCTCCAAAGCCAATATACTCACCAATAACTTCATGTATTCATATTGTTTTAACTTGATTTCTGCAGTAGCCACCGAATTAATTTTCTATCTTTAATTTTACACTCATGTGATACCTCATTTTAGGAGTGAAAGTTATCTTTTAAAATATAAACTGGCTTATTTTATTTCAACGACTTCCACTAGAGTTGCTATTCCACATGGAATTAAAAATATACAGTAATGGTAGCTTGGTTTATAATGGTGAGCATGATCCTTCTTTCCTTCAGTTATTTCTTAGTGGAGTAGATATTCCAAAAGAAAAAATAGAAGAAAAAATTTCCATCAAGTTACTGGAAGAATAAACCCACACTTCTACATTTTTCCCCTAATTAGAGAAATACACTAAATTTAATATTGGTCATGTTTAATGTGTTAAATCCTATTATTTTCTTCACTTGTTATAGTTATTGAACAAGTTTCCTGCAGTAAAAATACAGCAAAATTAGCAACTATCCCCACCTTCAATTTGAAGTTTTTCTCCTATTTTGCAATTTCTCTATGCCTGATAAATGAATCGTATTATAACAAAATTAACTATTACTAAATATAATTCTTACCCATTTTTTTCTGGCAACACTTCCCTGGGATTCAAAAAAATGCCATCAATGTTATTATACTTAAAAATAAAAATGTATTGCTCATATTTCCCCTGTATTGATTATTTATTAGACTTACTATGAAATACGATGGAAATTAAATCAAATATAACAAAAACTTAGGCAAATGAAATACTTTAAAAGGTCATTTTAAATGTAATTAACTATATTAACTTGCATGTTTTCCCTAAGTATGCATCATATCTTCAGATATTAGAGAAAATAGGTATAAAAAGAACACAGATTTCTAATGTATTTAAACATTTCTCTAATGAGTTCCAGGAGGTTTTAAACAAATATTTTAAAATATGAAAGTACAATAATCTGATTTCTTTATGAGAGCAACTTACTAATCAAAAAGAAGATTCAGGAAAGTAGCAGTTTTAGTATGCAAGTTGAGAAACTGCATACCATGACTAAGGATGAATAAGGACCTTTTTCTTCTATGTAATACATTTATGAATTTTAAGTAAGAGGAAATAAAAACATTCTTCCAACTATTAATTTTAAAATGTTTTACACTACCCTTAATGGTTTTAAATTATGCCTGGAATATTTTTATGACACAAATTGTCAATGTTATATATTGTGACAGTTATTAATGTCAGCAGGTAACTATGTGCAATAGACGAGTCATAACTTTTTAAATGATTGAATGTGTATTCACAAGATTATGAAGAGTAGTCTTCAACCTATGCCTTTTCTCCTTTTCTCCTTGCTCTTTGTAGTGTTTGTAGAGCTTTCAACTATTGATAACTTCTACCTTGCTATCCAAGGCCCTTTCCTAATGCTTTTGTTCTTTATGGGAATAATTTTTTATTTTCCTCATCATGAAAATAAGCCCAAAATAGCAAATTTGAGTGTTTCACATTAAATTCGTGGACTCTACTGCGCTAGTTAACATATACCAATAGAAGATATTTTCCTTGAAAGAAAGACCTCATAAATAAAGTTATATTTTTAGATTTAGTAGAAGGAATACAAAAGAATAGCAGTGCTTTAGGAGACAAGCTCATGAAGCTTTCAGTTATTTCATTAAATGAGATATTTAGGATTAATAGAGTTATTTTCATACATTAGCTAATTAATATTCAAACAGCCCTAAAGTTACTTTTGATAAGTACCCTTTAAATAAAACAGAAAGAGGATATTAACAGTTTGCCAAGTATCAAAGATTTGTTCAATAGCAGAGCCTTTCCAAAGGGTCTAGTTTTGTGTTCCTTAATCTTATGATTAGAACATAGGTGAACTTTTTAGAGATTAGTGCCCAAACTGCAGCTCAAAACCCATGAGCAATTAAGCTTGAATGTTGAGGTTTTACTTAAACAACTTCTCTTAAAAGAAAATAACAAAAAGCTAAGTCATAAAATTGTGAACATCTTCATAGTTCCTCTAGCCAATCTACTTTTTCTAAAATAAAACTGAAATCAAATTTAGTGTTTCAGAGAACTGAATATCGACTTGCTGAACAACTCTGGATGCTCCTATACAAGGTTTGAAATAGAATTGAAGTTATATAGTTGGTCATTATTTTTTTCAGAAGTGAACTTGCAATACTTTTCCCGGGAAATTAAAGACAAAACAAGTACCATGTAAATTACATAGTCGGGTTGGTTCATCTAATATTTTAGATTTTATCACACTAAAAATTAAATACTTTCTGCAAATTAAATATTTTCTCTCACAGGTTAAGCTTATTTTTTCTGTCAAATTTCTTACCTTATATTATCAAAATTATTCTATAGAGAATTCATATTCTATCTCTGTTTAATTGCTGTTGTACCTTTATTTTTAAAAAGCCCCCAGAGCATTAATTCCATTTAGATAATAATTTCAGCATATATCTTCTTATGTCATTTGACTCAGTCATTTCTTATCTGGTCTTATATTTCCCACTTTCTTTAGTAATATATGTGAGAAATTTCAATTAGAGGCAACTTGGTGGGCAATAATCCTGTACAATAACAAAGAAATTAAATAGCTCCCCGCAAAAGTAAAAGGGAGTGTTTATTAGTACCCTAATAAGTAACGAAAGAAAAGCACAGGGGAGAGGGGGATTTATCTCAGCGGTTCCCGCCGCCTGCCTTGCAAACTCAAGTGCAAGGTCTGAAGTTTGATCCTTGGTACAAAAAAAACAACAACAGCAACAAAAGAAAGCACAGGTTCATATGAAAAAGGTGAACAAATTTAGTATGCTTAGGCTTATAGACAGATTTAAATTTATCTATCCCAATAATTTTTTTAAAAATATACTCTGCACTGTAAAATGCTCACCCTTATTGAAATGAAGACAACATATTAAAAGCCACTCACAATAACTAAGGTAATATTAAGTGGGAAGCTAATACTAGCTTAAACAAATATGTTCATGTCTGATCTTAGATGGTAGCAGCAACACTAATGAAAAAATAATCGCCTGAAGAGCTGTGTAGGATATAAAACTGAGAAGAAAACATGAGAGATAATCTTGAGTGTAAGTGCAGGGGGCATAAAAATGTTCCAATTTATATGTGAAAACTTAAAAATGTTAATTTCCTAAAAGTTGGGAGTAGAGCACTGGTTACCAGATACTGATAAGGGGAGTAGAGGGACACCAAGGGGATCGTTAAGTTGTATGATGTAGTTAAATGATAGAAGTAATTTATATTATATACCACTATTATCAATATGATTAACAATAACTTGTATGTCTCAAAATTGAGATAATTTTGATTGTTCTCAACACAAAGACATGATAAATGTTTGAAATGATGGACATACTAATTATCTGATTAGATTTTTATACATTGTATAAATATATTGAAATACTCATATATATATATATATATATGTACATTGAAATAATATATATGATGTCAAATAAAACAAATATTTGAAAGAATAAATATTGAATTCTGTTTTGTACAACAGGATGATCATTGATGGATTTCTACAGGACATGGACATTTCTGAGAAGATCAGATGGCAGGAGTGTTTCATGATGTTCAATTTGTATATTTTATTTATCAAATGAATAAGATATCCCAATAGCAACAGAAAAATTAGTAATATGGTGTGAAAGTAATAATCTAAGATAAAAATACAAAATTGAAAGTAAAAAAGTATGAAAAAAAGCAAGATAAAAATATTCATTGCTAATGTAAGAAAGTCCCAGCATTTCCCCATCACTCTGTCCCCTTCCTCTGCACAGTGTTGTTTACCTGTCCCTTTCCAGTACTGACCTGAAACTAAGGTATTCTAAGGTACACCTGGGTTTTCAGTCTTGGATTATAGGCTGGAGTAAGAAAGTGAACCAAACAATACTTCAGGTAGAAAATAAAGTCATGAAATGACAAAAGGAATATGATTAAGAACTAATGGAGGCATGCTCAAGGAGAAGGAAGACCTTGAGGTATTAAAAGTGTAAAATAAATGGAAAAGAAAATGAATATTAAGAAATTTTGCTTGTATTTAATTTTTTAATTTTTAAAAATATGATGTAATTTTAAAATTATTTTAGTCTCAGTTACCTTTCTCATTGCTGAGATTAATTAACTGACCCCCAAAGTTAGAAAAGGAAAAGTTTATTTCAACTATCAGTTTGTAGAAATTTCAGTCGACGGTCAACTGGGTCCGGGGCAGAGTGGAACGGCAGAGGGAAATTGTAGAGGAAAATAGTCCACTGCGTGGCAGATACAAATGAGCAAAGTAGAAAAACAGAAAAATAGCTTCTTTCTGTCCCTTTTTATCCCATCCAAGGTAACCAGGTGGTGCCATCACACCCAGAAGGGGGAACCCTTAAGCCAAGCATCACACTTTGAACCCCTTAATTCCAGCATCACACGCCCTAATTCAGCCATCTTCATAACTCCTCACCTATGATCACATGAGGCTTTGGCGGGACATCGGGATACAAGCTGTAACAAGGTGCAGTAATGCTGAAGTAAAATTTGAATTTGTATTTGAATTACTTCCTTGATATTTATACTATTCTGTCATTAAAAGATGTTATTTCAGGGCCGGGGATTTAGCTCAGCAGTTCAGTGGCCTGCCTGGCAAACGCAAGGACCCAAATTCAATCCCCGGTACCACACACACACAGAAAAAAAGATGTTATTTCAGCTACATAGCAGTTTATAAAATTCCCTTTTTTTTCCATAAGATTGTTTTGAAGTCGCTAAGACTGGTGACTTCTGTTTTTTGTTTTTTTTTTTCCTGGTAGTGGGGATAGAAATCAGGACCTTGCACTTTTAGGCAAGCAGCAGAACTTCTGAATTAATTTCCTGGCCCCACTTTCTGTTATTTGGACAGCACTTTTTTTGCTGTGTTCTCTTTTCAGGGTGAAAGCTACACAGGAGGTCTTCCTTTTTCTTCTGTTTTAAGGGCTCTAATCACACTCAGGAAGGATTTGATCCCTTGATATAATCACTGAAGACTACCTCCTCATTTTAAAGCTGAGGATTTTATTATATGAATCGGGACAGAGCCTCACCCTTCAGACCACAGGACCTGTTAAAAGATGTGAGAAGTTCAATGGGTTTCTATAAAACTATCTCTCTTTTTAGTTTTTTTTTTGGGGGGGGGGCGGTGAGACAGGGTCTCACTATGTAGTTGAGACTGACTGGAACTCATTATGTAGCCCAGGCTGGTCTCGAACTCACAGCGATCCTCCGGCCTCAGCCTCCCAAGTGCTGGGAATATAGGCGTGCACCACCACGCCCAGCTCTATAAAACTATCTCGAAGATGAAATACTTTGGAGTTACACATAAGTCTTTTAACTGAGATACAGAATGTCTAATTTACTTGTGAATTTAGTTTTAATAGCATTACACTATAACTCTCCATAATTGTTCTCATTAAATAAGAGTATTTTTTTCAAGAAAGTCCCTAAGTTATCACTCTGCTTTGATTTCTAATCTATAAATGCTGCCCCTATCCAGTCATGGTTTCTAATTCTCAGATTTGGAGAAAAGTTTTAAGTGAGGAGAAGTTTTTAAAATGTTAACATTTCCTTCTTCTACTGTGGGGTAATATTTTGGAATGTTATTATAGAACATCTATGATAGAATTGTGCCATACCAACTAACATGATATTCTAGGTTATGATTTTAGAGCAGTCTGTTGAGAGTCCATTGAAATTCACCATTTTAATTGGGGATCAAAGCCAGGAGTGCTGCATCACTTAGACAGATCTCTAGACATATTTATATATATATTTTTGTTTTTATATAGTTTCTTACTAAAATGTCCTGGTGAAATTCTTATCTAATTCCTGCCCTACTTTCCCTCAGAGCTGTGATTCCAGGTATAGATAACTGCATCTGATTGGAAATTTAAATTTTAAGTGCCTTCATGACATGTTAATTTAAATAATTTTATCATATGTTATTGTAAGTTTGTGCAAAATCCCTTCTTTTCCTTAATTTGATACTATACAATCTCTTTTATAATTTTCAATGAAAATATGAAGCTATAGAAAATGGAAGAGGAAAGAGCAAGGCTAATACATTTTTATGTTGCATAATATTTAACTGCTAATTAGTTAAACGGCACCTTTTACAATATATTCTCGACAAATGTACCCAATTTGTGTCTCTGAACGTATGTGTCAATAAATTTTTTTACTGGCAAACCTTCTGTTGTAAAACTTCATACCAATTTTTTATGGCTTTTATAAAAACAGTGCGTCAATATACATCCGTGATAATAATGAAAGGTTAATACTTGTAAATTGCAAGAAAATATAATTAAATTATGTAGTTGATAAATAATGGTTTATTTTATCATTAGTGTAATGTGATATTAAAAAGTACAAAGCACACATATTAAAACATTTAGTAGATATACAAATGTTTACCACCTACTTTTTTAAAAGCAAAGATACACCCCTAATTTTTCAACAAATAAAATATTTATCGACATTTCAATTCATAAAAGCAAAGAATGTCTTTACATCCTACAGCGGAAAAGAAAGAGTTCAGTCTTTTAAATCACACTTGCTGTTATTTTCTATCTCTAAATTTTTATGAGAGCTTGTTTTAAACTGTTGCCTGTAGAAATTCCAAATTAATGGATGCAAGTTCTCCTAGATGCAAGTATTTTCCATCTTTATGGAAAAATGAACAAAAATATTAAGCAATTCATTTCCAACATAATAAGACATTGCAGCTTGATTTCTGGATTCATATCTTTCTTAGTGTTGGTTTCCTAATCTTTTATTTATTCAAATTCGTTTTTTTTTCTCATTGAGATTATTGATACATTTAGGTATGCAGTACAGTTACATTCATCAATGGTGTCTTGTACCTCTACATGACAGGTCTTGGTTCTCATTTTTTCCCCTTGTCCCTGCCTTTTCTTCACCCCCTCCTTCCCTCCCCATTTACAAAAACATTTTTTTCATTTTTTCATTTTCTCATATTTTTTCTTTTCCCTTATTCCATTTCCCCTAACCTTCCCACTTTCCCTACACCTTTAGCCCTTTTCTTCCTATTTCACATTGTCAATTATCTCATTAGGATCTTATGTACTCTTATAGTTTTTCACACCAGAGAAACTACTTGGTATTTACACATGTGTGACTTATTTATTTACTTAGGAGTATATCCTCAATATGTATCCATTTTCCTATGAATGACTGTAATTTTCACATTCTTTGTGGTCTTCATGCACTTCAATATTTTGACATTCTACACTAAGCAACATATCCAAGTTCAATCACATTTGGACAATTAAATATTCTGCCAATATATTCCCCCCAATTCAAGCAAAACCCCCTTCATTTAAGCTAATCCACTTTGTTTCTGGTCTTTTTCTCTGGCACTACATAGGTGATGTAAATTGATGAGTTCATGTTGCTGTTATAAATTGATTTTTTTTGCCATACGTGAGAGATTGACACTGTATATTCAATATCATGCTTTATTTTTTTAGAAAAGTTAAAGAAATATGAAACAACAGATGGATCTAAATCTTTCTAATGCAAGAACACATTCTCACTAAAAATAGACAGGAGTCTCTGTTAGAAATAATTTTTATAAAAGATTAAAAATTCAGTCCTTGTGGATTATTTCAGCAATGTTTATTTTTATAAGTCAAGCTGTCTCCCTAACTCCATTTTATTTTGCTCTTAAACTAAATAAATATTTTGCATAATTCTATAATTTAAAATATTTCCTTTGGCTAAATAGCATAAATTACATAGATATGACCAAATTTAATAATGTTTCTTAACCATATGCACTAAGCTAGCAAGAAAACGTCTCTTTCAATAAAAGATAAAATTTAATCATATTCAATTATATTCTCCTTAATTTATTTTCACAAATGGTAATGATCTACACTGGCTGCAAATCCCTGGAAGACTACTAGAGGATATGTTAATTTATGAAAAAAAGATATAGAAAAAAATCAACACTCTCCTGTATTATTGGTCTGCAAACATCAAGACAAAAGTGTGATGAGATTTGAGGGATCTTATCTTTATCTCTTGATATAGAAATTTGAACTCCCTTTTCTCGTATGATAACCAGCAATTTGGGGGATTATGATTGCTGTATCAGCATTGTTCTCTGAATTACTTTGATTCATCATGGCTGAGATTAGGACATAAAGATACAAATGGCACTTGAATTTCCTGAAAACACTAATAATAGCAAATTAGTAAAACATACTCTAAATATTGCATTATATGTTATATATGCCAACACTAAAAATATAACCATTGACTCTGAAAATCAAATTTGACTGGATCATCTTTCATTTTTATTTTCTAAATCTAGTCATTTTCAGCAAGGTACCATGACACTGTGCAACAATACACTTAGCATGGAGAAAAAAAAATTGACTCATTGAATTTATTGCAGTAAAACCTAGCTAATTGAGGCTGATAGATCTTCTTAGAGTAAAACACCTATTTAGTGTCAGAGTGGAATGATGGTGCTAAAGTACAGGGTCAAGTATTTTAATTAATATTTTAATTGTTGTTCTAAGATAATAGGTCAAATTTGCTTCACATTTACTTAACAGACTTGTAGTAATATACGTCCATACAACATTCAGCTTTCTCAAGAGAATAACAGAAAATTATTACTGTATAGTTTTAAATTTAAGTATATAAGTTTTAGCTTATTATTTGTTATACAACAGTGAAATTCACATGGCTAGTATTGAACATGTATTGATAAGCACATTGTACTTACATATATTGTACCTTAAGTACTGACAAATGACTGTGCAGGGAAAACCTCAATACAATTTAGTGAGCATTGCAAAAAGCCCAAATGACAAAATTAAAATGCTATTCTGGAGATATCTACATAATTATTTAGAAAGCTTATAGAGAGACAGATGTTGAATGCAGAGATCATTTTTGCATCTTACTGACTCTTACTGTGTTTGGATATTCATGTTTTCAATACAACCGCAGGGAATCACTCTTTAAAGAAGGAAAAGAAGAATGAAGAAGTGGTTTTCAGGGATAACACTTTATATTCTCTGCATGCTTTTGCTTTCAGTTTTCATATGAAGGTAATAAGCATGTATCTTTTAAATTGTAGCTAGGTAGGATGTTTAAAATTAGCTCATTTTACACTCTGGAAAATTCCATTTCAAAAAAGACAAATATAATTTTTCAGTTTGGATATTCAGACTTTGCACAACTTTAAAATGCATTTTATAGCAACTGGGACTAGCACTGATAGATACAATAGGAAAATTTACCTGCAACCTAAAATGTTTCCTAATAGTAGATTTTTAAGTATTGTTTAAAGAAATTGAGATAGCTGATAAAGTCAGGAAAAGGATGAAAGTGGTCACCTAGGAAATAAACACAGTTATATGTTAAAAATACACAATATATATGTTTAATATATGATAATTCTCTAAAGAAAAACTTGCAGAAGGAAGGATAAGACTATTATCCTTAACTAAAGAGAAACTAAACAGTAATATTAAGGTGATGATAATAAAGATCAGTCATTAATTTTTGACATGCAAATATTAAATTGCTAATTATATATCTTTTTTTTGTACCCTAACTCTTAGCAAAAGCACAGAAGGCTGCCTCTGTTGAAATGACAAGACACATAAACAACTCTCAAAAACACACTAACACATCACCTAAGGCAACCCCAAACGGCAGCATGGTAGAACAATCTGATATTCAAACACCTGGCCTCCCTGAACGGACAACCACAGAGGATCTGGAAAAGATTAAATCAGAAATAATTTCTCAGATAACAACAGAGATTTTGTCCATAGTGCAAGACATGATTAATAAATCCAGATCAAGCACAGATAAAAATATTGAGGAGCTGAGGAACATGATGGAATCACAACAGAAGAAACAAACAGAATCCATAAAAGTTTCAAGATTTCCAGAATATTAAAAACTGCATTGAAACTTTACACAGCAGAATAAGCCAACAAGAGGACAAAATTTCAGATATAGAAGATAGGATTGTAATTAGTGACCAAGAAAAGAAAAATATCTTTAAAATAGTAAAGGGGCATAAGAAATCAATCCAGCAGCTGCTAGATAATGCAGAGTAACTATGACTGATCAGAATCAATGAAGAAACAGGAGCGAGGGCAGGTGACAGAAAAAAAAAAGTTCACAGATGTAGTTTCAGAAAACTTCCCAGCAGGGGAAAAGAACTTGGCATGCAGATAACTGAGGCATATATGATTCAACTAACCATAATTTTGAAAAATCTACACCTAGGCATATAATAGTTAAGATTCCATAATGCCAACAGAAGAAAAAATTTCAACAAGCAGTTAGAGAAAAGAAACAAATCACATACAAAGGAAAGTCCATCAGAATGACAACAGACTTCTCAATCCAAACCTCAAGGCAGGAAGAGCCTGGAATGATATATTCCAAGCCCTATAGGAAGACAACCTCCAACCCAGATTGATATACCCTGCAAGCTCTTTTTCAAAATTGATGGAGAAATAAGAAACCTTCATGAAAAAGAGCACCTGAGGAACTTCATGAATACCAAACAACTGCTCAAAAACTTTTATACAATATCCTAGGAAAAGATAATGAGGATCATAACCCAAGTAAGTCCAGCAGAATGAATCTATCAGGCACAACAAGAAATTAAAGGGGGAGAATCCAACAAAAACAAAATCTCATGACAAGGATAAGTCAACACATATCAGTTAAAACCATCAATGTTTATGGTCTCAATTCACCAATCAAATGAAATGAACCTGCAGAGTGGGTCAAGAAGCAAGATAGAACAATATGCTGCATACCAGAAACAAACTTAGTTCAAAAAGAAACTCATACACTGAAAGATAAAGGATGGAAAACAATACTCCACATGACAGGACCCTGAAAAAGCAGGAGTAGCTATCCTATTTGCAGATCAAATGGATTTCAAACCAACATTGATTAAGAGAGACAAAGAAGGAAACTACATCCCTGTAAAGGGAAATATCCAAGAGAAAGAGATGATAATAATAAACATGAATGCAACAAGCATTAGTGCACCCAACTACATAAAATAAATACTAACAGACACGAAAACATCAAATAAGCACTAACACAGTAATAGTGAGGTACCTCAATACCCCACTGACACAAATAGATAAACTAGACTGAAAGTAAACAATGAAATACTAAAACTCAATCAAACTCTTGAACAAATGAACTAAACAGATGTTCACAGCATCCCATGCCACAAAATCAGGATACACATTCTTTTCAGCTGCACAAGGTCATTCTACAAAATAGACCACATAGTTAGTCAGATAAAATGTTTAAGTAAATTCAAAGGAATTAAAGTTGCCCCCTGTATATTACCAGACCATGGTGCGATGAAATTGGAGATAAATAGCAGAAGAAACACATGGAAATTGAACAACATACTTCTGAATAACCAATGGATCACAGAGCAAATTAAAGAAGAAATCAGACAGTTTCTACAATTAAATGACTATGTCAAAACAATATATCAGAATCTATGGGGCACTATGAAAACAGTCTTACCAGGGAAATCAGAGCAGTGAATGGAAACAGAGTGAGCTCAATTAAACAACCTGAGGCTGAACCTCAAGCTTCTAGAAAAAGAAGAGCAGGACAAATTCAAACACATACAAGGGAGGAAATTATAAAGATCAGAGCAGAAATCAATGCAATGGAGACTAAGAGAATGATAAAAAAAAATCAGTGAAGCAAAGAGTTGGTTCTTCAAAAGAATAAGCAAAATTCACAATTCCTTAGCTAACCTTATCAAAGAAAGGAAAGAAAAGGCTCAATCCATGCAATTAGGGCAAAATTACAATGGACCCAGCAGAAATCCAGAGGATCATCAATAATCCGCTTTGAGAATCTATACTCCAATAATACTGAAAACACAAGAATTGGACAGATTGCTAGATATGTATGAATTACCAAAGTTGAATGAAGATCTAAAACTTCTAAGCAACCTAATATCAATAAATGAAATGGAAAATGTTATTAAAAATTTACCAAGTAAGAAGTTCCCAGGCCCTGATGGCTTCGCTGCTGAATTTTACAAGACATTTGGCTGAGAACTATTGCCACTATGCTTTAAACTATTCAATGAAATTGAAAAGGAAGCAATACTGTCAAATTAATTTCTCAAAACAAGCATCTCCTCAATACCAAAAGCAGAGAAAGACCCAACCAAAAAAGAGAAGCACAGGCCAAGCTCCCTAATGAACATAGATGCCAAAATCCTTAATATGATACTAGCAAATAGAATGCAGAAGATTGTCAAGAAGCTCATACACCCTGATGTAGTGGGATGGTTCAACATATGTAAATCAACATATGCAAATCAATAAATCAAATCAACAAATCTATCTTAATAGAGCCAAGGACAAAAACCATATGATCATCTCAATAGATGCAGAAAAAACATTCGACACAATCCAACATACATTAATGCTAAAAAACTCTATAAAAATTGTAATAGATGGTCTTTACTGAAACCTGATAAAATCCATCTATGAAAACCCGACAGCCAACATCATACTAAATGGTCAAAAATTTAAATTTTTTTGCTAAAATCAGGAACAAGACAAGGGTGTTCACTGTCACCACTCTTGTTCAATACAGTTTTGGAAATATTAACCACAGCAATTAGAAAAGAGAAATAAATAAAAGGAACAAAGATAGAAACAAAGCAGTTAAATTGTCTTTATTTGCAGATGACATGATACTCTATAGAGAAGACAGCAAGAATTCCACCTAAAGTTTTCTAGACTTAATAACTAAAGTCAGTAAAGTAGTTGGTAACAAGGTCAACACATAAAAATCAATACCTTTCCTGTACATGAACAACAGACTCACTGAAAGAGGAACTGAAGAAGCAACTCCCCTCACAATAGCATCCAAAATATTGAAATACCTAGGAATCAACCTAATAAAAAAATCAAAACCTCTACTCTGAAAATGATAGTAGTTTGAAAAAATAGAGCAAAGAGGATATTAGAAAATGGAAACATACATTAGAAAAAGGAACATCCCTTGTTCCTGGGTAAGAAGAATCAATATAGTGAAAATGGCCATTACCCAAAACTGCTATATAGATTCAATGCAACCCCAACTGAAATTCCGGCAGCATACTTCACAGACCTTGAGAAAACAATCTAAAAATTCACTTGGAACACGAAGAGACCTGGAATATGAAAAGCAATTCTAGGCAATAAAGACAAGGTAAGGGTGATCACAATCTACATCATATTAGATTTAACTTTTCCTTCCTTAAAACATGACAATTATATTTCTTTCTATATATCTGAAAATGCATATCCTCCACAAACATCAATGATATAGATAGTAAGTTTATTTTGGTAATTCATAGTCTGACCTTCTTCAAGTAGAAAGATGATACAATCAAGATTTATTTATTATCTTATAAAATATTATTAAGGTATCATTATTAGTACACAATTAATTTATAATTCCTATTTTTCAAAGTTATTCTTTTATACACCTATTAAATCTCTGCTAGACAAGCTCTGAATATCTTTAAACCTCACTCTATCATATCACTTAATCAATTTTTAAAAATTGATGTTTAGCATTTTTTCAAAGGTAAACTTCTTTGCTTTGAGAGGCATGCTAGTTTATGCTGCTGATGTTCCTATTCTCATTTGTTTTTCTCTTATTATTAACTTACCAAGACACAGTTTCCATTTTTTCTTTAAACCACAATTATCAAGCATTAGTAGATATATGTAAGATATTTGAAAGTTCTCAAGTATATTTCAATTGAGGGATATAAGTATACAGTGCATATAATTACAATTTTTTTAAATAAATGCACAAAATGCAGATATGGCATAGCATGGCTCAAATATAATATGGAAAGTAGAATATGATTTTTTTCAAATAATCCTAGAAATAAACATTATTTTATCCTTAATTTTTTGTATGAGGGCTGTCAAGATATTAAATACTGGATCAGGGATTTAGCTCAGCAGTTCCACCACCTGCCTTGCAAGTGCAAGGACCCACCCGAGTTTGATCCCCGGTACTAAAAAAAAAAAAAGAAAAAAAATGTAAAAGATATTAAATATTGAGCCTCAATATCCTTTTTAAAAAAAGGAACTGTAAAGATCTCAGATTTTTATTGTATGTATTATTATGAATAATATTAGATGGCATAGCATATTATAAAGACTGCTCATTCTTTAAGGTGATCTTAGTAGCAGGACTTGAAAAAAATATGTATAAGCAATGGAAAGAACATAATTTATATTTATAAGACACATAATCTATTCTAATTCCTTCTTTTTATACATCACTAAACAGATTTAGAAAGTTTTTGCCTGAAATTCTGAAGAATAGAGTGATGAGATGATAACATGTTTGTAGCTGAAAAAGTTAGTTAATTATTTTAGTGTGAGACATCCATATGTAAGCCAGGGTTAAATTTTAATAAAATTTAGTCTTAACCTTCAAAGAAATTAAACATATTCTTCTCAATCATTACATTAGTGTTCCTAAAATAAGTATGCTTTATAATAGCTCCCTATTAAATTTTTCTGATATTCCAAGTCCCTTTCATATAAAAGAATAGAGCAAAATAAATCCAATATTTGAAACGTTTATGTTTCATCTGTAACTTTTAAAACAAAGTAAAAATCTCAAGTTTCTATTAGAAACTGTCTACCTCATACCTCTACAGCACTGGAAGGGTCAGAAGATACTTTTGAGAAATGCGTTTCCACTCTGTTGACTGCTTCAAAAACAGGAGTGTGGATCAGAATTTGTACGATCTCCAATTTAGTCCCTAATTCCAAAAACTGGGTGCAAAGAATTTGATTAATATGGAAAACCCTATGGGCACATCAAGTAATAAATGTGCTAAGTGCTCACAATTCAATTCTTACATTTATAGTCCCTGGAAAGATGTAATATTCTTGTTCTCATGTGGATTTATATTTTCTTGGGTCATGTATTTCCTAGTTTTAGCTGAAAACAGAGAAAACTGTTCATGTCACATTTTCTCACCAGACACAGTTCAGTATTTCTAAAAATCTTACAAGTTATCTTGTTTTTGGAAGATTTACAGCTAGGTTTTCTGACCAGATAAATGGGATAAGTTAACTTCAGATCTGTATCTGAAATGAACTTCCTCACTATTTGAGGTTTATCATGGCTGATACCATCAAGAAGTAACATACAGCTTACTTTCACTGGCAGCCTGCCCAAAAAGAAATACCTGCAATTCAGAGAATTATGATGACTTTTTTAAAGCCTCCATACATTTTTTAAGTTTCCACTAAGTCAGGGTCATTTGATTCTTCTCTCTAGTTTTATTTCTTTTGAACTTCCCATATGAGCCTTTGAATAGAAAAGAAATTTATGAGAACAAAAGTTTTTTATTGTTTCTTTTAGGTTATGGTTGAAGATATTGTTATTGTTATTTTACTAACTAGTAATAACCTTGTGAGTGAAGGGGTTGATCTGTAAGGCAATGAGTTTTTTTGTTTGTTTGTTTGTTTGTTTTCTCAAATTAATTATTTTTATTTGTTGTTTCTAAATTTGTGAGTATTCAAGCTCTTTGTTGGATTTCTGAAAATCACTGTTCCATTCCTTTTGCATTTAAAGAATACAGCAGTAGTCATTTGTACTGAAACACATATTTTCATCCTTTTATCTTTAATTTTCCTTGGAATTAACATTTGAAATTAAATAGAAATTTCACAAATCAAGGTTGTTTGTTTTCTTTTCTGCTCCATGGTGCCTTCTCACTCTTTTCCCTTAACTACATGAGGGAATGGAAAATACGAAGAAAATCTGGAAAGCAGTTATTTGAGATGGAGTCCTTGTGTGGAGGAATTAAGAAAATAAAACCTATTTTATAGATCTGTACTTACTTCTCTGAATTAATGGTCTATTAGATGTCACCCTTTTTTCTTAACTTTCCACCTGTTCATACCATGCGGGTGGACTGGTTGCATGCCTACTGATTGGGCTTGAACAAATTAATCTATTCATCCCTCAACTTCCTCATGTAAAAATTGGAATTAATCGTAGAAAATACATGATCAACAGAGGATTAGAATATGATGCAACACAATGTAAACACTGTTTAGGGATAGATTGTGTTCTATCATGATTTGTACAGTGTGTTACTCAGCTTTTCTGTCACTAAGACACAATACTTGAAGACCATTACTTAAAGGAGGGGATGTTTAAATTACTTCATGATCTTAGTGTATTCGGTGCCTGGTCAGCTCGCTCCAAGCACAAACCTCATGACAAAAGTAGTGGGGCAAGTCTGCTTAGTTTATGGTGGCCAGAGAGCAGAATGGGGGAATAACACTGGACAGGACTGGAAGGCCATAGCTTCATGACCTACAGGCACACCCAGGAGCCTGCTTTACTAACCTGCTAGGTGTTTCTAAATCTAATTAAATCGGTATATTAGGATTAATGGTCATAATCTATCACTTGTCAATTTTATACCCAAACAGTTTCCTCTAAATCATATATAATCTCCAAATGGAGACAATTTCATAATTGCACCAAATATAATACAACTATCTCAGAAATGCTATCATATTTCCCCCAAATATTCACTGGACCAGGATTACATTAAAAGTGTAAATCTCTTCTGAGACTCAAGCCAAATTCCTACTACGAATCTCTGTTTTAAAAAAATCAAAAACAAATTACATAGTTCCAAGGAATAATGACACAGGTTAAATGTTTCCATTTTAAAAGGTGAGGTGGAATCTCAGTGTTGTTTTCATCGGCATATCTTGGATTCTAGTGATGATGAACATTTTTCTCATATATTTATTTGCTGCTTTTACTTCTCTGAGAAAAGTCTGTTCATTTCAGGTGCCCATTTTTGAATTAGGTCTTTATATTTTGGGGGCCTGATATTTTTGAGTTCTTTATATATTCTAGATAATAGTGCTTTTCTTCTGAGGAGCAACTGGTAAAATTTTCCCACATTGTAGGTTGTCTTTGAGCTCTGTTGGTGGTTTCTTTTGCAGTACAGAAGCTTTTTAATGAAACTGAATAAAGAAGATATAATTTTTCTATAAAATGGAATACTACTCAGCCATAAAGAATGAGAAACTAGAGTCATTCATAGGAAAATGGATGCATATTGAGGCCATACTCTTAAGTGAAATAAATAAGTCACATGTGTAAATATGAATAGTTTCTCTCTTATAAAAAACTAAAAATGTAAATAAGATCCAAATTGTATAACTGACAATGTGAGATATGAAGAAAATGGCTGATGGTATAGAGGAAGAGAGAAGGGTATGGGAAAGGAAAGGGAAAAGAAAAACTATCAGAAAAGGCAAAAATAAAAACAGAGTCTTTGTAAATAGGGGAGGAGGGATGTGGTGAAGAGAGGGCAGGGGTATTCGAAAAATGAGAACCAAGACCTGTCATGTAAAGGTACAGATCTCAGTGATAAATATAACTTTACTGTATAGTAAAAAATACCCAGAAACTCAATGAAAAAAATAAAATATAAAAGGGAAGACAACAGGGCTAAAAAAGAATCAGACCGAAATAAGAGTGAAAATCAGCAGAAAAAGCAAAGCATTAAATACCAAACATCCATATGTGGCCCTCAGGACACATGATGACGGGAGGTGAGTCCAGAGAGCAACCCCACCCCAAGGCCTTGCCATTTGCACCCTGCACAACATCTCTCTTGGGCTGGCTCCACTCTTGAACTTTGGCTTTCCTCAGCAGTCTACATCCGCTGGTATCTCTCACTGCACCCTTGTCTTCTTTCCCTGAATCTCCACTGCACCTCTGTTTTCTTTACTACATCTTCACTGCACTCCACTGCAGGGCATCTCCACTGCACTGCTCTTTCAAGGATCCTTGCCTGACCTTTTGGATTTCTTTTGAAATCTGGGTGGAAGCCTAACTGATCCCACAACTCTTGCATTCTGCATGTCAGAAAAACCTATGTTAGGTAGACATCAAGGTCAGTTGCCAAGATTTTGGTTGCAGCAACCCCAAGTATCCACATGGCTGAGCACAGTGAATTATACCATACAGAACCATTTCTCTAGGAGACCCTTCTCAAGTTGGCATCCCAGAGACTTTTCTCAAATGAGCAGCTTGTATTTTTCTTCTACTGAGCCTGCCATGAGTGGGGCCCCCTGCTGATTTCAAAAAGGTCCTCAACTCATCTTTCTTCGTGTCCCTGTACAAAGTATTTGGTATTTCAAAAATGGTGTTTCTCTTTAGCAGCACGTCGGTGGTAGCCTCAATGACAGACACAATTTAGTCTGAACCAAAATCTAGTTTTTTTTCCATTTTTTCTGCTTTTGCTTTTTGCAGTTGATTCTCATAAATCTGGCTAAATGTAGCCAGTGGTACCCACACTACATCCTGAATATTGTACTGTTTTGAAATTTTTCCACCACATTAATTAGTTCCAACAGTTTTAATTTTGTTCTCCTGCAATACCTCAGGACATCAACAAAATTTACACAAACTTTCTGCTGAAGTTTAATTCAAGAGGCCCCTACTCCAAATAAATATCAGTAGAGCTCTTGTTCTCACTTGAAACCTACTGAGCCTGCTTCTTACTTAGTTCATTCCTATAAGCATTCTTCACTTCAGAATTCTGCAAGAATCACCATCAGACTCTGCTTGCTACATGCAAACATTCTCTGGCTCACATCTCCATATCCAGAAAACTGGTTCCTAAATCTTCCAAAACTAATGGTTTAGTAGTCACAGCAATGACCTCTCAGGTGTGAATTTCCTATGCTAGTCAACTTTTGCAACACTGAGATACAATTCCTGATATTCACAATTTAATGGAAGGTTTAATTTATCTCACTGTCTCAAAGGTTTCAGTATATGGTCAGCTGGCTCCAGGACAGAAACTGCATGGAAAAAGTGAAAGAGCAAATCTGCTTAGGTCACAGTGATTATGAGGCAGAAAAATGGAAGAACACCGGAGAGGAATGAGTGAGGGCTTCCATGACCTTGCCAGGCCCATCAGGAGAGTGGCCTTTGTATCTGCCAAACTTATTATTATTATTATTTTTTTTTTTTGGTGTTTTGAGACAGGGTCACTATGTATTTGACAATGACCGGAACTCACTATGTAGCCCAGGCTGGTCTCCAACTCACAGGGATCCTCCTGCCTCAGCCTCCCAGGTGCTGGGATTACAGGCATGTGCCACCACATGCAGCATGCTGAACATTTCTTAATCCACCAATACTAGCATATCAGGATTAACAGGTATATGCAGTAACATTATTATTTTTTTAAGAATAAATTAAAGTGGCATGAATTAATAGAGATTTAGCATCATATTGGGGTAAAGAGAAATTAACAACAAAGTTGGATATCTATAGTTTGAGTCCTGAACTTTTCTTCTTTTTATTACTTTTTTCTTCTTTTTACTGAGATGAGTTGTCACTATGTAGTCCAGGTTGCAAGGCTGGCCTTGAACTCATTGTGTACCCCAGGCTGGCCTCAAACTCACAGAGATATTCCTGCCTCAGCCTCCTAAGGTCTGGGATTATAGGCATGGACCACCACATCTGGCTCTGATCCCGTATTTAATCTTCACTTTATTTTCCTTTACTTTTTCTGTAAAATATAATATTCTACTTCTTTAACTCTCGAACTTCAATTTGATTTGACCATCCTGGAATTTTTAAAATTACAACTACTCACCAACTTCCTCCTTTCTAGGGAATTCTTTGTTTAGACTCTGGAAACCAGAGTAATTGTAAGAATAAGTTAATAGTCCTGAATTTACAAGGGCAAATCATTAGGAAAAGAAGAAAATATTAGATGAAAATAATGTCACTAGATGCCGAAAAAGAGCAATTTGCATTTTTTTTTTTTTTTTTTTTTTTTTTTTTTTTTTGTTTGTTTTTTTT
>NW_022900936.1:21904469-21958550 GCF_012274545.1 Fukomys damarensis
GATACAGTACAGTTACATTCATTGTTGGGATCATGTACCTTTACATGGCAAGTCTTGATTCTCATTTTTTTCCCCTTACCTCTGCCCTCCCTTCACCCCCTCCTCCCCTCCCATTTTTAAAAGAAAGGAAAAGGATAGAGAACTCTCTCTGAATCACAAATCATGCTTGGGTTTGGTGAAAGCAAGGATACTGAATGCCCTCAGAATATGACTTACAGTGTTTTTAGCTACATCTCTACATAGCACATGGTGAAATTCTAATATATTTCATTGAGCAGGTGTATTTAGCAAGTAATATGGACCGACTGTCAAACAATAATTTTGATAATGTGAAATGATAATAAATATATTTGCTTTTAATATAAAACTTAGACAATAGTAAATATCCAAAATCTAATGAGGAATGAGAAATCATAGATAATATGAAGTTTTACTCATAGACCAATGCCCTTCTCATCTCTAATTTCAAATTTCGAATATATATATATATATACCTATTACTGAACAGCAATGATCACTGGACATTTGTATCTCCTGACTTAGTAAGTGTCATAAGTTCCCAGAAATAGGAGAACTACAAGTTTTAGCTGGTTTGATGTGCTCATTTTGTGAATGAGGAAAATAAATTCTTGAAAGTTAGTTGTCTTTTTAAATTTTTTAAAATTAATTTTATTGGTACATTTAAGGTATGCAATATAATGACACTCATCATTGGAAATTTGCACCTTTACATAATCCATCTTGGTTCTTCATGAATAGTTATGCACAAAAGGGAAAGCTTTTTCAGTATAGAAAAGAAAAGCAGGAGAAATGCATTAAAAGTTTTCAAATGCGTTACCATATTTCCTGCAAATCATGAAGACTATTACTGCCATCTTGTGTCTTCAGAACTATTTACCCAAAAAAAACTAAAACTATAGACTTGTTTTCATTTTTACTACCAACATAACCTATTGACCAAAATACATTCTACACTACATGCAGCAACCCATTTATTATATTGCTAATGTTATTTGAACATATGTTTAACTTTCAAGTTGAGATGTATTTTTATGAAAAAGTCAGGCAAATTTGAAAGTAAATTATAATAGAATCAAAGAAAATGTGAATACATTTCTTATTGACCCCTTTTTAAATATCAAATAATTCTAGTGAATTGTTTAGGGATGGAAAATTAGATGGCAGTGCCGAAGCAAAAAAATACATGCCTACTATCTATGTTCTTTGACATATTATAATTGAATATGCCTGGTGAATTGGTCAGAGGTCAAAGTCATTTTCAACAAATTTTTAAGAAGAAACATAATTATTGCAAAACTTGGGAAAAAATTGGAATTTTACAATCACACAACATGGAGACTTACCATAATTAGAGCATTTTATTTACTCTTTATGGTTTCCACCTTTATTCTTAAAGTTTGATTAACTTTCTCAAAATTGGGCTATTTCCAAATTTAAATAAATTTTCTGTTAAAGAGAACAGAAAATGAATTTTGTCTATGCATTCAGTGTTTTTAAAATTCCATAAAATACATTACAATATATATATATATTAATATATTGTTTACCAGTACTCTTAGAACAACAGGAGTTAGAGGAACAACACTAGAATTCTTCTGATTATCAAGAAGCTAAAACTCTGAGAAGCAGAAATTCTTCAAGGTCAAATACTTCATATCTAGAAAAGTAAATATCTCATCCCATGTTCTGATGCCAAGTTCATCTGTCTTTCAACATCAGAGCTGTCTCCTCTAAAGCTATCTATAATCTGTTCCCTACTAAGAAATACAATTTACAAAATCAATGATGTATATGCATGTTTTATAAAGAAAACTATTTTTTATGCATTCTCAGCAAAATAAATACATTGCTGTATTGGACAATGCAGTCTATGTACTTTAGGAAATACTCTGTGCTCCACCATATTTTATTCACTAATTTATTTCTTGAATCAGGTTGTTAGTTTTTCTGAGCCAGAGAATGACTGCATTAATGCATCTGAATCTAGGTTAGTAATTGACTGTTGCTGTCTGTGAACGACAAAATCAAAATGAAAAAAAAAAAAAACTAGATTAAAGTAATGACACTTCCCAACATTTTTATTTCTTTACAAATTGCAGAATAAGTGAGTTGCTGGTTATGCATTTCTATTCAAAAAAAGTTTCTAACACACAAAATAGGAGTGAATAATAACCATAATTTAAGTTTCACAAATAGCTCTTGCATGCATTATTCTACTTGCTGCTCAAAACAATCTTAGAAGGCAAGTACTATCACTGACATTTTACTGAGGAAACTGGGCTTCAGAGAGTTGAAATTACTTTGATAAGCTCACACAGTTGGTAATTGATGGAATCAGGCCCCAAACCTGAATGTAGGCTCTAAATTGTCATGAACTGTCACCATTCTATTATGCTACTAGTTTTTTTCTTAGACATTTGTACAGTAGTTTGCTTGTTTTGCTGGGTATTTGGGTATCATTGCTCAAAGCAGAGGCTTGTCTCTCCTCTCATAGTTACATTACATCAGTGGTGAATTTTAAATAGTTTTAACTATAGCCTGAAAAAATAATTTGGAGAATGTTAACTAAACATTAGGATGAATGTCTATCTATTTCTGATTAATTTCTTATTCAGTACCCCAATAGTATTTGTGTCTGCTGCATGTATGAATACATGTGTTTGCCTGTTTCCTTTAACTTTTTCTTATAGGACGTTTCACGAATGTACAACAAACTAACACTAGAACAGACCTCTCTGCATCCATCATCTAGCCTCAACAGTTACCAATGTTCTAACGTTTGGCATCATTGGGACTTTCAGACACACCTCAACTTGTCACTGAAAGAGAATTATGAGGAGGAGGATGGTGGCTAACGATGATGATAACTTTGTCCCAACAATGTGACAAGCTGTCTGACCTAACACATCTATCATCTTTTGGAATAGCATGAATAAAGGGAAGCGCAGTTTAAAGAAAGCAGTTCTTGACACAGGTATGTAGTTGATCTTAATTCTTACACTCAATTATCATGATCTTTCTTTATACAGGCCTCCATTTCTTTACCATGTACTTCAAATAGGACTATTTTATTTCCCTTTGTATATCAACTCTAGAGTATATGGAAGCTAAATAACTGCCTCTGCTCTTTCTTCAACTCCTAATTATGTGCTACCCCCAGTGTGGACTCAGCGAGAAGTAAATATTTTTCTAATCTTCACATTTCTTCTTTCTTCTTCTAACTCTCTTTATTCCTTTCTTCTAATATTTGTGAAGACTTATGTTTCCCTGAGCATGGGAAAATGTTGTATATCTAACCAGATGTCAGTTTCTGCTTTGCTTACCAAAGACGGGATGAAAAAAACAAAGAATTTAAATATATCATGTACAGGTGCAAATTTCACATAATGAGTGCTATTATGCATATAAAAATTGTACCAATAAACAATTTAAAAAGAATTACAAATAAAATTACATAAACTGCCCTGGATCAAAGAATTTCTTCTTTGATACATTGAAATATGTCTTCCGAGGCTGAGACACTGATGACTCGATGCAGACACAATATACTACAATATGTCAGTTTCTGTCCATCTCTGAGCCTTGTCTTTCTTGGGATACATTCAATTTCAGTTAGGAAGTGGAGAAATAGAGCACACTATAATAGAAGATGAAGATATAACCACAGAAAATATTAAGGAATAATGATAAAAAATCTACTGCTTCTGTTTCTAAGAAGCTCAAAAAAGTACAAGTACGTAAAGCAAAAATAAATCCACACCAAAATATGATAATAAAATGCCTAAAAAAGTGTGATAGGAAATTTTAAGTGCACTAAGGGTGAAAGTAGTGAAATAAAATTGAATGACAGGTATCTCATCAAGAACAATGTATTGACACACAAAGCAATGGAAAAGCAACAATTTAAATTTGTACTAAATATAAGTTTTTAAAACCCTCTAATAGACCAATAACTGTTCATGGCAAAAATAATGTATTTAAAATAAGTATAATTGAAAAAATAGCATAAAGCCTGAGAAGAGTTGAGCAATATATTGATATACTATCCCATGGTTCTTATTGATGGAGTTGCATGATATTATCTGAAAACACTGTGATAAATCAAAAGTGCACATTGTAAAAGAGTGAATATGAAAAAATACATTAAATTAATAACCCAATAAAGGAAATTAAATGAAATCATAAAAGTACCTTATTCATCCAAAATAAAGCAAGAAAAGGATATCCAGAGAAGAATGACACACAGACTAATTATAAAATAGATATAAAGAGGCCATATTTAAATCAGACTAATAAAAATTATATTTCATGTAAAATGATGTAAGTATGTCCATTAAAAGGTATAAATTGTAATGTTGGATTCTTAAAGAAAGCAGGACAAACTATGTGATATATAATAGAAATCATAAAACATAAATAACAATGATAATTTAAAATTAGTTGTACATATATATGAAACACACATATATGTATATATGTGCATACACACACACACACACACACACATATGAAAACATATATATGAAACATTAATCGAAAGAAAACCAGCATGGCTCAAAGTATCAAGCTAAGTAGAATTCAGTGCAAGGAATATTACTAGAGATAAATAGATTAATTTTGTAAAGATAAAGGCATTAATTCTTTAAGAGAAAATGACAATTCTCAATGTGTATGATTCTGTTAAATGTTTTAAAGTACATGATGCAAATCTAAAAGACACAAATAAAAAGAGATAAATTCAAAATTATAGTTCGAGATTTCCTTCCCTCAATAATTGATAAATCAAACAAAACAAAAATCAGAATGTGGTATAAAACTGCCATGTAACACAATAAATCGTGTTGACCTAATTGATCATTCTAGAATGATCTACATTATGACTCGCATATATTAATGTTCATGTTTTCCCATATTTTAAAGTTAGGAAGTGTTAGTTTATTACCCAACTTAAAATATTTTTCAGAAATCATTTCTGTTCTTCTTTTCCTGTTATGTTACTTCTTTCACATTTCTCCATAAGAGAAATTTTTGAGAATTATATTGGAAAATACCTGATAACTACCACACTCATATTCTGGTCTTCTCTGAGCTCTTCTCTGTCAATTTATAGTTTCCTCTCACATTGGTTAAACTTTTGACAAGCTTCTTCCTCACCACAGGCCTCTAACATTCCCATACTTACGGTTTATATTTTAGAAAATTTGTAATTATTAATTACTTTTTCTGTTCTATGTAAATCTATAACTCAGAAATGTCTCACAATGAACTTGGGATCACTCCTTTGAGATATAGTCATGAAGAAAGACAGAACCCTTTTCTTGGGGTACCCAGGGCAGAATAAAAGACTAACTTATCTGTGACCATTAGGAAACACAGATGGCCTAATCATGTTGACACATTTCATTACTTTCATCATTCTCCTGTATTTCTCCAGAAACTCATCCAAGCCACTGTAAGACCTGAATCACAAGCCCATGCTAAATGACAAATGGCCCAGGAGACAGTGCTCTAACCCCCTCCCATTATAGCCATAGCCCCCACCTTTGTTCAAACCCTGGCCTAGGAATGTAAGGCAATCTTGTACTGTTTGAAGTCTGGATCACGATTAACGTGTAAGTTAGTTGTTCTAGACTATGAGATAAAATCTGTACCATAGAGACCCCACGTTAATTGTCTAACTGTTTGTTCATCCTGAATGTCTTGGTGGCCTTTGAAACATCCTATAGGTATCTGTTAATTATCAATGTGTAGCTGCCTGGTACGTGACTGCTGACCACCAGCTCAAATCATGAGAACTTTGACCCCTGCCTGCAAGCCTAGAATGTTAACCACCCTTTTACAACCCCCCTATAAAAAGGACCTCAGTCCTTGAACTGGCACCTCACTGAGCCAGCTACTTGGTTCTGAGAGTGCTGTCTGGCCAGACTAATAAAGGTCTGATTATCATATAGCCTGGTGTGTTCCTTCCTGGGAGACTCTTGTTCCTCCTTTGAGCTGCTGGATCCTCGCTGTGCTATAAGACTCAGAATCCTGAAGGCCTTTTTGGCTGTTCATGCTCCTTGGAGTCGAAGTGAGACTTTAAGTCTTACTGCACTATAATCTCCTCTACATTTTGATTCAGCCACCTTTGTTTCAGAGCTGAGTTTAATCTCTGTCTCCATTAGTAATAGTATTAAGAAAAGAAGTCTACTTGCTCTTCTTGGAAACATGTTCCAGGTTTCTTTCATAGGCACACAACCCTTGCTTGTATTTTAGAACAGGTAAATTCATTTTATTTGGGAAGATAGGGATTAAAAAAATTTTTTTTTTCTGAACAAAACCATGTTTTCTCTTCTCTAAGAAGTTTTTTTGTTTTGTTTTTTTTTTTTCAGTTGATAGGGAAAAACGAAAAGGAACATGATATAACTGAGAACTTAAAAATACAATGTTATTATCAGGTAATTCTGCCCTGCAGAACATTTCCAGATCACCATTTTACACACACACTCACACACTCACACACACACATCAAAAAGCTTAGAATATTCCATGCATTTCTCAAATGCAAAACTGAGGGAGAAAGTTAATTCTCTCTGGTGTAAGACCTAAAGTCTCACTTCCACTCCACGGAGCGTGAACAGCCAAAAAGGCCTCCATAATGCTGGGCCCAACACCCAGAGAGGCTCCAGGAGCTCGATGGAGAACGAGAAACCCAGGAAGGAACACACCAGCCTAGATGGTAAAAGACCTTTATTAGTCTGGCCAGACGGCACTCCCGGAGCCAGGTGGCTCAGAGAGGCGCCTAGCTCAGGGGCCGAGGTCCTCTTATAGGGAGTAAAAGGAGGGGGTTAACATTTTGGGCTTACAGACAGGGGACAAAGGTCTGCTGACTTGAGCTGGTGGTCAGCAGTCACATATTGATGAGTAACAGGTACCACCTATAGGATGTCTCAAAGGTCACCAAGACACTCCGGATGAGCAAACAGTTTGTCAATTAACTTGGGGCTCTATGTCTGGAGTCTCTAATTTACAGGTAGATTCAGATCTGGACTTCAAACAATACAAGAGTGATCCACATTCTTAGGCCAGGGCTGGAACAAAGGTCGGGGCTGTGGCTACAATGGGAGGGGTTCAGGACACTGTCTCCTAGGCCCTTTGCCATTTAGCAAGGGTTTGTAATTTAGGTCCCACACTGGATAACTAGAATCCACACATTATGGTAGGTTTGAAATTTTAGTGATTGTTGAGCACCTCTTTAATAAAGGAGAAGCAAGGTGAATGCAGGTGAAGTCATTCCTGTAAAGGAGGCTGGTTAGCCAAAGAGCTCAGAATATCATTTAAATTTCTTGAGTTTCACAGTCCTAATTGGCCTATCTCTTAGAATTTCTACTTGACTTCTCTAAAAAGGTGTTGAATCAAGGATTTTCCATGTAGAAAAACAACCTTGTGTTTTTATTAAATATCCTCAATGGTTACTAGTAGTCAAAGTGAACTATGCTCCTTATCGCACCATAGCCCATGCCTCTTAAGTAACACCAGGGAATCCACAGTTTTTAACTTCCTCAACATTTCATTGATCACACACCCTGAACTGTCTTACACATGCACTTGAGCAGAGATGCATAAATCAACTGGAAGCTCTTGAATAAAAAGAATCACTCAACTAAAAGCATTGAGTCATTTAATTTTGATTTTGTAGCTATTTTCTGCTTTTGCCTGCTTAATTTCTCATAAAACAGAAATACTGAGAATCTACCTGCTTCAAATTGCCTAACACGCATACCACATGCTGCTATATTGTCAAAAATAAGGTGGGGTGGATTTTCCTCCTTTATGATCTATAGAATATTTATCTAATAAGCCAAAGAATGCCTCTGTCCGGACTTCCTTTGGTTCCATATTAGCCTCATTTAATTAATATTCAGAACCTCTTACAGCAAACACTAGATTATTATAAATATAATTAATGTGCCTACTTGTATACATTTGAGCATTAATTAAATCATATAATTATTCTTTAGGATGTTGTATTTTTCAACAGATGACTCATTAAAATAAGTGTACCTTCTTCACAGATTGATAAATTTACATAGTCACCAGATAACTTTTTCCATGCGAGTTATTTCCAAAACAAAACAACAAACCCCACGCCCCCAGACAGCAATTCAGATGGTGATAAGAGATATTTCCTGGCACAATTCATGTTAGCCTTTCTCTAGTTTTGGCTAACAACAACTCACAGTCTCAGCCTAATGTCTGCAATGATGCACCCTGATGCGTGAGAGCTTTTCTCAGCATGAATCTTATTAGCATTTTTCTGTGCTTGGCAATAAGCAACTCAATACTCCCCATAGTCTCACCCTTTCACTGCCCCCAGCAGACAGCTCTGATTTCTGTAAAGAAAGAAGCATTCTCTGCTGGCTGTACAAAATAGTTTTTTGGGTTTTATTTTCTTTTTTTCTTTTTAAAAGTTGGCCCTACTGGAGACAGGTGAAAGACCGACTTTCAGCAGCTGCACAAGAGACTATCTCCAAGGGTTCTTTGCATTAATATGTAAAGCAATAATCAGTAAGTAGTACCTTTTGACAAACAACAGGTGGCTTTTCATTCTAAAAGAGGCAGTATCTTATTGTGAATCAAAGGTACCCCGTGGTTCTGCCATCACTTTCCCGTACCTCCTACCAGCTCAGGGGATATAGATATCTGCACAGACTAGAGCAGTTCCACTCTCCACAGAGTCGCCTTGCATGCTTAAATTGAACTTCAATGGTCCGGTAACTCCCTTCACCAGTGTATGCTTTCCTTGCACTCTCAAATTGCAGGGGGCTTTTGAACTGAAAAGACGGGATTCATAATCAGAGAAAAGAAGCCATAATAGAAAGTTGTCTGAAATACTCAACACTGGAATAAGCACACACAATGCAGATTTTTTCCTTTTATACCATAGTAACTACCAGAAGCATGTGCTCTGTGTTGAAATAGTTATGAAATGAACATGTAACTATATTATGAAATAATTCATAGCAATTGATAGTGCACAATTTTAATTTCCCTAATACCATTAGAGGTACAAGTGCTGAGATTGTATTTTTCCCTAAAAGAATGAAGATTAATTTTTAAGGAATAAGATTTTTTTTTAATTCTTTTTCCCCTAGATGCTAAACACCACACTAACATTACAGGTAAATAAGTTAGAGAGATGGATAGGCAGTTATAAAGGGATCAGACTCACAATAGTGTCAGAACAGGAATGAGACAGATCCGGGCTGAGTTGACTGTGGCAGTTTGGTTGGTCAGTGAACCTCGTCAGAGATAAACAATCATCTAGAGCTCTACTGTAATAGCACGGTAGACACAGAAACAAATAATTCAAAGATAGATGATCAGAACTCTCAGATCCCCAATCCTACCCTTTCTATAAACACTTTTGTTCTCCATGCTGTGTACCCTTGCTGAGTACCTTGTGTCATCAGACAATATCGGCTAAGTTACTGTACTTGTAATCCTATAGGTTGATTGTAGTTTCACCCAAGGTAACCTGTGATATGATTTTACTGTATAAAAAACCCTAGACAAACAACCTCAGCAGCAACCCATTTTTGGGACCCTCCTGCCTCTCAGGGGCTTTCTCCTAATGAAATGTGTCTTATTTTTAATCTCCTTTGTCCTGGACTCCATTTTTTAGTATCTTGAGACACAAACTGGGCACATCTAACAGGTTGGGGATTACTTTCCTGTAATACTAACATGTGGAAGGCAGATCAAGAGGAGCTAGCTATGTATTTGCAAAATACATGAAACTAACCCAGAGATGCTACCTTAGAGAAAGAGATCAGATTTTATGCCTAGTCCCATTCTTAAAATGGGCATTATAATAGAAATATGAATATTATGTTTTTCTTTTATATACAGGTATATTACTGAGATAAATCTATTTCAACAAGTATTTATAAATAATGTAATGTATGTGATACTATTACAGCCAGCTAGTTAGGTAGACATATTAGTCAGACAGGGCTAGGTCCTCAAGGGAGTCACTGCACAAGATGAGAACACATTCCAACTGTGGAGGAGGCACATCTATTAAAGATAAAGATAAAGACAGAATGAACAGGCCCATAACCCTCCCCAAGGGATAAGCAATTCACTATGAGTGGTATCACCTGGTCCAATAAAGTCTAGATAGACATCAGTCACTCCGGTGGATGACCAGGACCTCTTAATCTTCCTAAAAAAAAGTCTTTGTTATTTCCATATATATGTGCTACATGTCCTGCCTCCCCTCTGGATCAATATTACCTATGTGGCTATGCTTGTAATCTTATCGATTGATCATAGTTTTACCCCATGTCATTCCCACCTTGTAGTTTTGTATTCATCTTGTGATGTTGCTCTATAAAACTTCCTTTGGAAAGTGGCCTCCTTGCCAACCCATTTTTCAGTCCCCTCCTTCTTCCCAGGTGCCCTCTCAATCACTTAACATCCATTAACCCTTATAATTCATTCTTCAGCTTGGGGGAACATGCAATTGGCATGTCTGATCTGACATCTAGCAGGTTGTGAGTTTATAATTTCTCATATATCAGTATAAATACTGTGAGGTCAAAGTTATCTATCTATCTATCTATCTATCTATCATCTATCTATCTTCCATTCTGTATATCAAACTCAAGGCATTCCATATGCTTGATATGCATTCTACAATTCAGATGTATTTTTTAAAAATGAAATATATATTCTCTTCATCTGTACTTCTCTGTAATTATAAATCATTATAGTAATTAAAGATGAGGATATTGATTACTAGCACAAAAAAGTCAGTGAACCATAAAATGTAAAAGAAATAAAATTTCTAATAATAGTGGTATAAACCAGAAAGAGATTCAGTCATAAATCAAATTAAAAGATTACCATTGGTAATTTAATTACCATTTGTCTCGCTGTATTAGAATATTAGGCACATAAATATATAAAATTTTTCAAATCTCCTCTTTTAATCTTTAGCCTTTAAAAATGGAGCCATTTGAGAATTGAACAAGTAATCTCAAATCAGGAAATAATCTGCTATTTCATTAGAATTTCTCACTGTTGACTTCATTTAAATCAGAAAATGTATGACAGGTATTGTTTTTGTGTTTTTCAACTCTACACATCCCCAAAACATAGGCTTTAAGAAATTAAATGAATTTATTTTTTTTTATGTTATTTAAGTAAAAATTCAAGATAACATTTATTATCCAGTTAAGTATTTTCCAATATGTTGGTATAACTATAATATATTAATTTTTTTTGTACTGGAGAAAGAATTCAAGACCTTGCCCTTTCAAGGCAGGTGTAGTACCACTGAGCTAAATTCCCAGCCCAATGAAATACTAATTTAATATTAGATATTGTTTATTAAGCTTCCACAAAAGGGTATTTGGATCATTATTTCATTCTATCTTTAGGGTAGGCTTTTTCATTTAATTTTTTTGTTCTCATTATAGGTGAGAAAACTAAGGTAAATGGAGATGGAGAAGTCTGTATTTCACACAGTAAAAGCCAAATGTAATAGACATATCAGTCAAACAAAATAAATTATATCCACAGTTTTAGTCCTTCTTATGTTGTTATTAACAGCTATCACAATGTATAATGAACAGAAATTTATTTGGCTCACAGTTTGGAGACTGAGAAGTACAAGATCCATGGGCCATGTGTGGAGAGAGCTTTCTTGCTGCATGACATGGTAGACGATACCATACAGAAGAGAAAAAAATGGGGTGGGACAAATTGATCATAGGAAGAAATGACTTTTGGATAATAAACTCACTCTTACATTGATCACTTTAATCCATTCATAAGATCAGAGCCCAAATTACATTATTATTTCATAAAGGTTCCTCCTCTCAACCCTACTTACATTGATAATTAAGTTTTCAGCATATGAACTTTGGAAAGTATATACAATCCAGAGCACCAATATACCAGTGTATAATGTCTCCAGAAATAAAAATAAATTTTTCTGCTAGCTCAAATGGTATTATGGTGAATTAATATTTTCTATTGAGCCCTAAAACATTTCTGTGTTTAAATCTACTTGTTCAGGTAAAAATAGATGCGTAAAAAGGATCTGTGCACACTGATAAATATAAGAATACATTAAAACGAACAGATCAGGACAAGTGTTATGCAGATTAAACTATCTATAATCTATTTACCTATCTACCTTCTTATTTAGTTGTTGACCTATATTTAAGAATTTCAAAGCAGGAAATAATTGAAGCGGATATACAGATATTTTCTACTTTATTAATCATACTTCTAATATAGATCACACTTGTAAACATGTCATACCCGAGAAAATGTTTAAATATTCTAGGAGAGCACATCTCCAAAGTCACTTATAATAGATATAATGTAGTTGCCGGTAAAAGGCCAACAGAATGACAAAAATAAGTAGCTAATACTACATCCAATGATCTCAGCTGATGACTATTATAACTTTATCTTAATTTACTATTTAAGCTTCTGTGGCTATCTATGCAGATAATTCACTTGAATGAATTTGTCACCTAATTTAATACAGTTATAAATCAGTTGCTAATCTAACTGTTTCACCACTAAGAAAATATTTTAACCTTCCTTTATGAAGGAAAAGCATCCAGAGGTATTATCAAGTGTGCTTTAATGCTAATGAAGAGTGTTGTCTGTTATCGTTGTCTAAGCTGGTTTTACACTCAGCATGTGTAATAGAGATAAGTGGTGGGATAAGTTAGCACAATGATCCCCAGGATGTTCTTAAAGTACTAGCAAGGAAAGTATTACAGTTTAATGTATTTTTTGCACAAAACTATAATTGAAATAATTTTTATGCGTGGCCATCATTTATATTTTTGTACTACATAGTGATGGTTCTGATAATCTTTATAGAGTGTTTACAAAATTCTTAGAGGTTTAATTTTTTTAAGTCAATACTTTATTCCTGGAATTTAATTCAAAAGTCAGAAATTATCCTCTTCCAGATTTAGGCAAGTTTCTGGAAACATAAGCCCATGTGTTATTTCTTAATCAAAATGAAAGGAACATATTGTATCTGTTTATTTTTGTGATTAACAACTACTGGGACTACCGAAAAACACAGATTCATTTGAGTCACACCTTTCTAAATGACTAGCTATAGATTGTTTTATTTTCTAACAACTAACAGATGCAAAATTGCAGTTGGAAATGAGGTAACATAGAATTGGATTATTTTGTATTTAAATGTGTTCTAATTGAATTGTTCTATTATGCTCCATTTAAAAACCTTGTTTTGGTACATAATGCCTTTTACCTGTCTTTTTAATTTTACACCAATTTTGACATTTCTATGAGTCCATCAAAGAAATGAGACAATCCTGGCTGCTAACAAATTTGAGACTATTGCCTATATAGACTGTTTTCGTAGCTTAAAATATTTCTACATGAATGTCTAGCCACGAGGTGTGACTCTATACACACAAAATAAAGCACCGATAATCAATAGAAGGAAACTTCCTTCTGAAAATGTGGCGGACACAACAGCAATGCAGAGCCACATTTTTCCTGCCTCTGCAATATAAAGTAAGAAATAAACTCTCTGAACAAATAGAATGATGACCCAACAGATGGAGAGAAGTTAGGAAACTAAAAAGCTCAAATCTATAGAGCAGAATGATCTAATGCAAGGCAGGATTAACATATCTAAGCATGGTCTGCAATTTCGAATTCTGTAAACAAGTCTTTCACTACCTGTTTCTGTTAATTTCAATCTCAGGACTTTTTCTATCCTCTCTTTAAAAATTACTACCTTCCTCATATTCAGAATGGCAATGCATTTCAAGATTTGTATTAAGTGGAGGAGAAAAAAATTATTTTCTAAAGCTATTTTATCAAGAGCTTGTAAAAGTGATCATTTGCATAACAGAATATGTGAATGTGCATTTATGTGTGTTAAAGAGATAGCAACTGCCTTCTTTTCTTAGTTCTCAAAGGAATTGTTAGTAAACAGCAGATTAAGCCCACACATATTTGAAGCTTTTGTGTCTTGACTGCTCTTTGAGTCAGACTGCCTGCTGTTGGCATGTGTGATTGATAAATAGTGCTCAAAACTCACCAATCCAAGAGGGGGCAGATGTATAACTTAGTTTAATAGAATTCTATCATAAGAAGGAAGGCTTGTAGAAGAATAAAGGAAAAAGGTGCAGTAGACCATTTCATACATCATGCCAGTCTTGAGGCCCCCAAAATATCTTTAAGTAGACAAACATAGATAAAACATTTTTTTTTTGTTTTTATTCATGTATTGATTGTGACTGAAATTACAAATACAACAAAACTACACATGGGTGATTTCTAAAGTTGTATAAGAAATTGGCTGCTTTGTTAAATGAAGGTGTAAACTAATTTATAATTTTTCTCCACATAATAAACAGAGAACTTTTTATCACTCAGAGGTATAGGAGCATTATGGAAGCCTTGAATTTCATATGAGGTATGATAAGATGAAAAGTTGAAAACACTATAATATTTATACTTTCATTGCTTCTATGATAACTTTAGGGCAATTACAATAAAACTAATTAAAATACAGAAAGAAAGCTGATGTATATCTATTTTGACAATGAAAGTCACAGGATCTGTTTATGTTTCTACAACTACTTAGGTTTTAAATAGAACAAAAACCTTTTCCCAAGCCACTGTTAAAGAATTTGATAATTTTTTACTTAACATTTACAAAGCAGAACAGCCATTCTCTTCATTGATATTCATATAATATTACCACAATTACTTCATACTAACAAAATTCCCTCAAAGGCCCAAAAACTGACATATTATTTTGACAAACAAATTACTCCATTAAATCTTACCTCTTGTTATTGGTGTTTAAGAACTTATTTTTAAGAAACTAAATCCTAGTAGTTTTTCAGATTTCATCATTTTTTTCCAGTCATGTCCTTACGTGTTAGGGAATCCAAGCCTAAGTAACTCATTACATTTATATGTACTGTCTTCTTAGTCCCTCTGAGCTGTGACAGTTTTTCAGATTGTTTCTCCCTTTGCCTGACCTTGAGAGCTTGGAGGCATGGTTTGTTAGATATTTTGTAGTCCTCACATGGGACATATCTGATGCTTTCTTTGTAGACACTAGGTTCGTAAATTCTAGAATGCCATGTTCTCCTCTTTCTCTCCCTTTTTCTTTTTCTTAGTTTATAATAGAAAAAGAATTAAAGTGCAAAAACTAATTTCTTCCCCTGCCGTACTCTCAACCCTCCCAGCATTTTCAGTTTTGACACAGATGGGTGGGGTTTCTCCACCCACACATCCATATTTTAGCAAATCTCTAATTCAAATCAATTCATTTCACTTCTGTCACCATCGAACTGGCATTTGATTCAGATTTCATAGATCAAATGATCAGTCTCAAAAGACGGTCCACCTCATGTCAGATGCATGTTGAGAAATTCTGACTTATCACCTACAAACCAGGGGTTTCTTCAAGATCTTCTTTTTGAGTTCAATCATTTTTTAGAGCTTCTCACACACCTCAGTGGTTTGCTTATATTTATCTTTTTGTTATAAAGAATATTAAAACCCAAGCTGATGTAGAACCAGATGCAAGAGAGTTATAGAGCAAGGCATAGTGGAAGGACTCCAAAGCTTTCATGCATCTAGGCATACACCACTCTTCTGGCAAAACACTCTCCAACCCTCAAGTCTTTGGGCTTTTGTGGAACCTGATTGATAAGTCGCTGTTCATTACAAATTAACCTAACTTTTAGACTGCAAACCTCCTTGGAAATCAGAGGGTGTGGAAGAAATTTCCAACTTTCCAATCACTTACTGGCAGCTCTAGCAATCAGCCCTTGGCCTGAGGATAGCCAGGAGGACATCAGTCATTGGTCATCTTATCGCCACATTAAAAGAAATGCAAGAAGCTGAGTATTAGAAAAACACAGACCAAAGATTTATGGCTTATTATGTCACGCTTAGCTACATTTGCTTTTTTTTTTTTTCCTTTCTTTAAAAGATGAATGAGTGACTCAGTGCTCATTCTGCCTTGGATCCCATCCACTTTTCATCTACCTTTCTCCCCCAGGAATCTCATCCAGGCCTCGGCTTCTCATAATATATTCACAGAGATGACTCAAAATCCATAAAACTTGAAGTTAGTTCATATTTGTATTGATGATCCTAAAAACGATTTTTAAAATTTTCAACTATGCAAATTATTTATGTAATCCTCGGTCCTAAATTGAAACAAACAAGTGTAATAAAAAATACTTATCTGCCAAAAGTTTACAGAATAAACTGGAAGTCTTCAAGATGGTTGAATTTTTCATTTAAGCAAAAACTATATGTACTTCCATATTCAGTTGTATCATCACAACTTGTAGTAGGTTTGGTTATAGAAAATATAATTTTAAAATACTGGCTTTCCAGGACTCAGAAGTTTCTTTTAAACAATCCTCTTACTTTTTTTTTACTTCCTGAAATTGATTAAAATATATAGGGAAATAAAATCACCATTTAAATATTAGACAATTATTATCTGTCAACCTCTGGGCTTGTGGTATTTACACTCCAAGATCACAAAACCAAAGCGTTGTCTAGGATAGATGGATACTATTGGCTGTACTGAAACATTGTATTTTTATCATTATGATCGTCAGGCTGATATTTGCCTAGCTAAGTCCACAACAGGGTCTGCCAGCAGATATCCAAGCATATCTTGTTGGGAGATAAAGTATGTTTCTCTGTTATGAAAACATGAATCCTGAATGTAGGGTATCAGGTATACTTACAGCAATTGCAGGGCTCTATCAATACAGTGAGAAGGAAATATAGGCTTAAATTTTTTCCAAGTTGATGCAAATGTAAATGGATGCATCTATATATACTTGTACTAATTTTATATGTATACACTGTTTGAAAAAGTATTATGATAATTAATATTGTCCACTCAATGAATGATAACACCCCAAATGTTAAAATAGATCAACATTACAGGTCTTTATATACGTCTTATATACACCATGCACTGAGAAGAATCATATCTGAATATTTGCTTGAACTTAGCTAAAGGGCTGAGAAGCAATTCATGTCCGAATATTCAAATCAATCCCTACAGAAAATAAGTAAAAATTATATTATGAGGTACTAAAAAATTTCCCCAGGATTTATTAAATCAAGTCAGTGGGGAAGTATTTTATTTATACTACAGCTGTCATATACATACAGAACATTTAGTGAAATGTGTATTCTACATAAAAATGAATATTATGTTAATGATGCACTATTTGGTCCAATGTAATGATATTAAATAAATTACTTAAGCTTTTACCAAACTTTAAATATACTTTAAAATTTTATAGCTTTGTGCTTTCTTTTGTACCTAGAATCAAACTCAGGGCCTTGCACTTGCTCAGAAAACACTGTGCCCCTGAGTAACTTTCCAGGCCTGAAAATATTATGTTAAATATGGTATCCCTATATTTGTTAAATATGGCATCCCTAATTTTTAAAATACAACTAACTTCTAAAACAGTCATTGATTTATTAAAGTAATAATATCTATTAAATACTTAGTATGTGGTAATACTAATAACATACATTTATTTAAATAGTAGTAACTAAGAATTGGTTCTGTTCCTCCAAGAGCTTACTGCAAAGTAAAAGAGAGACGTGTAAGTTGGTCCTTCAAGGTAGCATGGTACAATGACTATTCACTAAGCAGGATAGTCAGTTGTGGAATTACCTCAGCAATTACAGGGATTATGAAAAATGTCAGAAAGGCATCATCACCTAGGTTAATTTATGGCAGATGGGTAGGTTTTCTTTTTCTATGTAAGGAAGCTGTCAGCTTATTTTGTGTGGTGGAACAGAATACCACATACTGAGTCATTTACAAGAAATAACGAGTTTATTTCATACAGTCTACAAGATGGCAAGTCCAAGATCAAGCGTTGTTCATGACAGAATGGCACAGCAAGGGCAAAAGAGAGAAAAAACGAGGCTAACTTGTCCTTTTCTGAGTCATGCACTGCTGAGTTAATGGCATTACTTAAATCCTAGGAATGCAGCCCTTATGGCGTGATCACTGGTTAAAGGTTCAGCTCTCCACACTGTTGCAGTGGTGATTACATCTGCAGCACTCTAAAGGACACATTCAACCATAGCAGAAATCAGGGGGAAAAGTAAGTTCTGATGGAATTTATAGAACTATCTTCAATTTGAAAACTGAATACCTCATTTCCATATTATCAAATAAATCTATTTGCTCAAAAGTAATGAGTGAGATTTCTAGATCATTTTACTCTCAAAGTTGTGTACCAGTTGAGGTTCAGTCAGGAGTCTAAGAAAAAACTATATTTTGAGCAGATAACATGTAAAATAAATTATTTTAAAATGTATATAATTGCTCAGTAGCAATTAGTAGGTGACTAAAATATAAGAGATACTGTTTACATTGAGGCACAATCTTGAGGGTGCAGCTCCACTCCCAGATCCCACAAAAGAAGAGAGAAGGGTTTCGGGACATAGCTCACTGGTAGAGCACTAGCCTACCATGCACAGGTCCTGGGCTTGATCCTCAGTGAGAGGGGAAAGCCAATAAACAGAACTGACAGTAGAAGCTCATGAATTTGAGGCCAAACCACGAGGACAGTAGGCTACTTCTTTAGCCATGTCTCTGAGGATGGTTCTGGGATGGGTTAGAAAAACTACATTAAACTCAACTGATACTATAGAAAGGAATTGTCACTTTCAGGATGAAACAATTGGTAGATGACTGGAAGCTCCCGCAGGTAGCAGACAGGAAGGAGACTTTCTACCCCTCCAGCCTGGTAATTTGTTCACTTTTTGTTTCCTTGCTTGACTTTATTGCCATGAAGAATGTAAATTTTCTTTTTAAAATTTATTTTCTTATATATATATATATATCTATAGAGAGAGAGAGAGAGAGAGAGAGAGAGAGAGAGAGAATATATATAGAGAAACATATATAGAAGATAAATTATATATAATATAATGTAATATATATTGGTTTCTACATAAGGAAAACAATTAATGAAGCTGTGATTCATAGATAACTTGGTTATTAATAACAAAATAATTTTCTTACTCCTGTGCAATACACTTCTTAGAGAATTTTCCCTTTATGCCACAATGAGATTTCTTAATGAATGTAAAATTAGCATAGTTCATTCTTCAAACTGAAGATGAGAAATATCTTATTATTTTAAATATTAATAGTTTAAACTAGGAAAATATTTAAATCTTTCCAAATATACCCAACGTATTCTCTGATATTATTACATACTAATTCTTTTCCCCCAAATTCTACCCTATGGTTAGCTTTTGTTTTTCTTTCATTGAGTTCAGTGGTACTTTTTATGTATCCAGTAGAGTTACATTCATCATTGGGATCTTGTACATTTACATGATATATTTTGGTTCTTATTTTTCCCCATACGCCTGTTCTCCCTTCGCCCTTTCCATCCTTCCCTATTTACGAAGACTTTGTTTCCATTTTTTGCTTTTCTCATATTTTTCTTTTCCCTTCTTTCTATTTCCTTACCCCTCCCATTTCCCCTACTCCTTCAGCCCTTTTCTTCCTATTTCACATTATCAATTATATAATTTGAACTTTATTTACACTTTTAGTTTTTTACAACAAAGAAACTATTTGATATTTACACACGTGTGTCCTATTTATTTCACTTAGGAGTATGGCCTCAATATGCATCCATTTAGCTATAAATGACTCTAGTCATTATAGTTGAGTAGTACTCCATTTTATAGAACAAAAACATATCTTCTTCCATTCTTTTGGAAGGATACCCAGCAGGGGAATAGCTGGGTCAAATGGAACCTCTAATCCTAGTTGTTGAAGGTATCTCCATATTGATTTCCACAGTGGTTGCACCAGTCTGCACTCCCACCAACAATGAGGAAGGTTCCTTTCTCCCCTCACACCTGCCAGAATTTGTATTTAGTTGATTTCTTAATAGCAGCCATTCTTTCTGTGGAAATCACTATGGAGATACTTCAAAAAACTAGGGTTAGAAGCCCCATTTGACGAAGCTATTCCTCTGCTGGGTATCTTCCCAAAAGAATTAAAAGAATCATACCTGTGGGGGCCAGTCATGGCTCACTGGCATTTGATATTTGAAAAATGACTTCTTCCTCTACAATTAAGGCATTGATACATTTGTTAACATTTGTTCCTTTTCAAGGACCCTGCAATGGAAGGAACTCAAAGAGATAGCCAAAGATCTGATATTATCTGTAGGAGTCAGGAAATTGATCTTTGCATAAGATAAAGATAATTGCTTGGTGCTTCCTGTTAATGTGCCTTTAAAAAGAGCTGTTTCTGTGAAATAAATCAGACTTCTCTTGGTCTCCACGCAGGCTTGAGTGTTCTTTCCTTTCTCAATCCTCACTCCCCAACTCAGGCATGTTCGTGTTGTGACGGCTGGACCACCCCAAGACCACAGTGATATATGCTCATCTATGTTGTTTATAGTGGCAGTTTGTAATAGCTAAAATTTGGAAACAGCCCAATTGTCCATCAACTAGAGACTAGATAAAGAAGATGCATTTTTTTGTTTGTTTGTTTTTGTTTTTATAAAATGGAGTACTTACTCAGCCATCCCTGGGATAAATCCAACTTGGTCAGGGTGTATGATCTTCTTGATTACCCTCTGTATTATGTCTGCCAGTATCTTATTGAGGATTTTTACATATATATTCATTATAGAGATTGACTTCTAGTTCTCTGGGGTCTGTTCCTGGTTTTGGAATCAAAGCAACACTTGCTTCTGGGATTGAATCTGAAAGTTTTTCCTTTTCAATTTCATTGAAAAGTTTAAAGAGTTGTGCCATTAGTTCTTCTCTAAATGTTTTGTAGAATTCAGCAGTGAAACTATCAGAACTTGGGTTTTTCTTTGTTCGTAAATTTTTAATTACATTTTCAATTTCACTGATTGTATTTGCAATATTAGAATATTTTTAGCTTTTCATTCAATTTGGGTAATTCATAAGTATCCAGTAATCTCTACATTTCTTCTGTGTTTTCCATTTTATTTGAGTATAGGTTCTTGAACTAGGTATTGATCCTTTTGGATTTCTGATGGATCTGTAGTGACTTCACCTTTTTCATTCCTAATCGCATCGATCTGAGCCTGTTATTTCCTTTTTTTGTTTTTTTTCTCTTTTGACAAATTTGGCTGGCTTTACAGATTTTACTTATCCGTGCAAAAAAAACCACCTCTTCGATTCATTGATTTTTTTTTGTATGTTTTCTTAGTCTCCATTGCATTGATTTCTGTTCTGACCTTTATAATTTCTTCCCTTGTATGAGCTTTGGGTTTGTCTTGGTCTACTTTTTCAAGGAGGTTAAGATTCAGCATTAGGTTCTTTATTTGAGCTCACTTTTTTTTTCCTAGTGTGGGCATTCACTGCTATAAATTTCCCTCCTAGAACTTCTTTCCTTGTGTCCCATAGATTCCTGTATGTTGTATTGGCTCTCTCATTAATTTGTAAAAACTATCTAATTTCTTCTTTGATTTCCTCTCATCCATTGATTAAGAGAGTATTGTTAAATTTCCATGTGTTTGTGAAGTTCTTGTGGTTTCTTATGCTATTGATCTCCAGTTTCATTGCACTATGGTCTGATAATTTATGTGGGATAATTTCATTTCCTTGGCATTTATTTAAACATGTTCTATGAATCAGTGTGTGCTCTATTTTGGAGAATGACCCTTGTGCATCCAAAAAGAATGTTTATTCTGATTTTATGAAGTGGAACATTCTGTATATGTCTATTAAGTCCATTTGTTCAAAAGCGTGGTTCATTTCTAGTATTTTTGTTGATGTTTTTGTCCAGATGACCTGTCTATTTGTGACAGTGGGGTATTGAGTTTCCCCACTAAATTGTATTAGTGCTTACTTGGTTTTTCATGTCCCTTAATATTTGTTTTGTATAGTTGGGGTTATTAGTTTTTGGTGCATATATATTTTTGATTGTCATTTTTTCTTCTTGCATTCTTCCCTTTACAAGGATGTAGTGATCTTCTTTGTCTCTCTTAATTAATTTTGATTTGAAGTTTACTTTGTCTACAAATAAGATAGCTACCACTCCTTTTTTCCAGTTTCCTGTACCATGGAGAACTGTTTTCCATCCTTTTACTTTCAGTCTATGAGTTTCTTTTTAGACTAGGTGTGCTTCTTTTATAAAGCATATCGTTGGATTTTGCTTCTTAATCCATTTTCCAGTCTATTTCCTTTGATTGATGAATTGAGGTCATTAACATTTATGGTTATAACTGATATGCATTGACTTATCATTGTCATGTTATTGTCCTGTTGTTGGCTCTTTTTAATTTTTCCCCCTCTCCCTTTAGTTTCTGGCCTTGCTTGATTGTTTTTATCTGTTGGGCCTCATGGTGTCAAAATCTTCATTGTCTTCTTCTAGGATATTGTTTAGAATTGTTGGGAGTGCTGGTTTGGTATTCATGAAATTTCTCATGTGTTCTTTGTCTTGGAAGTATCTTATTTCCTCCATCAATTCTGAAAGAAGTTTTACAGGATATATCAGTCTAGCTTGGAGTTGTTTCTGGGTGGGGGGGCACTTGGAGTGCCTCACCTAGAGCTTTCCTTGACTTGAGGTTTTGTGTTGAAAAGTCTGCTGTGATTCTAGTGGTCTTTCCTTTGCATGTGATTTGTTTCTTTTCTGTTTGTAGTATTTTATTCTTCTGTTGGGTTTCTGGGATCTTGATTATTATATGTCTAAATGTGGTTTTATTTTTTAACATGGCTAGTTGGAATCCTATATGCCTTCTTATCTGTATGTCAAACTCTACCTCTATTTGAGAAGTTTTCTGTTACTGATTCTGTAAACAGATTTTTTTAATGTCAGTTGTACTTTTTTTTTCATGCTGTTTCATGGACTCCTAAAAGTCTTATAATATTCTTCTTGGCATCATCTAGGAGCTGTTGGATTGATCTCTCATGGTCCTTTACAATTTTTCTGAGATCTCTCTTTTCATTGTCACTGACTGCCATTCAGTCTTCTATAACTGATATCCTGTCTTTAGATTGGGTCAATCTGTTGAGTACACTTTCAATAGAGTTTTTAATCTCCTGGATAACTGAATCTGTTTCACAGATTCCATTTCTTTCCTATACTGGGCATTCATAGCTTCTATCATGATCCTAAACCCATGTATTTTTTATCTGTTTCTGTTCTAGAGTATCTAATCATGTCTTTCATAGTGCTCACTATCTCTGTTATTTCTGGTAAATTATTTCTGTTTTGAATTTTTCTAGAGTCTCATTGTTGTTTTTTGTTACTTTCTGAGCTCTGAATTTAGGGTATCATGGTCATTAATTGTCAGACTTTTCCACCTTATTTCCCATAGAATTTGCCCTTCATGAGCTAGAAGTCTGTATCTGTGCCTTGCTTAAGTGCTTTTGCTTTTTTATTTTTGTTGATGGTAGTGCCCTTGATTTAATTCCTGAGTTAAAACTTCAATCTTCCAGATATAGCTGGTCTTTAGGTTTTGTGTCTCTAATGATTCAGAGACACTCTCATTTTCATAATACCACAAAGAACAACTAATTAGATCAATCACCATACCTTAGCCCAAATGATACAATCAACAACACAATAGCATACAGAACAGTTTAGAAATTGACAATTTGTGATAGTTATTTATCTATTATCTTTAAACCATTTCAATTATGTCAAAATCAAGGACCAGCCCAAAATATGTTTATAGTGAATAAAACCCTTCTATATAACAACTTCACTTCAGGATAGGGACTTAGAAGGAGTTGGGAAGAAAGGGTTAGATAGGTAGAAGAATAGGAGAAGGTTACAAGTGAAGTCAGAGGACATAGAAGATCACACAAACTCTAGGAAACTGTTGACTGCAAGAGGGAAAGACAAGAACAAAGACAGGAACACAACAATTTAAGAGCATCAGAGAAGCTATATATTGTACTCATTTTCCTTTGAAACTGACAATTGAGAGAAGGAAAAGGAGAGAAGAAAAGAAAAAGAAAAAAATCAGAATCAGGGCAGGAAAAGGAACAAACATGGAGATAAAGAAGTGTGGGAGAGCAAGAGATTGAGTGGGAAAAAGAAGAAAGAAAAAAAGAAGAATTTGAAGAGCAGGAAAAAAAGTAAAAAGAACAGGAAGAGAATAAAATAATTTCAAAAAAGATTAAAAAATATTTAGGGGCCTCTTTCAGGGTATGTCTCTGTGGTCACAATAGATGATGTGGGCAGCAATTAGTCTCAACAAGCCAGCAGCAGACTCCTGAGATTCAGGCTGATTTCGGGCTTCCTGGCCCAAGTTGAGCTCCCTGACCACCTGAGGCATTAAAATTCTGAAAATTTCTACTGCAAGGTCCAGCTGCCCGTCACCTAAAGATAGTCCAGATTCCAATAAGAGGAGGCGATCCCTTCAATTTACCAATTATGGTGGTCTGGTGTGCCTTTATTGCAGAGATATTCTTCACTTTCTAGTCGGCTTCAGTTTTCATCAAGGAGGCTGAGAAAGGCCCTCTTTCTGTTGTTCACTTTTGCTCTATCTTCTAGAGTTAAATAGGGTGGCCTTTATGAGTTCCTGTGGTTCTGCAATGTGGATCTAGGGACCATCAGAACCAGAAGGCTGGAGCAGGGGGGAGGCCTGGGCTGCTGAGGGTCATGCAGCTTGCAGTCCTCACTGGTCTCCTCTGCTCAGAGGCCCAGAGTGCTCGGGTGGGGAGGAAGCCTGTATCAGGAACTTTTAAGCAGAGGCTTTGAAACAGTCTCACTATAAAAAGCATTGAAAAATATTCAAAGGTTTTTCATAAAATAAACTATAATTAAATACATGTCTACTATGTATTCTACAATTATTTTTAGTATAACATTGGACCTAATGATGCAAACAGAAATTATTTTTGCATTTGTTATGAAAAGTAAAAAAAAAAATATGCTAGTACCACAACATAGTATATATTTAATTAAAGGTACATGAAAATTGAAAGTCATTAACACAATTCATTTAACTTTAAACAGTAGGAACAAGCAAAAACACTTGTCAAATAACAGTGTAAATGAAATTCAGATTTTTATTCAAATTATACTTAAGAGATAAAATAAAATATTTTATGTACTCTGCTATAATAATCAACTTTGATAATGATACAGTCAGCATTATTCTGAATAAACTAAGGAAAGGTGATATTTGTACTCATAAGATTTTAAAATTGTGTTTACAGAGTAGCTTTCTTGGAAAAAATATAAAAGCAATAAAACAATGCATGTGGTATATTGTTTGGTGTAAAGGTGTTTAATCATTCTGTATTCATAGTAAAGTTGCAGAGGATAAAACTTAAAAAATGATAATTTTGATAGTGTGAAGTACTTGACAATTTCTTTGGTCTAATTGAGTTCTTTTTTGCATTATCTATGTTTTACATACGTAGATACATGTGTTGCAATTTTATGTAATGAAATTTTAATACGTGGTAAGAGTCACTGAGTTTCACCACTATTGTTCTATTATAAGAAAAATACAACTGTGAGAGGAAAATATTCCATTCTATACCTTCTCTGATTAATTGTCAACATGGTTAGAATTTCTCTATCAAGTACACTGAGATAAACATATCTCATTGGTCTTGAAACAGCATTGCTAGTATGATAGGTATGATGGTCTCTTAGTGATCACAAACAGCCATGCTTATTGGAAAATCCAAATAGTGAAATCTTAAATCTGCAATATTTCTTAGAAATACTCTTTCTTTAATTCTTGCATTGAATAAATGTCCCAGCAATTAGAACAGTTGCAGAAAAATGAATATATAAACATTAATAATCTGTATAGATTTAACAGAACTATTTTGTTTCATAAAATAATTCAGCTAATACATTTGTCAGAATATATTTTACATTCTTTATAGCTTAAGTCATAAAGGAAGAACCATTAAGGTTTCTTTTGTATCTTGTCTCAAAGCAAAGTCATAAACTACACACAAAATTTATAGTAGTTAAATTTGCCTTCTATTTAAGAATATCTCTAACACTTACAATAGGTTAAGCCAAAGAAATACACTCTGTCATGTAATCCTGTGGACAGTGTCTTAAAATTACTGATTATATTGGAATTTTTCTACATAAGAATAATGAAAGTGTTTTTTTTTTCTTTTTGGGATTTAAAACATTTTTGTAGCCCATAAATTCATTTAAAACTGTTCTAAAAAATAAACAAGATATTCTAGGAGAGAAATCTTTCAAATAATAGCCACATGTGAAAAAATGTACTCCATATACAATATTACTGCTCTCTTCTGAATACTGAACCGTGGCTATCATACTGTGAAATAAATGGGTTCCTCTCTCCTCCTGTGTCTGTTTCAGTGACTTTATTTAGTCGAGTAATAATAGGAAATCCAACATGATTTTCTGTGTGGGTGGTAGAAAACCAGAGCAAGAAATGAAATATGACAGAGGAAAAAAAAAGAAAAAGGGAAAAGAAACACAAAGGAAGCATGATTTTATTTAGTGGGGAGGAGTATGTTTAATTCCTAAGAACAATTCCAAAACAGAGCCATCCCTACCTTTGCTATGGGAGACATTATTATCTGTATTGATTTTAGGTTACAAGTTGTCAAGTTCTGAATCTGTCTCCCATTTAAGAAGACAACATAAAATCTATAAATAATATGCACCCAGAGAGTTGGTCTCTGAAGAAGTATCTTGAGAATGGCAGCACTTTCATGATATTACTATGCATTGGGCCACTAAGAGACATAAATTCAGTATGACCTTTCAGGGGAATAAAGACATTAAGCTCATATCATGGAGTTTCTCCTCTGCTCCCCAGTGAAATACTTAGGATAGACATATCAAGGGATGCTCACACAAACACGTATAAAATGGCAGACATGTATTGTCATGGACATGTATGGTTAGGCATAAAAGTCCAAGGTATATATTACTTAAAACTGTGATTACATTAAAAAATTCAGATTAATACCAACAACTTAGCCACAATCCTCTACTGTTCAATGTTGGTTGTGGTTTCCATTGTCAGTGTGTCTCTTGTGACCTCTGCTGCTACTAATAATGAACTTTATGATGTAACTAACAGTAGGGAAGATACAAAATATAAAGGAGTGGAAACAGAGATAATCAAAGAAAAGCAGGACATTCATAGAATTAACTGCTTTCATATTAAAGGAGCACAAGTAAGATTGTTCATTACGACAGCATAAATCATCTACAACCTTCAAATGCTTTTTTCACTCACAGTAAAAAATGAAAGTAAAGAAGGAGAGAGGGTATGGGGAGCATGAGCACACTGTTTTCTGACAAGATTGCAATTTTTCATAGCTGCTTGGGGAGGACCAAAAGCAGAAATTTGGCACAACATCATGGAACCACATGTCATTGCATTAGTCCACCCCAGCTGCCACAAAAGGACACCATAAGCGGAGTGATTTAAACAACTGAAAGTTATTTTCTTATAGCCCAACGGCCAGAATTTCAAGGTCAAGGTGTTAACACTGCTGTTTTGTGGCCGACTTCTCTCTGGCTGTGTTCTCAATCCCTTCCACATGGCCTTTCTTCTGCTCTGTCCCTTCCTTTTCCAGGTTAAAATGCTCAGGTTGGTAAGTAAGCATAATGATTACCTTAAAAGCCACTTTAACTAGCACTGTAGGTTCAGCTTCTGTCTATTATTTTTTCGTGGACATAGTTTGGTACAAAGTAGCCTTCAGTAAATAGATAGAATCTGATATAGAAATACCTGGATTGAGTCACAGTTCTGCTACTTATTGCCACTATTGAGACTGGAAATGAATTTTCTATCGTAATATTCAATTTCTCATCAGTAAAACAGGGATTAGATCTGTAATTCCTTCATATGATAGTTTTCATATCCTGAAAGAGATGAATCTTGGTCAGTGCATAGTGCCTGGCTGAGTACATAAAACATAATGTGTACACAGTCGTTGTCAACTTTACCTAAAAGTATACAGAAGAGAAAGTTGAAGTGAAACATTCTAATTCTAAGATTATTTCTTTAGTCACTTAGGTAACACTATCTAGTATTATACCTTTGTTTTCTAGTCATTAGAAGGTGGAAAACCTACTTTTCTTATGTCACAGTTATGGCGTCAAAACACTAAGATGATTCCTTGTATCACTATGAATTTTACAGATTTAAATATGCTAGAAAATAGAGATTATTCTTCTAATAAACAGCAGTATATATACAAGTGACAACTTGTTTGCAATTAAAATTTTCAGATTATAAGTATAATTATTATTCTGGATAACTTTCACACTAGGTATGTTTTGGTTATTTTGGTTCTGTTGTATTTCATCTGATTTAGATGAAAGCCTCTTCAGAGGGATAGAAGAAGGAAAAATATACTGAATGATGTATGGGCTCTTTATTTGAGTAAGCTGATACTTAGAAGAATGAAACACTGATTTCTGTGTTACAGTATGAAGGAAAAGCACTGCTATTGTGCTGTCCTTTATGTTTACCTGAAAAGTAAATTTAGGAGAGAACTAGATGTTACTGGTGACTTGTTGATTTATAGGTTTGTATGAATTTGAAATAAATTTTAATCATTCTACTAATGGTGTAATATAAACCATAATTTTTGAAAGTGAACTTAACTAAAAGAAAGCAAGTTGATGTAAAAAATTAAGAAAATCACAAAAGTAATATATAATTATTTTTTTAAAAGTCGTAAATTAAAAGAAATAGAAAATTTTGCTAAGAACTTCAGTCAGTGATCAAGATTGAGAACAAAGCGTGATAGTTAATCAAATTATAAGTTTTTATTTTCTATTTTCATTCTCTATCCAGGGTGTCTCTCTCATTTTTGCCTGTTTTTGTTGTCGTTGTTGTTGTTTGTTTTTTTGTTATCTATCTCCTTTCCTTGTCTCCAATTTCCCCCTTTCTTTCTGGAAATGGCTCAAAGAATGAATGAATGGGTAGATCTGTTGATAGAGATACAGTCAGTATAAGAACACTATTTGGAGAAGAGAAATGTATAAACTATAAGAAACTGGTGAGAAAAGAATTTATAAAATCTTCTGTAGTAAATTCAGGGGTAAATGAGAGATAGTGCTTTCTTCTTGTTTCTAAAATGCTCTCATTTCTACATTCTCCACTAACCAAGTATCCAAGGGAGTTTATCTCTACTTAGTGCTATTTAAATAGCATCGAATTTAAATAGGATACATGCTTCAGAGAAAAAACTGTGCTGTACACTCCAAATAGTTTAGGAGTTTTATTGTTGTGATCTGTGCACAACTTTCTACAATAGTCACAGGACTCTTACAAAAATATTGCTCTATCTGGAAGGTCAGATATATTTGTATGTAATGCTTGAGGGAGGAGGCAGTGCAGTAACGCCGCCAAGCAGACTATCACATTTGTATACAATTTGTTCTTGCAGAGAAAATGAATACAAAATATGGTCAAAATGAAGCAGTTTAAACCAGTCTTCCACAGCCTTCTCACAAGGACTTACTGGGAAGATCAAGTTTCCATAAAAAACAAAGTTAACAAATTAAAGAAATACACACACACACACACACACAATAAACAAAGAAAGTAGTACTCCTTACTGCATCAACCTATTTTTCTATTTATTTTCTATAAGAAGTTATGTTTACTTTCTACTTTTCCTGAAGTACTAATGGGTTGGATAGAAAAAAGTAGCTGGCAATGGGTAATTATTACTAACTCCACTAACAATATAATTCAACTGTTCATTGGTCTCTATTTGCAGGAATTATATCTTTAACAAATTCTTAAGACAGCATACTACAGCAATCCAAATCTGGGAACACAAGAAAATAATTTTATTTTTGCTCTTCTATTATCAACTTGATAATCTTGTCCTTGACTCAAAAGGTTATTAAATAAGAACTTAAAAAAAAAAAAACAAATGATTTTCATGTGCATGTTTCTCAACTGGAACCAATACTTAATTAATTTTGTCTCAACTGTTTTAGCTTTCTGAATGAGAGAATATTTAGTCATATCAATGATTAATAATCTATAATAAATTGTTTGCAAGCCATACAACCATCACCACCTTGTGTAATAGCATACTGAAATTCACAAAGTGAGTGCCCATTCTTCATTCCTAATAATGAACAATAGAATATTTACAGTCTTATGATTTTAAGAATTTCCTGATATGATATATGTAAATTGATTATATTTTGGCATATTTGATTGCAGTGGAGCCAAGAAAGTATAAACTTAATTTTTTTTATTTTTCATATTTAATTAATTCAGCATTCATTATTGTTCCAATTTAACATTAAGTAATGGTATAGAAATTTGATCACTCTAAATTTCTTATGTATTAAAAAAATACTGTGTTTTGTAAAGACTTTTGGATACAACACCAATGGCACGATCCATAAAAAAAGACTTGATAAATTGGAGCTGATTTAAATTAAAACTTTATACAGTGAGAAAGACAAAATCAAGAGAATAAAAAAGGTAGGCTATATGTTGGGAAAATATTTGTGAAAGATATTAGTAAAGTATTGCTGTTCAAAGTAGTAAAATAAACCATTAAAATTCAATAGAAGGAAAATTAACCCAACATAAAATGTACAGAACATCTTAACAATAATTTCACCCATGCTCATATATATGTGTAAGTATGAAAAATGAGCATATGAAAAGACTTTCTAATTCATATAACATCTAGGAAATAAAAATTAATATAATTAGAGTCCTCTATGTTGATCATACTGGAATGGTTGAAACCCAAAAAACAACTCCAAATGTAGGAGAGGATTTAAATCAATAAATCTCTTGAATATTTAAATAAGAATTTTCAATCCAAACACCCAATAATAGACAGTTACACACTTTTCAATTACTATCATCCTTTTCATTTTTTTTTAGATAATCCCCAGGTACATCAGGAAGACGTAATCACGATGCTTCATATGGCAAATTGCTGTTATTGGCTCAGCTCTAGCTATATATAATTATTTACGTGTTAGTTTATCTATATTGAGGTATAGAATGAGTCCCTCAAGACCTCACTACCCAACCATAAAACAAGAACCTTAGCAATAACTGCACTGAGACAGAAATTGTGACTGAATAGATTATTCAATTATGACTCCTAACGAAGATACAGCACTGCAATGCTGGATTTATTTTAGGTAATGTGGAAACATTAAGAGCAAGCAAGAATAATTTTGGATGGATAGAGACATCTCAGTTAATTTGCAAGCATTGCCGGCCCTGTTCTCTTTTTGTAAGAGATAATGTACACTTGGAGTAAGAGCACAAAGATTCCTGAGGAACCTTTCCTACGGACAACAGAGTGCAATGGAGTGTGGTTGCAGCCTGTGCTTTCCGTCTGCTTCTCTTCTCAGAGAACAGCAAGAAAAGGAGAGCAGTTGGTGGTGTAGTGTTCAGTAGCTTCCAAGACCATGGAAAGAATGTGATAAAATGTCACCTAATTGTCTCCTTTCTTTTTTCTTCTACTGAGTTTATTGGTACATTTTAGGTGTACAGCACAGTTACATTCATCATTGGGATCTTGTACCTTTACATGACAGGTCTTGGTTCTCATTTTTTTTTCCCTTGTCCCTGCCCTCCCTTCACCCTCTCCTCCTCTCCCCATTTACAAACACTTTATTTCTATTTTTTTCATTTTCTCATTTTTTTTCTTTTCCCTTATTACCTTTCCCCTACCCTTCCCACTTTCCCTACAACTTTAGCACTTTTCTTCCTATTTCACATGATCAATTATCTCATTAGGATCTTATGTACTATTATAGCTTTTCACACCAGAGAAACTATTTGGTATGTACACATGTGTGACTTATTTATTTCACTTGGGAGTATATCTTCAATATGTATCCATTCTCCTATGAATGAATCTAATTTCTCATTCTTTATGGCTGAGTAGTATTCCATTATATAGAAAAACCACATACTCATTTTCCAATTTGCAACTGAGGAGCAAATGGGCTGTTTCCAAGTGTTAGCTATTACAAAATATGCCATTATAAACATGGGTATGCATATATCACTGTGGTATGATTCCCTTAAGCCTTTTGAAAGATACCCAGCAGAGGGATGGCTGGGTCAAATGGAACCTCTAGTCCCAGCTCTTTGAGGTATCTCCATATTGATTTCCATAGTGGTTGCACTAGTCTGCACTCCCACCAACAATGGCGAAGGGTTATTTTCTCCCCACGATCCCACCAACATTTGTTATTGGTTGATTTCTTGATAGGAGCCATTCTTTGTGGGGTTAGGAGGAATCTCAGTGCTGTTGTCATCTGCATGTCTCGAATGACCAGTGATGTGGAACATTTTTTCATATATTTACTTGCTGCTTTTACTGCGTCTGAGATGTCTCCTTTTTCTAGTAGCAGGTTAAGACTTTGTTCATTTCTTCTCTTCTCTGCACAAAGCTATTTACTATTTGAATGATTATTATCCAAAGTAGCCTGCAGGTGACATTTATATTGGCATTTTCCAAACTCATGTAATATTTGTTTGACACTAGGCATAGATCCCAGATTTTTAAGTAGTGTTATGTGTTACAATGACAATGCCTTTCTGTTGCCATATGCTTTTAATGGAATTCTAGAAGATGATAGGATTGTTGTTTCAGCATTACCTGCAAGAAGAAATATAAATTTATTTTAAATTCTAAGTGTAATATGTAAATATAAACAATTGAGGGAAGATGTAAAACAGAAAAAAATATCTAATATGTCAACCAGACTGATATTGTTAATACTATCACATCCTTCTTCTCAAGCCTTTGATATTTTTTTTCATTTCACAGACAGTAAAGTATCCTCTCTAACAATGGCTTAAAGGGCCACTACAGTCATATATCACTAACCTCATTCTTATTACGCACCACTCTGCCACAGCCACATGGAATTTGCGCTGTTTAAGAATGCATTGTTGAGGCCAGGGATTTAGCTCAGCGTTTCTGCCGCCTGCCTCGCAAGCACAAGGACTTGAGTTCAATCCCTGGTACCAAAAAAAAAAAAAAAAAAAAAAAAAAAAGAATGCATTGTTGGGCTGGGGATTTAGCTCAGCGGTTTGGTGGCCTGTCTTGCTAGCCCAAGGACCCGAGTCCAATCCCTGGTACCAAATAAACAAATAAATAAATAAATAAATAAAATAAAAATTAAAAAAAAAGAATGCATTGCTTAGGATCTTACCGGGGAAGCTCTCTTATTATTGGTCCTGCTGCTGGACATTCTCACCCTAGGACTTGTGCTAAGGTTGTTTCTTTTTCTATTGAAGTCTGCTTGCAGATAGCTTGCTGTATTGTTCACTCTGCCTCCTTTCTCAGTGTGCTCCAACGGTGTCATACTAAATTAGCCAGCCCTGCTGTTGTGTTTGAGATTGCAGTCAAACCCTCAATCCCCGCACATGCAAGCTCACTGGCTACTTCCTTGTATATTTTGAAGGCCGACATTCCTTTCTGCCGTATAATATAATTTACTCATCTGTTTATTTTATGATCTCTCCTCAGCCTAAGAAGTATGGGCTTCAAACCTCCAGTTTGTAAAACTTTTAAGCCATAAACGTGAAAAACTATTGTTTTTATTGTATTTTAATGGCATTTTGTCCCTCGTGTATTGCTATTTCCATCTTTCAGTAATTTATGGGCTAGTGAGTTCTCTGGGAGGTATCCCAGTCCTAATTTTGTATAGTACAGGAAAAGAAATTGTATTTGTTGAGTTGTCAGCAGCCTTCGTTCATTTAATAGGAAGCATTGTGAAATCTGATGTTTTCCTGAGTCTGTCTCCTCATTGTCCAGCTATCTTTCCTTGGCCATTGGCACCATTACAAGATGAATGTCCTAGACAGAGTCTCACTGTGACTCCCCTCTCCCCAGGTCCTATAGTAACAGGATAAGTCTCTCTGACTGTCTGATGTTGGGTCCTGGTGTATGAGTTGTACAAGTTTCTCTCTCTTCCTAGTATTTAGTCCTAGAAAGGAAACATTCCCAGTGTCCCCTGCTTGATGAAATGTAAGACCCATGCAGTTTTATTTACTGCTTTGCTTGATCTTTGACAGAAAATACACCATGCCTGCTTCTGCCAAGATACACAAATTAAGCTGCTATAGCTTCTAAAGATGCACATCTTCGAATTTATGTTTTTCTCAAGGATATTTGTTTTCAATATATAGGTAGATGTCATGTTGTTAATGTGATAAAAACATCAAAGCCCAAAATATGTTATTTTGGTAGAATTTAATTTGCCATCTCTTATGGATAAAGACTCTCTATGAATGTTTGCCTGTAATTTGGAAAGACGAAACTCTCTGGGACCGAGGTCAGGGCCGTGAAATAGATTATGAATATCTCCAAAAAGCCAGAACACAGAGGTGGCATCAAAGGGACAACAGTGTGTTCTCCAGAGGGACACAAGCAACTGCCAAAAAGGAGAAGCATCACAGCTGCGCTAATCTGCTTTCTCCTTTCTTATCCCTTGTGTAATCTGAAATTTTGTTGTTGCAGAGCTGTGCTGGCTGAGCATCAAATGAGCAAGAAGAGAAATCTCCTTCTATTCTGCTTTTGGAGTAATGAAGAAGCTGGGGTGTAGGGAGGGCTATAATTTTCTAATTTATATGTAAATAGAAGTAAATTCTCCTTTGATAAAGAAGCTTCCAAATATTTAGGGCAAATTTTACCTTTAGGACCCAAATTTTTTCATAAAATTTGGAATGCACATAAAATGACATGTATAAAGATTACCTTTTAAATCTTTACTTAAAGGCCATGTAGATTATATACATAAACATTCTGATTTTTATACTTGAATGAGGTAGATTTATTTAAAAAGACAAATAGCAAATTTGAGATTTTTCTCACCTGTATTTCTGCTATAAAATAGGGGAAAGTCACATGGACATATCATGTGAAATGAGCCAACACACTTCAGAGTCCTCTCAGCATATGTTTGCTTCATTCTGATTTGCTTCTGTTCTTCTTAATGGTTTAGATTCTATACAGATTCTTAATTTCTCCATTACATCATCAGCATTCAAGATAATGAGGTTTTGACATATCTAAAAGGGAGTAAATCTAATGAAGAAACCATATACACAAGTCAAATTACATTTAAATGTTTTTCCTACTTATCATCAGAATTAAAGGTGTAATTTAATATGGATTTTTGATTAAAAACAGATGGCTCACATCTGTTCTCAAAATGAGAGAAAAGCATTTCAGCTGAAAATGTAAGCCCCTGAGATAATATCTGATGCGGAAGGAAGAAATGCACAATGTATTTTGATTCTGTCTCTCCTGATATTTCATGATGTCTGTCCTCTTATACAGTAACTAGGATAAATGCATTTTGAAACAACATAATTATGAGAATCATACATACATCATGTTGTACAAGTTTTTAAATGTTAGTTGTGTGAACTCTTAAACCATGCAGTTTTATCTACACACATACAATAATCTCCACAAACAGATCCATCAAGTTCCAGGAAATAAGAGGTTGAGGAACTTGAGTGGGAGGTGACCACGGCTAAGAAATAGGACAGTTCCAGATGGTATGAGAAAACATGGTCTTTTGTGAGGGCCAGAATTTACAGTATAACAAATACTTCCCTCCGTGGTACTCACATATGTGTATCATTTCCTCTTCTTGACTTGCTTCTATCCAATAAATATGGTAAAGTTGACAGAGCCTATGCCATCACAAGTACATTATTGGCTGGCATAAAATTGCAGTAACCATATTGAAAAGAGACTGTCCCTTGTTGGTCTAAAGCATGTGAGCTGCCACAGTGAGAAGGCAAGGAAAAAAAGCTCCCCTCCCCAAAGCAAGAAACTGAGGCTCCCAGTCTAGGTTGTAAATAGTTTTAAAAATTCTTCACATTACCACAAGACTGGAACTCAATTTCTCCACAGTCAAAATTAAGGTAAGACCAAAGTCCTGGACAATAATGTTTCAGGTTCAGTAACTTATAGCTGAAGATTGACCTAACCAAAGACTTAACTCCAGACCTATAGGTGTGTTAGAAGAGAAAAAAAAAAGTGTTATTTTAAGTATGTAAATTTGTGGCAATACTATTACAAAGTAAGAGATTACTAATGCTATTGCTTTGTTAACACTTGGTTGTATATTCACTATGATTAAAGGCCATTGTACATTGGTGTTAATATTATGATGCTCAACAATGTCTGCAGCCTCACACAGAGACGTTCAGCTTTGACTCTTAAGGAACAGGGATAAATAATTTGTGTAAATGTCCCCTGGTAAAACCAGGAGCATCCATCATTTTATCTTGGAGTAAATACTCTATTTTCCACATTGGTCCAATTTGATAGTACATAAAGGATAGTGTAATATACATAGAACCCATTCCTTTATTCGGTAGGTACTCTACACACATACACACCATATCTTTGCAGCCTGTTTTAAGAACATAAAGAGCACTGTCCTTGAAATTAAAAAAAGTTTAATTTTTGAACACACAACCTTGAAACTCAGAGAGGCACGTGACTAAGGATATATTCCAAACGCAAGGCTAATGGCAGAATTTTTAGATTGAAAGCAAGAACAGTCTAGGATGATTCTAACAGTGAAAGTTCTTATTTGGAAATGAGTAAAATAGAATATAATAATGAAACTATGGATATACAGAAAATACACATTAATTCTTCATATATTTATTCATTATATACTTTTAAAATTACTTCTGTAATTCAAGTTCCATTTAAAATGTTGAAATTCTACTAACTGAAAGCTTTTTTCTAGATTATAGAATGAGTTATAAGTATGTTTGAAGTATATACTAACAAGAATTTGTTCAGTCAAAGATTCATTAAACAATTGAATGAAATCAGAAAATTTCTATATGCCTCAATTTATTTTAATAAATGTAATGAATTGTTATGGAATTATGTCTCTAATACATAATGTATTATTTTCTTCTTCTAATCATTTTGTATTCATTTCCCCCTGTATAGAGAATGCCTGGTGGATAATGCATTTATATGCACATTAATATGGTCTTAATTTTATAAGTCTCAGCAAATAAGCACCTAATAACTTTCCTCTTCAACAGCAGATGGCAGTAAATTAAATAATAATAAATTATTATATGAGAATATACTGTTAAGGAAGCTGAAAAGAAAATAAATGTCATAAATAATTTTATTGAGAAGATAAGGTAAATGAATCTAACAAGTAAAAAGTTATATATCACAACAGTTCCGATTAAATAATATTTTCCAAAATAGCATTCAACACTATTGGTCAAATAAATAGGGCACACTTGTGTAAATACCAAATAGTGTCTCTGGTATGAAAAAATAAAAGTGTAAATTAGGATTACAATGTATAATTGATAATACGGAATAGGAAGAAAAGGCCTAAAGGTGTATGAAAAAAAATACAATATCACACTTTTGAGTCATCTTGCCTATTTAATCTGTACAGTGGTATTTCACTTCACAAAAGGTTATTTTAGTGAACAATTTGGTTCACTAACAGAAGCACTGGACAAAATTCTACTTCCATCCCTGAACTCCAAATTAGGTGATGTACATGACTGTGGCCGTCTTCCTCAGAATTGTGGAAGGAATTAAATTCATGAACTGAGGTACCACTGTACATGAGAAATCACAAATAACATTCTGGTAAAACTCCTCTCGTTCTAATTTTGTGTTCAGTACCATCATGTTACTCGCTCTAAATAGGCAACAATTAACAGTCTTTATACCACAGAAATAATCAAACACTATTAAAACTGGTTGCTACTTTTGTTCAGAAAGCAACTTTTAAAATATTTGTCAATACATACTGTCTATTAAATTGGAGAAATATGAATCATATACTTTGGGACTTCAGTTTGCGTTTCTCCAGCAGTAGAGAGATAAATTGAAAATTCCAATGAGTATGCCTGAAGACAGATATTAGCTTGAGAAAATTACTATTTTGCATCATTTCTTTTGGTTGAGAATGTTCATCTGGTTACTCTGGTTTGCAGAATGCTCAATGCCAAGCAATAGACAATGTGGAACGGTAGCTCAAACCAGGTTAAATTTGTAAACTTATAGGATCATTGATGACTAGCAAATGAAAAGATGATGCAGGAAACAGAGGAAGAAGAGTCATAAAGGGAGAAAAAGATATTAACAGATGTTTCACATTTAGGAAATAAATGGATCAAATAGAGTGTAAGGAAACCGTTCCCTCCTTCACTGAGATTTCCCCTAAAAGACTTTTGGACTTGGATTTAACATTGTTGTAAGGAACATGGCATCATTCATGTCAAGCACACAATGAAATCACAGTGGACTGGCCATCGAGTTTTCAACTCTTTAACAGGTAAACACTTGAAAAAGCTAACTGGTAACGACCCAAACCAGATGGACCAAGTGCCCCAGATAGAGCAACAAAAGAGTGGAAATTGCCACAAAATCCACATATTAGGTCATTGCAGAGCTGCAAGTAGACACTATAGCTTTAATATGCTCGCAATCTACATATTCAAGCCTGAAAACCATAGACTGTACAAGAACATTGTCACATGGCGTGTTCTCCCAGCCTGCTTCAAGTTGAACTTTGGTTCAGTAAATGACTGAGACTCATTTTGGTCTCACATTCATATAATTAACAGAGATAAAGCCCTTATACTTATCCTTGTGTGCCTTATAGAATAAGGGTTTACTATGTAAGTCAAACGTGCATTCTAAAGACAGTCTGTTGCCTATTATCCACATCCCCAACTGTAAGATGCACGTGACAATTGTGTTCTGGAGACACTGGGAATTTGAAATTAATTTAGAAAAAAAGAGAGTGGGAGTAAATCCTAGAAAATACATAGCCACTACAAATATAGTCCAGTCACCTTTGTCTTAATTTTCTTAGGTTATTTTGGGCTTTTATAAATGCTTACTAGTAAATTTTGCTTACATTATATTAATGTCTTCAAACTATTTTATTATAAAAATGAGGTAAATTTTAAAAGTCTTAAATCTGTAGAGTGAAACATTTATTAAAATGATTGATTTTCTGGGATAAAGACAGAATATATGCTTGAAATAATCTAAATTATTTCATATGCCTATAACAAAGTTAAATATTAATTCATTATATTGTAGAGATCATTATTTTATATTTTACTATTTTATAGGACCATTATTTTATAGAGATCATTATTTTATAGCATATTTCATATGCTTCTCCAATTTTATAGTTAATGTATACCACAGGAAGTATCAAATATGATTCCACCCTGAAAAAAGTCTGCTCTTCAAATTCCTTCATATTCTGATTTTGTGTTCCTTGAACAATTCACTGAATAAGTTTAATTTTGAGCCAAGGCATATTCAAAGGATCTGAAAAGAAAATGGCCTCATTTCCATTTTAAATGTCAGTGAAATGAAAATACTGAAGTCCTGGATAACTGATTTCCTTTCATAAGGTTAAATATCTGCCAAGAATATTAGGTGAGTTTTCGCAAAATTGCCCTTTAAGTGCTATTGCTGCCAAAAAAACAACACAAGGAAATGAAGCTAGCATTGTCTGAAAATCACAATGTCATGACATTGAATTTCTATGATCTTATTGCAATTGGGATGTCACCATAAAATAAAATATTCATTTTAACCAATTTCATAAAGCAATTTTATTGCTACTGTTTATTAATCTGCTTATATACTTGAATACTGCCCTGTAAACTGATAAACTAGGCAGTGAGACATGCTATAAACAGATCGTTGCTGCATAATGTAGAAGAGCTATGATAGAAATAATACATTTTACAGTCTGGGGAAATTTGCTACCCTGAGAGACTATATAAAGGCTTCACATAAATACAATAATTTAATTAAGTTTTTAAGGGTAAAGATGATTTTTGTTAAAACTAGAATTCCCAAAAAGAGCGGAACAGTGCTACGGCTGAAATATTCTAAGTAACCCCACATGCTTAATTAATAGAAAAGAAGTGTATTATAGCTTGCAATTAAAAACTTTATATTAAAGACACACAATGAGGTCTGCATATTACAAAAGGTGGGATAGGTCCTAATAACCAGGGGAAGTACAGGCTAAGCCAGAGTCTTAAGGGAGAAGACCTTAGGTATACTTAATTTGAAGCAATTATCCAGGAGATTCCGATGCTCATTCCTAACACATAAAATTATTAGGTCAAAGCATTAATTCCCAGTATAATTATAAGAATTTTTAAATTGAAAAATCTTAGGTTACAACTTCATTTCCTTTAGGAACCAAATCCTATCCTATGTGGCTGTGAATAGATAAGGACATCAACTAGATATTTAAATAAAAAACAAAATGTTTCCTGGTGTTTTTGTGAGGGTGGCTACTGCTCCAAATGTTATATTTAAGAGGCTGTCTCTGGTTTATGTTTGAAAAGTTTAATCAAGATATAATTGATATACAAAGAAGTCTGCATATTTGCTGAACACGATTTGATGAGTTTGGACATTGGCCAACAGCAGTTCTGCCACCACCACAATCAAGGTAATAGACATGGCCAATGCCCAGAGATTGAGTTTTTAATTAATGCTTCTGCAAACTAAAAATTAAAGTTCAATTTTGATGTATTAATTAGCTCTGTTTTGAATTCTAAATCAATACAACTTGTTAAAATACTTTGTTGTGGTTTGCCATATTTTCTATTTGGCTTGACCAAAATCTTAACTGACACACCTAAAAATAAACAGTACCATTTTCTTCTGGCCACAGTCTTTAACACCAATTTAGAATTCTTCAAAAATGTACTATCAAGGTATCTTGATAGGGAATTTATTTTATTTCATTTTAAGGGACAAAAATAGGCTCAGAAAGCTTATATATCAGGTAGACTTGAGTAGTTCAATGAAAACTAAGAAAGACATGAAGTTAGTCTTTAATCACATAGTCTTCTGTCTGTGAATTGTAAATTACAGATATTTATAAATTTGCAATAGAAATTCTGTGAAGTCTATTCCACATTTCAAAGAACAAAGTGCCAGGAAACAAGCAAACAAGTGTTTATAACAACTTCTCAAATAAAATTTGTTTTTGTAATAATAGGGTATGACATAAATAGATTTGAGGTTTGTAAATTGAACCATTCTTGACAGATTTTCAAATGAATAATCTTTTTATTTACAGCAATTTCAAGTTGATAACAAAATTTATTGAAAAGTCAAAAGTTTCCATATACTCAGGGTCCATTTCCATACAGAAACTCTTCATTACTTATCTACATTTCATCACCATATTATATTCGTTACAATTTGTGAAGCTACAGGATCACATCATTATCACAAAAGCCTACAGTTTAAATTACAGTTTAGTGATGGCATTTTATATTTTCTGGGTTTTGAAAGATATAAAAAGAAATGTATTTAACATACTCATATATTGTTTTCACTGCCCTAAAGTCCCTTGTGCAATATCTTTTTATTCCTTCCTGCATTCTAACGCCTGGATACCACTGATCATTTTACTGCGTGCATAGTTTTGCCTTTGTAATGTGTCATTTGATGTAAATCATACATTATGCAGAGTTTTCAAGTTGTAGCAATACTCTATACATTTAATAATCTTAAATGTTTGTCAAATAAACAAACAAAAAGGAGCCTGGTGTGGTGGCACTTGTAAGGTTAAGACAGGAGAATCACCATGATTTTGAGGCTTTCCTGGGCTACATAGTATGTTTAAGATCAGCCTGAACTATATAATGAGACCCTGTCTCAAAACAAAACAATATATAACAAAATGACAACAACAATAACAAAAGAAATCAGTTTTTCCATGGCTTGGCATCTTACTTACATTTACTGCTGCATAATATTCCATTTCCTGGAGGTACTATAATTTATACATTCACCCACTAAAGTATACCTTGATTGCTTCTAATTATCGCAAATTATTAATAAAACAGCCTTAACCAAGTCTTTGTGTGGACACATATTTTCAGCTCATTTGGGCAAACATTTTGGAGCAAGATTAATGGATCATATGTTGAGTACATTTAGTTTTGTAAGGAATTACAAAATTTTCTTGTCATGTTGCTTCATCATTTGTGAAGGCTGCATTTCCATGAGCAACCAGTGAGGATATCTGATGTTCTTCATCAGCAGCAGTATTTGAGGTCAATATTATGGATTTGGGGCATTGTAGTAGATGGGAAGAGGTTGTGGTTTAGCTTTTGATTCTCTAATTATGTATGACTTAGCATATTTTACATCTCATTCTGGTTCTCTAAGAGTCTTTTTAAAGGAACCCAAATTTAGGGAATATTCGTTAAATTTAAAAACATCTCTACGAGTGTGATAGACAGTTATTGAAAGAGTAACAAAAATCTTAATACTATTTTAAAATTATTTATTCTTCATGTGGTCTGTGTAATTAAGAGGTAGAGAATGTAGCAATGGTTTAAAAAGGCCAGTAGTGGCAAAATAGTTTTAAAATTGAATTGATTGAAAAAGACTTGACAGAAAATCTGATAGGTGTCATTATCTGTTATATAATAATTTCATGGCAGGTTAATAGGGAATAAAAGAAAAAGAAGTAGACTTAAAATAGCATATCTGATTTAGACAGGGAGAAAGTGCCCCTGTTAATGTATTTTCTAATGGCTTAAAGTCATCTTTCCTCCTTAGATCTCTGAAATGTGGTTTTTCAAATGCCTTTGTTGCAAGTGTCATTGTCAGCATCTGCATTAAATTTTAATATTAAGATATCAAAGAATTCATGAATGCCAAAGATACCTTTTAATGCTTTATGATAGTTTTTATAATGGCAGTGTCTTCAAAAGTGGTTGATTTGTGATTTTTCAGAATTCTGTAAGAATATCTATCTCCCAATATCCTGATTAAATGAGCTATCGTCTATTCATCATCAGAGAGAACTAGAAAAAATTTTGGTTTATTTGGTAAATTGACATTTAATATCCAGTGAGATTTTCTTTTTCCATATTTTACAGATTCCTCATCTATAATTCTCTAGCACATGAATAAAGCAAATCACAAGCTCACAAAACAAATCCTACTTTAAATCCAAAGGAAAAAATTTCATAGAGAAAGGACAGAGCTCAGAGCTCAATGTGAAACAAATCTCAGACTCTGACAGGTACAGATACAAGTAAGTGAATTCAGGGAAACTTAGAGCCTCTAAAACAGGTCATAGTATTAAAAGTGAAATTTAAATTATTTAATTTAATATTCAATTTTTAAAAGGAGGAAGAGGAATTAACTAAATTTCACTGCAATTAGAAATTTGTGAGAAACAGCCATACAAATAAAACTAAAGCAATGGAGGAAGTGATAGCACCATTAAGCACAGCATGTCCTTAACTGTCCATGACTTCATTGTTAAAAACAGTGCTGACTTCAACCAGGTTATAGATATAGGTACTGGTGAAAATACCTCCAATGTTCCGAATACATAACACATAGAAATTAGAGTGAAGAAAATGATTGTGAAGTATTTTAGGATAATCACTTGTGGGAAGGGTGGAAACAAAGGAAGACCGAACAAGGGGAAATTTAGAATGCAGTCTCAGTGATGGATTTCGGTCAAGGAGAGTTGGAAGGCAGGATGGCCCTTCAGGGTTGTCCACAGACTCTGGGAGGAGTTTGACATTATTCCTCATATCACCCACCAGGGCAGACCATTACTGAGCCCAGGTATCTGTGGGAAGGGCAGGATGATTTTGTAGGTTGAGGTGATTTCTGGAGAGGCCTCTCAGTACATACAGGCTCTCTGAGGCAGTGTTGCAGCAGCCCTAGGGATAATTCTCCATTTTTCAGAGGATTAACAGCCCACACCTGTATCTTCCATGTTCCCTGCTCTCTCCATCTATTACTCCACAAAGATCCCATTGATAGATTATTCTTTCTTAGGAGAATAAGGGCATTTAGGGGACAGACTGCAGCTCCAGTGTTGATACAGCTGGGCTTGAGGCCCCAGTGGATATTACTAAACTGTTCCCCTGCCACATAATAAAATCATTTGTAGTGGCATTCAGAAAACGAAGTATGATAAAGTACAAATAAGTACTTTTATCATGAAATACTTTTATTGTAAAATAACTACAAAGAAAATATCAGCCACTCAAAGTGCTAAAAATTTGGACAGTATAATCTGACATTCAATAACACAAGTAGATTTCTTGAATAAACATTCAGATCTGAGAAAAATCAAAATGCAGCCTGTGCAAAAAAAAAAATTAAATTACGAATGCCAATCATTTTTAACAATTAAGATGAGGCATCTTAGTTAACAATATGATAGAAATATTTTAAATATAAATGTGTGAACAATTCTTAATGTGAGAAATATTGTTATCATTTTCTTGTGATTATCATTTTTCTTGCTTCTTAACGTGAAGTTCATCCTTTTTGCTGATTCCCCAAAAATGTGTGTGTATCATTTTAAATGTTTTTATTTTGACAAATTCCATTACATTGTCATTAATAAAAGTTATTGGAGCAACATTTCACCAGAGCTCATCTTGCTTCCTGATTCTGGTGTAATTGATTGTCTTCTGCAGTGCATATGGCATCCCCAAGACCCACTGCCTATAACCCTTGCAAATTTCTAGTACCTAATTATGATGATCAGCAATCAGCAGCAATACCTAGCACCTCCTCAGGACAGAGTTGTAGCAGAGTGACTCTGCTGAATAGCTCTGCGTGGCATCCTAGAGAGTGTATTTCCAGCAAGTTTCTGCAGCACATCCCAAGAGCTTCTTCTTTTCCATAACTATTTGCCTCTAAGAAAGGCTGGTTCTCATAGGAAAGGTAAAGAGACCTTTCCCAGCTTTGAATTTCAACCCAAGAAGCAATGAATGTTTTTATATTTGCTACTTAACATTCTGTAGAGTTATCTAGTGTTATATTAAAAAATTTCTCAAGTAAGTGTCCCAAACCTGTGTCGTTTCTCTTTCCTTATAGGAACTAGGCTGAAAAACAATGTTATTTTTAACAGTATATGTGTATAAAATGTGTATAAAATGGTTTATGTGTATCCAAGTATAGGTACAAAAGAACTACTGCATCTTGTTTTTTTTTTAATGATTAAAACATTAATCAACTGGATAAAGTAAGGGCTAAAATATATTACAGATAAAATATAAAGATTTAAGGAAACAATCAAAATTTTGAATCAAATTCTGAAATATTTATAAGTAATTGAGGACTGGGGATATAGCTCAGGGGCACCAAGCCTGCGTGGAAAGTGCAAGATCCTAAGTTCAATTCCTGGTACCAAAAAATAAAAATAAAAAAAAATATTTATACATGTGTGTTTGCATTTTCAAGTACTTTAATAATTTTTAGAATTTGTTCTAAGAGATAATAAGATAAATATATGATTATTTATTTGCAAGGCAGAGTGTTGGAAATCAAATAAACATCAATAGGTGGAGAGTGGGAAACCTGCATCTCCATCATTGACAATTTACAAAACGGTGATAATTCATGTAATAGAATGACATATTTTAATAACTGACTGATGAAGTTTGACCAAAGAAGGCTACTTCAACTTCCTTATTTTTAATAATCCTATAGAAGCAAACTCTCATATTGAATAATTCTACCACTTAAAGTGTGTAATTCAATATTGAAGATATAGTCACAGATATATGAAACCATCAATATTGTCAAGAATACTTCACCATCTCAAAAAACACCTTCATTTTCTTATGCAGTGTTCACATTAACATCAAGCTATTGAAATAAAAAACAATTCAAACACAAGAAAAAAATATCCTGGTTTTAGTAGTTTACCATTTTCAAGGATAAAATAATGGTTGAAATTATTATGAATAAACATAATAGGTTTTCTTAAATCCCTTAAATTGTATTTTAAAATAAAATGAATTTAATATGCAAGACTTTCTTTGCTGGGTAAACTAAGCTTGGACAAACAAATCCTTACTATAAACTAAACTTAGATATTTAGTGAATGTTAAGTTCTCTTGAACACCTGATACAGTAATTTTATGAACTGTCATATATAACCTAAAATTAAAAGATAAAAGCAATACTTTAAAATACAATCATGGCTTTTTGCATTTAAATTAAATATATTTATAATTTCTAAATTTATGTGAATCATGTGTATGACTTGTAATTTCTATATGTCTACATTTCATTTGAAACTTTCCTACAGTAGTACATTCACACAGAGGAATGGATGTTGCAAAATGAATGGGTTAAAGGCTGTAGAAGTTGAGGAATTAACTCTGTTATGATTGCTTATGCATAAAAAACAAGGTTCAAATGAAGTAGTGAAGTAATTTTACACAGTCTTCTCTGCATGTGTATCGCATATGTTTACATGAGGAATTTTAGAAATTGTATTTCGTAGACATTCTCTTTCTGCTCTTAGGTCTTAATGGCCATAGGACATGTGTGTTAGGGTTATTGCCTGCCTTCCATTGTTACTTCTTCCTCTCCCCCTAATAAATGCCTGGACAGCTGGGATCCCACACGGAGAACTCTATTTTGATGACAATATATTCTATAAATAATCAGACTTTTATACCTTTTCATTTGTCCGGGCTCAGAATACAATACCTAAATTAAGGCATTGTGCGTGCTGAGTATTTGGGACTCACATTGTTGGGATGGCTTCAGAAGCAAAGTGTGCGCTTCTGTCATCTTTTCTGTCCCTCCTTATTCCCTAACGCAACCCAAACTTTACAAAACTCACTCTCCTTTCTCCCTTCAACCTTGAATACAACCTTGAATTCAAAAGGGTCCTGCTCCGCAACTGGAAGGAGGAAGGCTACATACAGAGACCAGGAAGTATCTGAAAAGACAGACTTTGCTGCTTTTCCCCTCTCAGTTTTTCACCACTGAATTGTATTCATTCGTCCAATCATATATCCGAGTAACTGTCCATTCTTCCTCAAATCTAAGTGTAAAAACATAAAATTTCCCCAGTGGTTTTGAGTCTTCATATCTTTCACGTCATGTAAAATTTGTAGTGCCTCAGTTTGTTATGCTTTTTTTATTGTTTACTGTTTTCTTATGGGAGAGTTCACTCTTTCCATGCATTAAGAAAGATAGCATTCCTTTCTGCTCCTGCTTTTTTTTACTCCCAGGGTGTGATGACTGTTTGTTAATATTAGCAGAAATCTCCACATTCTCAGAAAGAATCTAACTTGAAATTGTGTGGCACATGACTGAACAAAACCATTATTTAACTGCTAGAAGCAAAATTGAAAGAATTAAGTAGTACATTACCAAGAGCAAAATGATTATTAAAATATAAAGTATTATTGCTAATAATATCAATTTTGTATATATTTATGTGTATTACCATATATGCTCAACTGCAATTTCATAAAAATAAATATACATTTTAGCATGTTCACTTTATGGACCAGATATAAAATGTTTAAAAATGTGTTCTACAAATTAAGCAAGTAGAAATAAATTTAAGAACTGTAGGTGCCTTTTGAATTTATTATCCTGAACTAATAGAAAAAGGCATTTTAAAATTTAATGTTGAAGAGGTTTCACCAAATGAAACCAAACCAAATAAAATAAAAACAAATAATATGTAATTTCCCTCCAAACCAGAGCACATTTTCTGTCTATTAACTCTAGGAGAGTTGAAATGCAATACATTGATAAGAAAATTAAAACAATCCATAAAGAATAAATTTCAATGTCAAACCGAGAAAGAAGCTTGTGAAATTGTATGGATTACTAACCAAAAGTCACATAGCTATCATTTTGTTTTGTGATTTCCTTAGCACTGTTACAATTTTGCTCTCTATTTGCTCTATACACAATGCATAATCTCATTTCTAATCTGGCTTCTCAACAGGATACCTTCCACTCTAAGGAGAAATGAATTGAAGTCAAGTGTTAGTTTTATTGTTCAGCTTTCTGCTAAAGACAGTCCTGAAATCAAAAAAAGAAGAGTGAAAAAGATCAATTAGTCTTACAAGAAGACTTAGTAGGAGTCTTAGAATAAATGGAAACACAGTAAATAAAAACATAATATATTTGGACATACATTTCAAATTTTAACTGTACTTTTTTACTGGCTCCAACATCACAAAATTTGCAACACAGATTGCAGTAATCATTCATTCTCAGGTGATTTTAGGAAAGTTTTGATAGACAATAGTCATTTTTCATAAATGGAAAATTAAATTGTCTTTTCTTTAAGACATATATCTTTTTAATTATTTGATAATAGCTATTGCATATATGTGATTTGAATATATCTTCTATTTTTTTTTGTCTGGACTGCTCTACTCTAGCTTTCATGTTATAACTATTTTAATCTCATTAAAATTACATTATGTAAACCTTTAAACTTCTAAGACAATTTTTGTGCTGTAGGACAAATGAATCAATGAACATTAAAGATTCTAAGGACAGAGCTAAAATTCACTTTCTGTGTGATATCAGAAAAGTCATACAAGTGTTATACATCATAGAAATACTTATTTGTATTTATATGAAATTTTGGAAAATAAAAGTATATTTTAAAAATTTTGCAGAAACATCAACTACTGATTCATGTAAATAAATCAAAGTAACACAATGACAAAGTGGGCAGATTCACTTCAGGAATAATTTTTGTTGTTATTACCTACACTGATTTTCAAAGATCCTTAAGGTGTACCTTAACTTTCATAATATACCTAATAAAAAGGACCTAGTCCGTAAAGACTACTGCTACCCTCTAAAATCAGTTGAGATTCTTGTTTTCATTCAATAAAATCTTAGTAACACATGAATTGTGTTAAAATGCCAAAATGAGTGTTATATCCTCCATTTTCATTATTTGCTTTTGATTTTCAAAAAATACATGTAGAATTTCTTTTTTTAAATTGTTTATTGGTACATTTTAGGTATACAATACAGTTACATTCCTCATTGGGATGTTGCACCTTTGCATGGCTTATTTTGGTTCTTATTTTTTCCCCATTCCCATGTTTGTTAATATGTATTGCAACCAACCAAGAGAAAAGTAGAATTTTATCAGGTTTGATGACTACAGCATGTACATAGATATTGGACATCCCATGGGTTTCTGTGAACATGATTAACTTACTTTTTATAGCAGCGTATTTTCTTAACAATCATTTGGAAGAGAAACTATAAATACAAGTAAGTATGAAGTGTTAACTAGGACAGAAATAATGACCTTTCCTGAGTTCTTTGATAGATGCAGTTTACTGATTTCCCAACATTAAACTTCTGCTTTTTCATTGTAACAGAAATTAACCTTTGAGAATGAGTCCAGACAAAAGACTGTAATTCTCAGTCTGTAGCATTCTTCAGCTAGAGAAAGAAGTGTGGCTCCCTTGAACACCGTGTTTTTAATCACTACTCCTGGCCACTGTTGACCAAGCTTTTCTTCCTAGGATGAGTGAAGCTGTACAGATTCCTAAAGAATATCCTCAGCCTACATCTGCTACCTCATCCGTGCTTCCAGCTTCCTGTAATTCTGTTTGAAATATCCAACCATTTCCCCAGGATTTATGATGTTCTTGTCTATGGGCCTTTTGTCTTGAAAATAATCTAACACAGAGTACCTGTACTCTTATGACCAAGGGATGAAGTCGAGCTCATGATAGGATGGGAGTGAAGTGTTTTGCAAAAATTTGTTTGCTCATCTGTTTGTTTGTTTGTTTTTAGATTTTTCATGGTACAGGACAGAGAAAGAGGCAGGACAATAAATGGGATGAGTTACAGACCATTTTATGGTGTATCAACATGGCATACTTTCTCTACTTAGCAATATCTAGAAATGCCCAGAAGTTCCAGATACTTCCTTTTCTGCCCTTTTATATCATTACATATGTATGTAAAACATATTCATTTTGCAATAGTTACCAGCTTGGTTGATCCCAGTAAGAATGAACAACAACATATATACAAATTGCATGAGACAATCTTATTATTAACAGATGGATAACAGAGATGTAACAAGCCCAAGATTCATTGCAAATCCATTTCCACATCTAGAAAAAAAACTGAGATGAGTCTCACACCATTCCCACTACAGCTGAAGCCCAAGGACAGCAGCCCATCCTGACTTTTACACCCTGATTACGTGAGGATAGTTAAGCTAAAGCCCTGGCTTACCTGATGTTTCAGGGGATACTAAAACAGACTTGGCATTATTCTGGCCAATCCTTACCGGTCTCAGAACACTGCATTCCCAGTACATCCTGTAATTATTTTTGAGAAATACAAATGCTAAAGGGGCAGGACAGAGAAACAATGTTTGTGGAGACTCATCCAGATGACTGCCCTACAATTTACTTGTGGAAGTGGGAGAGTTAAACTCATTTTACTCTACACTATTTGACTTAATTAATCAATTTTACTTTTCAGCCACGTAGACTATTTGTCACATTTACATCCTTATTCTCATCCAACTAATGTCAGAAGATAGCTAGTCTTCATTTTTTTGAACTATTCATAGTCAATACTAAGGATAATAATTTCATGAGCTGTAGTTTTCCTGCCTCAATAGCTTTCTATTCCTTTTCTAGTCTGCAATAACACATACTGCTGTTTGATAGCATGGGTATTTGATTGAGGCTTTATCAGGCTTTTACTGCTCTTGTTCTGGATGATATATCTCCTCTCTCTCTCTCTTGCTCTCCCTCCCCCCACCCCTTCTTTCTCTCTCCCTTTTGAGACAGGGTCTTGTTATGTACTTCAGTACAGTCTTGGTCATACTAAGTAGCCCAGGCTGGACTTGAACTAGTAGAAATCTTGTCTCAGTCTCCTGAGTACTGAATTACAAGCTCAGTAAATGACTACACTCAGTTTCTATCTTTTCTCTTATATTTTCTTTTCTTTTTTAAAACATTTGGTCAGTTTCTGAAAATCTCTTCTTATTCGGTTAGAAAATACATACTGATCTGTTTCAAATCACCCCCTGCTTTCTTTTTCATCTATTTTTTTTTCTATTAGGCTCATATCGTAGTTTTAAAAGAGACATTGTTGTATTCATTTTATTCCAAGGAAATTCACATGCATTTAACTTATCTTGTATGGTATAATATCGAAACTGCTTTAAAGAATTGATTTGGTTATTTTAATAGCTCAAGTGTCTTCTTGCAACTGGGATAAATTGATTGCTAATTCTTTGAATTTTTTTATGCAGTTCTTTTTGTAACTAATGATTTTGTTTTGAATCATAAATATTTTGAATATTATTTTGTGTATATTCTGGGTAATATTACACTCCCCTTAAAATGTTTGGCATTTTATGCATGTGTGTGTTTTTATTGTTTATTAATTCTGTAGACTTGTACCATAAATTGTCTTAAATTTTGAGATTGATGGCTCTAATCTGAGCAGTTTTGAAGCTTTTGCTATGTTGCTCAGAAACTATTATATCCATGTGTTAGGCTCAAGTATAAAATATGACTTTGGCCATCATTTAAATAAATTTTGGATAGCCATCATTGCCTTTGCTACTGTGCCTTAGGTATGTCTTCTCTGTGTGTCCGGTAAGGGTTACTGTGAGATTTAGGGGGTGTTTCAAGCATTAGTTCAAATTTCCAAGACTTTGCTGTGATATTTTTGGGTCGATATTAATGTATGCTCCGTAGTGTCCTTGTGACTTACATGGCTTATCTAGAAAATTTAGAATCCCTCTTCTCCTATTATCCTCCTTCTAGGATCCCTGCCTTTGATTCAGTAGTAGATGGAGGACTTTTTTTCTACTTTTTCGGAAAAAGGAATGTACATCAGTGCTTCACCCACCTCTGCTATTGCTCTGTTGAGATAGCCTGAGTGGAGCCCACATTCAGGGCAGTGCTGTAAGAGCTAAATTATTTTATTAAATCACAGAATTCACTGCTTTGTACACATATCTAAATTTTAAGTTATCTCAATTTTGAGCTGTACCTTTCAAAGTTCCCAGTTAACTTCCCACATAAGATTTACTATTAATTGAGAGAAGCCTGCATGTAAATAGGACTTTTAGTAGTCTAGGACATAGATGCTTATTTAGCCTCAATAAAAAGGCAATTCCCACATTATGATCCTCTGAAAGAAGATACAACATGATAAACAGAGAAATATGCCACCAGAAATATTCATGTTTGAATTCTCAAAATTGGTAAATATATGATGATATATGTGGCAAGAGAAAGTTGCAAATTGATTTAAGTTAAGGGTCTTATGATAGGAAGATTATTATTATGCATTATTCTGGAAGATCTGTTTTATTCATATGTGAATCTGAGCATTTGCATCTGTGGAGACAGGAAGGTATAAAAAAGCAGTATTGGGAAGACCCAAATTTGATGGCTTTAAAGACAGAGGAAGGAAGCCATGAGCCAAGAATCTGAGCATCTTCTAGGAGATTAAGAAGACAAAAAAATATTCTTCATTGTAGTATCCAGAAAGTAATGCAGGCTTACAAAACTTTGCTTTTAGGCCATTAAGTGCTGTCAGACTGCTTACAGGCTGAACTGCAAGATAGTGAACTCATGTTGCTTTAAACCACTAAATTTGTGATTATTTGTTACAGTTACAACAATAACAATAAAAAATAAACTGAACTAAGTGAAAGAACTTGTATCACTCTTCAGTTTTTGAGGCCTCCTTTGTTCCAGCATCCTCAGATCTTGCTTTCTCTGTATTCTCTCAGCTCCTGCAAGTATATGTTAGAAAAGTTCTGTAGGTCATGTGATATAGACGTATTCCTGTTTTCTCCTTGACCAATGAAGCATTGAGATATAATCTGACTCAGCTTACTTATTGGTATAGTTGATGCTTGAGTAACATTTTTCAATTTGGAGGTAGTCAGCATTTTAGGCTTGATGAGCCACAGTGAAAATTCAGCATTAAACTCTGGGTTACTGGTACACCTATTTAATATTTAATTTCCTAAAACATTTAAAATTATAACATTCATTCAGAGATCACACATTATACAAAATTAGATTTTAGACAGACTTTCTTTGTGGGCTATAACTTTTCAATCTGTGTTATTGAGAAAGTAGGGAACATGGACATGCAGAAGAGAGACAAAGAATGGAGAGATGCTGATCCACAGGGAGAGGAAGCTTACTTCTTTGGACTCATGGTATTCAAGGGAACCTAGCGATCCAACTTTTCAAGTTTATAACCAAGATAATGTCCTCTCATATCTCAGGTTCCCATTCTTCCCACCCACGGCTATGATCCTATCCTAAAACAACTACCCGATTTGACTTTCTTTGAAGCACTTCTAATTGCTATTTTGCTTAGACTTTTTCTTAGATTTCTGTGTTTTCCACAAGAAAGTGATTAGAGTCTCTCTACAGGCTGAGAAGCCCTTTAAATTTACCACTTAGAGTTTAACTGAAAGAGGACAAAGATATTGAGAATATTTTTTGTTAAACTATATATCTTCAACCCTTCTAAGGTCCTCCGATGAAAGTAGGTTTCTAACACCCATTATGTGAATAAGCCTCAAAATTCACCCATGTAATCCCATTGTATAAAATTCTGTAAGCTTATTGAGACAATTTTGAAGATCATTTTATTTATTGAGATTTAGAAAGCAAATGTTTTTGCTTTAACCAATCCCTATGATACGCCAGGCCTGGCATGTGGATACAGGATTGAGGAAATCCATCACACCAAAAGTTTAGATTAAACTAACTTCATAGCACATTTCATATTCTCTATGGAGAAGAATTTTAAAGTAAACTATAAATGAGTCATGCATGCAAAATGATTTATTTTATTTTCTTTTAAAAAACAATTTCAAAACGTGTAAAAATTCCTAAATAAAATTTGAATGATATTTATTTTTTCTTTATTCATTGCCCAAATACTTTTACACTTGGTCAGTCTAAACAAGAGTAGAATTCTATAACAGATAATGTTTCTGCTTGTTATTATACCATTTGCTTTTATTATTTTCAGTCATCAGCATGTTATCCTCAGCTTTCTTATACTTCCTGAAAAATACGATTTTTTTAGTGTAATACTTTATTTTCTATTGTATTAAACAAAAGATAAGAAAATATCAAATTAGTTTAGAAGGGAAGTCTTTACTCCTTAACC
>NW_022900936.1:21958939-21999413 GCF_012274545.1 Fukomys damarensis
ATTATTATATTACATAGTATAAACAAAATCACTAATGTATTTATATGCTTGGTTTCCTTAAGCTACAATGAACTGTAGAATAAAAGAAAAGGTTTTTTGGGGGGGCAAATAAACATTTGGGAAAACACATAGCATGTTTTTTATTTTTTAAATTGTCTGTGCGTGGGAACTGGCTTAAGTTTTGATAGCTACCACCTCCCCTCCCCTTCTTACATAGTATAAACAAAATCACTAATGTATTTATATGCTTGGTTTCCTTAAGCTACAATGAACTGTAGAATAAAAGAAAAGGTTTTTTGGGGGGGCAAATAAACATTTGGGAAAACACATAGCATGTTTTTTATTTTTTAAATTGTCTGTGCGTGGGAACTGGCTTAAGTTTTGATAGCTACCACCTCCCCTCCCCTTCCCTGTCCAAAGTAGCCACTTTCACCCCTACCCACCACTACCTCCTCACTGGAATCCCCCGATCCTCTGTAGCCTCCGCTACCAGGTCCTCTGAAGTCTCCCCCACCAGGTCCTCAGTAGTCTCCCCCACTAGGTCCTCGAAAGTCTCTTCCACTGGGGACTCTGTAGTCTCCACCAAAGTTACTGCAGTAAGCCCCTTGGAAACCTCTATAGCCTCCACCATATCCTCTTCAGTAGGAGTTGGACCCTCCATAACCATATCCAAAATCCTTTCTATGTCCGCTTCCATTATCATATCGAGCCATCTTGGGAGGATGTGGACCATCTCCATACTGTACAGTACCAATCATAAGGTTTGTACCAGCTGCTGAAGGCCTAGAGATTTGTCGGATCATGTTCAACACATGTTCATTCACAGGGTCCAACTGGCTGATGATATTAGGTGGTCTAGTCACTTCAACAACCAGAGCTTCCATGGTTGCACGGAGGACAGAGCTGCAGGGAGCAGCCTCATGAGATCTTTGTAGTCTGATCCAATCATCTGCAAACACAATCTGTCCATTACACTGGACTTTCTTGGAGGCAAAGAGAAGCAACTGAAGGCGGTAACTAAGGTCTTGCCTTAGCAGAGATGGCACAGGTTCAAATCTTTTCATCAAATACAAAGAAGGGAGAAAAGTACTTCATGTCTTGAATGCTAAAAGGGCAATTAACAGATAACTTATGGATAAGTGCATTACACCCTTCAGTGGTAAGAATTTTTCTCTTTTCCCTGTGGTAGCATATATTGGATTACATACCACATGCCATTTCACAGCCTCCTCTCCAGGAGTTGTGGGTGCTTCTTTGCAGTCTTCTCTGTGGAAGACCAGAGCTACAACAAATGATCAGGAAAGGGTTGTACTATCATGCATTGGGGAGCAGGGTCTGGTCTGAAGACACATGAATCATGGGTGACATTAAAAATTTTCTGTATGCCTGGTGTCACAATGGGAAGATGACTCCATCCTATGAATTCAGATCAGTAGGGAACAAAAACTAGGAGAAATTCATGTGTGATTTTACTTCTCTATTGAATTATTCATTTTGTAATTTGTCTAAATCTTTCTTATAGTACTAGGTAGCAACTTCCTGCATCTCTGAAATTTCTTTAGCTAGAAAGTCATGCCCTTCACAGGGAAAAGTGACTTAAATATCAAGTAAAAAAACAATGAGAGTAGCACTTGTTTGGGTGCTAAAAATGGATTGCAAGATCAAATTTTTGACAAGACTACTGCTAAAACTTTGTGCTGGTCTGTCTGACCATATATATAGTGACCTTTGGACTGGGCCACGTACATATGTGTATATATCTATATCTATATTTATATAGATATAGATATAGATATTGACCTTCTGACTGGGCCGCATTGCAGTTCCTTAGCTTTTGTAAACCCTTTGTGAAACATTTGTTTTTCCTAAATTCACTAGAGATGATATAACACTCAAAACCTTTCTTTAAAAGAAAACACATGACTTTAGTATAAGTTTTCAGCACATGCATTTTACAATCAACTTGGAGACTTGGCTTGCTTCTTGTTGTTCTCCTTCCTCCAGTCCTGCTATAGTTACTCTTTCCCTGTATTAAGTCTTGTGGATACTGATAATTGCAGTTCATGTTTATGGCATATCATGTTCATGTGTATTTAAGTTATTAGGACCTTGTACCTGGCATATCTTCACTCTGGACCCTTTCCATCTGTTGGAGATACCCCATCTTTTCATCAGATTTCACCTTTTCCAAAATTTCTTCTGTCAATGATTTCTATTTCCATATTTATTTTCTTAAATAGTATATAGCCAATTTCTTTGTTTGAATCAATTTCAACTTGAAGTTTACCATGTCTAATATTAGAATTGCTTGTTTTGGGGGTTTTTGGAGCATGAAATACTGTTTTACATCCTTTACATTTTAGTCTATAAATATCTTTTTGCATCAGACGAGTTTCTTGAATTCAATGGACTACTGGATTCTGGTTTTTGATCCAATAAATCAATTTTTGCTTTTCATTTGGAGATTCAAGCCATTAGTATTGAAAGATATTACCGGGTGTGTTGTTTATTTACTATCACTGCCACTTTTCTCTGTTCTGCATCTTTCATTTTTTTATTTTCCTGTCACTTTTAGTTGTTGCTTATTCATTGATTTTACTTGAAGAATTCTGTTTATTCTGTATTTTTAGCTGTGTTAACTTCATTGTTTCTGTCAAGAATTTCTTTAAGAATTTTCTTGAGTGCTGGTGTAGCACTTATATATCTTTTGAGCTGTTCTTTTTCATGCAAATGCCCTATTTTTCTGACTAGTTTGAAAGGTAGATTTGATGGATAAATTAATCTGGGTTGTAAGTTGTTTGATGTTAGGGCTTGAAATACTTCTCTCCAAGCTCTGCTGGCTTTTTAGGGTTTTTGTTGAGAAGTCTATTCTAATTGGTTTACCTTTACGAGTTATTTTTTCTTTTTGGCTGACTTTTTAAAATTCTTTTTTATGGATATCTGGCATTTTAATAAAGGTATGCCTTGGAGAGCTTCTTTTTTAATTGTATTTGTTTGGTGTTTTGTAAGCATCACTTGTATCTTAAACGCTTTTCTTACATTTGAGAAATTTTCTGTATGATTTCTGTAAACACGTAAATCCATCCGTATCATCTTTAGCTTTTCTGTAACCCCAGTTAGCCTTAGCTTGGTCTTCTTATTGTTATCTAGGGAGCTACTGGATAATCATCTCCTCTTCTCTTATTTTCTTTCTGGCTTGAGGGCTTCAGCATAATTCACCATTTTGTCCTCAATTTTAGGCACTGTCTTTAAATTGATCATTTCTGCAATTTATTAATTCTATGCAGTTTTTTCAATTTTAAGTATTTCTGTCTGACATTTTTTTGAGAATTCCATATCTTTGTTGAAGCTGTCATTCAAGTTTTGAACCGTTTTGGTTAACTTGTCCAGTTTTTTACTTATTTCTCCCAAAATCATCATGGGCATATTGGTGAAATTGCCATAAACTTTTGGTTTATTTCCTCTTTAAACTTGTTTACTTTCTTCAAACCTTCTATAATCATTTCATAAACTTCCCTTACCTGGTATTTGCTTTCCTCTCCTTTTGTGGGCCTTTGATTTGCTTTAGGAGAGTTGAGAGACCTCAGGAATCTTCTGTTGCCTTTCTGATGCCTTGCTTCCCCATGCTCCTATGTCTATTAATCATATATCTCTTTATATCTATATCTATATCTATCTATATCTATCTGTTTCCCCCTACTTTTTCTTTGAGAGGGTATTGAAATCTAGTAGAGTGAAAAGACCTTGTGGTTTGCTTGAAGATTTTTAGTAAGATGTTGCCTCCCCGTAAAGTCTTTAAACTTTATCTGTGCAGTGATAGTATTTACATCTTCAGTTATATTTTAATTGATATGGTCTCTATCCCCATTTTGCAGAGAGAACTACTTGTAGTTGTAACAATCAACTTTTCAGAGATATCCCTTGGGCTTAGCCAGCCATTCTCCTTTGGGTCTGTCCCAGGATCCTACCACCTTCATTTTTTTTTAATGGAGGAAAGGTTGCAGCCTGTTTGGTGTAGTACCCAGTTCCTTTGTAATGGACTGTGCAATGTTTATGACCCCCAGTCAATCTTGATATTGGAATATATAGAATATGAACTGAGCACAATGACTATTCTCCCTTGGCTAAAATATTACAATCTATAGTAATAAGAGTATCAAGCTCAAACTGGGTGACAAACTCTAATACTAACATTGTGCCACCTTTGTAGTCTGTAGGTTTGTGTGGAGATTTCTCAGTTCTCTGGGTCCATAAAGCACTGTTTGTGGCAACTGTTAAGGTTGTCACATCAGCCCAGGAAAGGCACCAAGCAATGGACTCTGAGGCTCCTGGTGTATGTACCTGCTATCAACCCTTTTCTTATAAAACAGTTTAACTCTTTTCAGTACCAATCTCAGCTCTTTAGAAACAATTTAAGTACCCATCACTCACTTTGGAAATTCAAGCTTCAGATATAGCCTTGAACATTTGTAAATATGTAAATAGTTCAGGCTTTAAATATTTGTAAAAGCTCACAGCACATTTTCAAAACTGTTTTAATCTGTTTTCCTAGTTTGCAATTCGAATTAGTTCCAAATAATTTTCTTTGTTCTTAATAGGTTGATTTTATTCTTTGTTGACTTTACACATCATATTCAGATACATAAGCCAATAATCTTTGTGTGTTTGAGGGAGATTCATGGTTGGAATAGTGAGACATCTGTTAGATCACCCCATCTTAAATCAGGCATCTTCTAATTTATACTAACTATGAGAAGAGAAAAAGCTATTTTACAACATTTCATAATACTTCAGATTACAAAATGGCCTATGGACTTCTTTGTCCATTTATACACCCAAAAACTGATTGAAATACAAAGTTGATTACATTCCATTTCCCTTCTTTGACAAGAGATTGCCAGCTGCAATGACACTTCAGTGGAAAGGCCATGGCTAGTATGAATTTTGTATTATAGATATTAGTTCACAAGTTGGAATCTCGTGGGGAGAGAAAAAAATAGTACACGTTAGCATAAGAAATGCATTTACAGGGACCTCAGAAGTGTTTGTGAGAATGGCAATTTGAGTATGAAATTTTAATTCGCATGAGAACATGTGCAACGTGAAGATGATGTCACTGATTCCATTCCAGTATTATCACCCTTCTTAATTATCTTTTCTCATTAGTTCTTTTTTCTCTTTTTCTAACTGAGGCAAAGTGCCCAATACCTGAAGTCAAAGAAAGAAAGTTTTATTTAGTCAACAGTTCGTAGAACTTTCATTTCTATTTGGCTGGCTTCATGGCAGAGGGACATCAGAGAGGAGAAACAGCTCACGGCAGGCAGCAAAGTAGCAAAGTAGTAGAGTAACAGTGAAGCAGCAAGGGACCACAGTAGCTCTCTCTCTGTCTCTTCTATTTTATCCAGTATTCCTAAAAAGTATGAGTAGAATTTACATGCAGGGAGAACCTTCCCATTATATACACCCAGAAATATGCCAAAGCAATCAGTGGACTAATTTGGTAATCACACACCCTCTATCCCAGCATCACACTCTTAATGTTAGCATTACACACTCTAGATCCAGCCACTTCTGCAAAGCCCCATCTAGGACTATATGAGGCTCTAGGAGGACATCTAGATAAAAGCTAAAACATACCTCATGTTTGTTACATACAGATAAGGACTACGAACACTTAAGTAATTTTCACATTAAGTACATTCGTCTAAATATTACAATAAACCACAAAAAAGCGAAAGAAAACTACATAAAATGCTTAAAAGAAATAAAGTTGTTGACATGGAAAAATCAAATATTTTCATTATATACAGTGGTGCCTCAGTTTATGAAACCTCTGATCTTGAACAATTTGTTTAGCAAATGCAGCATTTGGCAAAATTTTGTTTGCAAACTCTGTATTGGGTAACAAATACAACCATGGCCATCCATCCCACACAAACAGAAATGTGGTCTTTTCCAAAATTGTGGAGCAGGTTAAGTTTGTGTACTGAAGTAGCACTGCACTTAACACATTAATGTAAGTAATATATGAATATAATATATGTTAATATGGTAAGAGAAACTAATATTACACCTAATATGTGCAAGTTTCACATAATGATAATTTTGTGCTAAAAATAATTGAGAAATAACAAATACTAAAAATCTATCTGCTTTCTGCCTTCTTATTTGCCTAAAAGTGGAAGATAAAAAATTCCATTTATAAGACAGTTCCTTTCCTTGTACCAGGAAGTGAGGAACAACTCTTTGTATTGCAATTACTGGATGACACTGTACTTTTACCAGCTTAGAGAAACTACAGAGAAAGAAATGTATGACACAAACCTTCACTAGGATTCTCCAATGTGTGTACATGCTACACATATTGTTAGCTCTGCATTGTTTTTTTCTTGTTGGTCTGTCTGTTAGTTTAATTTGCAGGCTCTCAGCTATAGAATTTAAGAAAGTAGGGAAGAAATTTTATAGATTGAAAAAAAAAACAGTCATTATGCTACTGTATCCATTTGATTTGCTCCTTTTATTCTTAATCGGGAGACCAAAGAGTGCTACTCTCATTGTTTCAAATCCAACCTTCAAAACGTTTGTTAGACCGACAAATGGATTCTAAAATGTACATTTTCCTAATTCCTTCATCAGTTTATTCATATTAGATTCTATCGAGAAGTGAGGAAAATTTGAAGGCAAGATGTAAAAGATGCATTTCTCTTTGGTTTTCTAGCTGTTTCTATGTCCCATCAGCAACACTTCACCCACTCTGTTCACTTGGTCAGTGACTCCAGCATCCTTGGCACTCAGAAACCAGCCTTCTTATACACTCTCAGTGGGATAGAAAACAGAAACATTTTATTCTCTCTTCTAAAGTCTGATCCCCAAGTGCATGGGGTTCTACTAGCTGTTATATCTTAGCAACTTTAAAGTATCTTGTTTCCCTGGACTTAAGTTTGATTGTCAGTTTAAGAGTTACTATTTCTGAATTATCGCAATGTTTCTTTTTTCATTAATTTATGTGGTGGTTAAAATCATGTATATTAAGGGCTTTCTATTAAAATTTCCAGAATATTTTTTCAAATATATTAACATTATTATAAATGAAAACATGAAGAAATATGACCAAATTGTAGATCTCATGCATTAAGAAATTCACCAATAATTTTTTTAAATTGAAATTTCTTTTAGTACATGAATATTCCCTGGGTATAATGTGTTGATTATTTACATTTGTGCTTTTTTTTTTTTTTGGTAGCGGGGATTGAGCTCAAGTCCTTGCAAGGCAGGCACCAGAACCTCTGAGCTAAATCCCCGGCCGCCAACTAATTTAATGATCTGAAAATTTTCAGATTTAAATATTATAAGCAAAAATACATTATTTCTGTATGACAAAAAGTGTAGTTAAATATATGAATTTTAATCATAAGTTTAAATAGGGATAATAGGACTATAAATGTTACTTTATTTTTAAAAATCTTGAAAGCAGCAAAGATGTTTTTATATCCTACTTGCATATAAATTTGAAGACTTTATGTCAGAAGTTTTATGTGTTAAATTGTGAGAAAAAGGAATAAAAATTAGAGTTTGAAGAAATGGACTTGTTTAAAAAGGAAAAATCTCTGAAATGACATCAGGTTACCATATAGTGTTAAACCATATTAAGTTGAATTTGGAGCGATTAAGAGTATATCTTCATCTTCACTACCATTTCAGACATGAAATATTGAAAAAATAGATTAAACTGGATGATAAAAGAAAACTTGTTGGTAGTGATATGGCATTCTGATTATTCAGAAAACCTGTTATGTTATAAAAGTCAACATCATTTCACAAACTATATTTTTATAATAAACCTTTCAGCTCAATCAAGTCGATTCATTTTTAAATCTAGCGTAAACATAAACACAACATATAAGTTACCAAGAAGATAATCAGGTAAATGCCAGGAAGTATTATTCCCAGAATTGTCAAACAGCATTCACATGAAATCAACTGGGGGTAATTACATTCTGAGCAGTCTTTGAGAAACACACACACACACACACACACACACACACACACACACACAGCTGTCAAACACAAATTTTTTTCAAAGCAAGATACAAGTTTCTTTGTTAACATATGATCATCTCAAAAACAAATCATTAAGTGTTTCCGGAATGTGTCGTGATGCAAAATAGATAGATACATTAAAATTCAACTCTAGGAGGTTGTGAATGTTTGAAACAACCTCCACAAAAGACAAAGAACTTTCTTATAATAATACTCTTGACAAATATGCAAAGTTATATATTAAAAGTAGTATGATCCAATTTCACCCCAGCTTAACCAAATGTTAATTACTCAGCAAATATCTTACATAAGGACACACAAATGTATACAAAAAAGCATAAGACCAGTAGTTGTGCAAGCACAAAAGGAGTAAGGGAATTCCAAAATAATTAATATTTGAAATGAGCAGCACCAAAGGGGAACACAGCACCACAGCTTTCATTAGGAAAAAATAATAAGCATTCCATTCCACAGTACTTTTTAAGCATTATCTTCCCCATAATTTCAATTCCAAAATAAAGTGAATAACACCTTTTGCAAAGCAATGAGAATAATAGGAACACAGATGAATGATACTTTGAATAATAAGAAACAACTTATCCTCCACTTGAAATATGAGGGTTCTGGCTGGGATTTAGCTCAGTGGTGCTGTTGCCCACCTTGGAATATGAGGATCTTATGTGAAATTCATGAAACAGAAAATTCCTCCAAAATATTTTAACATTGTTTATTATTCATTTAATAAACACTTCTGGAAGACAGGCCATGCTTACTGTAAGATGCAGCAAATAGTTGTTTTTGTTTTTGTTTTTGTTTTTTTTTTAAGCACTATGCCTCTACATGATGCAACAGGGATGCTTGTGGTAGGCAAAGAAAGATGCTATTCCACAATAGATATCTGGTGAAATTCTACTTGTAACAAGCTTTAATTTAAATTGTATGTGGGAAGCCTGCAAAGGAGTATGCAGTGCAGTACCTGAGTTTAACTGAAGCTGGCTATCCAGGATTAGGGGAGTCTCCAAAGCCCCTTCAGGGCCTGGGAGGGGAAAGAAGGGAAAGAAAAAAATATGAGAAAAGGAAAAACATGGAAACAATGTCTTTGTGAATATGGGAGGGTGGAGGGGGTTCAGGAAGGGCAGGGGAATGGGAAAAAATAAGAACCAAGATACGTCACATAAAGGTACAAGATCCCAATCATGAAATATTATTGTATACCTAAAATGTACCAATAAACTTAATGAACAAATATATTACCTGTGTTTAAACTTAATAAGAACTTATTACAAAATATATATTAGGAAAATTCCTAGATACTACAAAACTACTAGAAAGTTTTACCACTATTATAAGAAATTAATATTCTAAAAAATTACTATGATTTAATAATTATTATCATAAATAGATATGTATGTTCCTTTACCTATTTATTCACAAATGGTATATAATTCCATATATAAATAGCTATAATCTAAGCTATTAATTTATCAATTTTACAAAGGTTTGATGAAATTTATAGGGCAAAAGCATGTATATGTTAAATAAAGAAAACTTGAGCTGAAGTTTGCAAGCTCTCAGGCCAATGGTCTTCTGGGAAAATAACATGTTTCTTCTCCTTCTCCTCCTCCTTTTCCTTCTCCTCCTCCTCCTCCTCCTCCTTCTCTTCCTCTTCTTATTCTTCTCAGTGATTTGTAACACTTTTAAATCAATTCCAAAAAGAGTCAATATTCTGTATACCTTTTGATAAAGTTTGTTGTGCTTAAATTGCTGATAATGAGATTACCAAAATGTAGTGATATGTTTTTAAGAAAATCTAAATTATAAAGTGAATTAAAAGTTCCAAAGTTCTAGTCTTTTGTGATATTTTATATAGTTACAGTCTTCTGGGACTGTAAACTTTCCAACACTCAAGTGTTTGCTAAAGCAAACATTCTAATAAAAAGGTAGTGTCTAAAGAAAGGTACACGTAACTGTGTTTAAATGTGGCATATCATTAAATACCCTTCAAATAATAAATCGTTTTTACCAGATGGTATTCCATCTGACTGCCATCAATAATGGGCACCTTTGGTGGCACCAAAGAAGGAAGACCTGTTTAATTATAATGCTGTATTTGGACATTTGCCAAAAGGGTAAAAAAGCCAGGAAGCCAGCAGTTTATAAAAATAATCATGACAGTCTTCTGAATTTATTTCAAGTCTTAAGCTGCAATTTTGTCTTCCTTGTAGAACTAGGCAAAAGAGAAAATTCACAAGGGTTTATATAATTTAAATTCTTTGTTTTACCAACAAACCAATAACTCTAGTTCCTTAGTCAAGAAACTATTCATTTCTTAATAAGATAGGAAAATTTTAGTTAATATAAAATATAAAATTATCTTCAAAGATTAAATGTATGTCATAGAACAAAATAATTTAAATTTTAATTGATTATGTTATTTTATAATCATTATATAAATTTATAATAGAATTAATATTATAATTAAGTGACTGGTTTTAATTTTACTTTAAATTATTCTACTTTTTTACCCTGAGGGCTTTGCTTTTTCTAATTCTTTACATGAATCTTTTAAGAATTTAGAATCATTCATTAAATATCCAAGCACAGATTCTAAAATATAGATTTTTTTTTTAAATAGATCACCTTTTTCAGTTTCAAATCAGGGATAAAAGTAAGGGACATTTTTCATTGTTATTCATTAAAGTGGTGTGATTTCACAGAAATAAGAAACAACAGAGGAACGCAGGTAGGAGCATAACTAAAAACACTGGTCATTCGAGAGATGCAGATGAAAACAACACTGAGATTCCACCTCACCCCACAAAGAATGGCTGCTATCAAGAAATCACACAATAACAAATGTTGGCGGGGTTGTAGGGAGAAAGGAACCCTTCTCCAATGTTGGTGGGAGTGCAGACTAGTGCAACCACTATGTAAATCAACGTGGAGATACCTCAAAGAGCTTGGACTGGAGGTTCCATTTGACTCAGCCATCCCTCTGCTGGGTATCTTGCCAAGAGAACTAAAAGAATCATATCACAGAGAAGTATGTGCGCCCATGTTTATAGCGGCACAGTTTGTAATAGCTAAATCTTGGAAACAGCCTATTTGCCCATCCGTTGGAAAATGGATAAAGAAGTTGTGGTTTTTCTATAAAATGGAATATTACTCAGCCATAAAGAATGAGAAAATAGATTCATTCATAGGAAAATGGATACATATTGAAGGTATACCCCTAAGTGAAATAAATAAGTCACACATGTGTAAATACCAAATAGTTTCCCCGGTGTGAATAATCTGCAACAATGCATAAGATTCTAATAAGATTACTGACATTTAGAAATGGGAAGAAAGGAGCTAAAGGTTTAGGGAAGGTGTGATGGGTAGGGGAAGAGTAAAAAGGGAAAATAAAAAAATGTGAGAGAATGAAAAGATGAAAATAAAGTGTTTGTAGATGGGGAGAGGAGGAGGGGGTGAAGGGAGGGCAGAGGTAAGGGGAAAAAATGAGCATCAAGACTTGCCATGTAGAGATACAAGATCACAACATTGAATGTAACTGTACTGTATCCCTAAAATGTACCAATAAACTCAATAAAATAAAAAAAAACACTGCATGCAATTTGCTTTTATATTTTTAATAGCTTTTAATTTGCAGGCTTTTGAAGATCTTTTGTTTGACTTATAATTGAAGACATAAAGTTACTCAAATGTTGTTTTCATTTTTTTAATTAGCCAATAATCTAAAGCAATGTGGATGTTTTTCCTAAGTAGTTTTCCACCCTGATCTTGTTAATAGGAAAATTAAAAATGCTTGTTAAATTTTCTTCCTCTTAAGAACTAATGTGAGTATTTAACAAGTAAGGATATTGCTAGGAAGCTTTCAAATGACACCATTCTATCCTGTTCACATAACTAGAGCTGAGTTAAAATTGTCTTGTTCTGTAGGTGCAGAAAAAGGAGTGTATTAGAATGCTTAGGAATGGTAGGCCTTTGTATGACTAAAATTTTTAGAAAAGTCAAGACAATTGGTTTAAATTATTTGCATTCAACATTGAAAGTGACGTATGTGATCACTAAGCAACCAACACTTTGATGTCTTGAGCACATAAATGACTAAGCATAAGCACTTTAGTGTTAGGAAGTAGGGAACTTCAAATTTACTGGGTTTTATATCAAGGTTTGTACCCACAAGAATGGCTCACATAAGGGCCTGGTATTTAACTCAATGGTTCTGTCACTTGCCTTGTAAGCAAGGTCCCGAGTTTGATTCCCGGTACAAATAACAACAACAACAACAAAAAGAATAGTTCAAATAACAAAACGAACTTGCCATACGGATATAGGTATGTTTATAGATGTCTTCAGATGGAAGTAGGCTTTTAACTTTTATTCTTGTTCATATGACATTCATCAATCTCAAGCATGGCCCAAACCGAGACCAGAAAAACACAAAAAGAAAGAAATGTGTAGCTAGAGCAAGATTGTGTTAGCCAGTTTCCTGTAACCATCATAAAATTAGCAATTTTGAGATTAGCAATTTAGAAGAGGAAAAGTTGTATTTTGGCTCATCATTTAGTAGGTTTCAGCCCAGCTTGCTTTGTGTTGGCGCTTTGGTCCCGTGAGGCACGATACTGTGTGGCAGCAATTCTTGGTGGGGATCTTTTCAACTTATGACAGCTGAAAATAAAGAAAAAGAGGAGTCTCAGTTCTAAACATCTTCCAGTGACATAAATTTCTTCTCCAAGACTCACCTTCTAAAGTTTCTACTACCTTCCAATATGGTAACATTATCATACAGCCATTAAGACATGTGCTTTTGCAGGATATTGTAAAGACAATCTATAGCATTCTTAGATCTTGAAATTTGAAAAAAACATATATTGATGTAGTAAGAACCAGACTGGCGTACTATATAGAACTTTATATGATAAAGCTTAGAATAAAAGTAATACACTCTACGACAAAAGGAATTTACCTTCTGAGCGGAAACATGGAAAACCTATTCCCACAGAAACCAGGGAAAAATATAAAAAGCATTTGTAGCATAGATATTAGTGACACAATAATTCTCACCTGTCTTCTTCATTCAGCGAATGATTCTTGTTTTAAAGCCTGAAAGCAGAAATATGAGAAGCATGAAGGGCAAAAAACTTCAAATAATATGGGGATGACATAAGCATTATTTTTAAAAGATTCTTGAAAATGATTTCAGTGACTGTTAACTCAGATGTCACAAGGATGTAGCGTAAAATGGGTACCTTAGGAGCTCAGTGTTTAATGATCTCTCACAGCCTGGTTGATAAAGGATGCATCTGAAAGGACTTGTTTGTTTTTTAAGACATTAGGTACTAGTTGGCAGGAAAAAGAGGAGAGTGCTCACAAAGGGAAAGGAGATAATTTGATTTGCCAAGTCACATTTATGGCGGGTAGAAATCCAAAAATGTCCCCATTTTAAGGGAAGAGACACTCTGAGACTTATTTTGTGGAACACATACTAAAAATAATTTTACCAGAAAAGCCTTCTAACCAGAATACTCCTAATTAATAAATACAACTATATATTAGAGAGATAAAGAATAAACTAATAGTTTTCAATTTGAACATATAAGGTGAAGAATGTAGAATTTATAATTTCCAAAGAACATTGCTTATATTACATGTGAACTTTAAAACACTTTCACCATATCTCTATTTTAGATTGAATTTTTAAATGATTAAGAAATTTCTACTGTTCAGAGTAAGACATAGTAAATGTTTTATGCTTCCCTAATGAATTATCCTGAGATAATTTTTTCATTAAGTTTATTAGTACTTTTGAGGTATACAATACAGTTACATTCAGCATTGGGATCTTGTGCCTTTACATGGTGTATCTTGGTTCTCATGTTTTTCCCATACTCCTGCCCTCCTTTCACTGCTTCTAACCTTCCCCATTTCCAAAAACTTTGTTTCCATTTTTTCCTTTTCTCATATCTTTTCTTTTCCCCTCTTTCCTCTCCCATTGGCTTCCCGCTTCCCCTACTCCTTTAGCCCTTTCTCACTAATTCACATTATCAATTATACAATTAAACCGAATTTACACTTTCAGGTTTTCACATCAGAGAAACTATTTGGTATTTACAAGTGTGTGTCAGTTTTGCACGCTAGAGAAACTTCACACAGAGCTAAGCGACAACCTAGAGAGTGGGAGAAAAATTTTACCAGCTATTCCTCAGACAAAGGTCTACTGTCTAGAATATATAAATAACTCAATAAAAATCAGACCCTTCAAATATAAAGACCTGATTCAAGAATGGGTGCCTGAAATGAACAGACACTACTTAGACAAATAAGTAAAAGCAGTAAAATATATGAAAAAATGTTCAACATCACCGGTTATTTGAGAGATGGAGATGAGAGAAATTTCATATACAAACATTTTCACAATTTCAAATTTGAGAGAGAAAATAAAAGAAAGATTGTAAGTAAAAGGATGGAGGGGTGAGAGAAGAAAAGATAAAGGAGGGAAAAATTATCTATTCTTTGCAAAATATCAGAAAGCTTAAATTTAAGATTATCTAAAATGCTTGAATTTTTACTTCCTAATAAGATTATGACTTGAGTCCAGATATATTATTCTCTTACTTCATTTCATTTCTTTTGAAATAGTCATCCATGGAAACAGAGGCAGAGCACAATACCCATTTTAAAATAGAAGGAAAGGATGCACTTTACAAGTGAAAAGTTCCAAAAAGTAGTAGAAATCAACTTCTATCTCCTCCTGAGAAAACAGTGCAAAGTTATAGCAAATACATAAAAGAGAGCACATCAGCGTCTGTCCATTAATATCATCACTTTATAAGGATAATTTTGGAGGATGATGTGTTTCATGCAGCCAGACAGAAGGGCATACACTATTTCTATTTATGTATTTACAGTTAACACCAACCTTTAAAAGTGGTTCAGTTAAGTGGCCCAGTGTAAATGAAGTAGCTACAGAGGAGTAGAGGCTCAATGTTGAGGAACTTCTTTTTCTTGATATAAAGTGGAAAATTACTCAATAAAAATGATTTTGAAAACATTATAGAGATAAAACTTTTTACTCGGACTGATCAAACAGTATTCTTTCTGCCCAGATATTTCACTCCTTCTTAAAGAACTAATTCTAAAAAGTCTACTACTTCCCAGAACCTTTCACTTCTAAAGTACATTTTTCCTTTCTGTTTTAAAATGGGTATTGTGTTCTGCCTCTGTTTTAAAAATATATTGTCATGCTGTGTCTTGCATTTGCCCATTTTTCATTAGTGTAGCAAAATGTCTGAGGCTGTATAACTTTATAAGGGAAAGAGTTATATTTTGATACGGGGCCTGGAGGTTCAAGGTCAAAGAAAAATATCTAGTGCTGCCCTTCTTACTAGCAGCATATAGAGCTCAGGTGTTGCATTGGTGGAAGACAGAATTTGTGCGTTTGTCTGTCTTTATATGTGTCTGTCTGTCTCTCTATTATTGTAAAGCTTCTAAGATTCATTCATGCAGTGTTCACTGAATGCATCTAATCCTAATCAATTCCCAAAGGCTCAGACTCCAAAGAGGTAAGATTATTTCCATCCTTCTTATTATATCAATATAGAAATTAAATTTCAACAATGGAGTCTTAGACAACATTTCAAACCATATCAAACAACAACATGGACTTAGCAAAATAAAAAGAACTAAACTTGTCTTTTTAAATATATATAATTCATAGCCATTGGATCTTGACTCTTTCATGTTTCCATCAACAGAATGCAAGGTAATATTGCAAGCATAGCATTCCAATCTTTGTTTCTCCACCAGAATATTAACTAATATCTTATTTAACATCCATACTTTGCTGCCTTGCCTTTGGAAAATAAGTTAGTTAAATAAATTAGATAAAATTTGAAGCAGAGAATAAATGGCTAGAGACAATTTTCAGAGTTATACTTTCTGTTTGAAAAGATTTATTCAAACCATGTCAAGGAAAGAAACTGGACCCCCTAATCCTCTCTCTTTCTTTAACAAGTGGGCTTCTGTCATTAATGGAGCTTCAGTACAATTTAATTCCTGGATACTAAATGTCGGTAGCACCCAAATACTCTCATCATTGTGACAATCATATTTTCCCTTGATGAAAATTACTATGGGAATAGGTCATTAAAAATTATAGTTTGCTTTATTTCGTTTGAGCCAGGATCTCACTATGCTGCTCAGGCTGGCCTGGAAGTTATTATGCATCCCAGGCTCTTCTCAAACTTGTGGTGATCCTCCTGCCTCATCCTCCCAAGTGCTGGGGTTACAGAAATGTGCTATCACGCCCAGCTGTTACTTATTTTTATAATACAGTTCATTTATTTTTGCTGGTGTCTGGTGGTCTATTTACATAAGAAAGAAAGGTAAGGCAGTTGTTCAGCATAACAGATCCTGGTACAGAATCAGTAGCTATAAGTGGAAAGTTTGCTTCATTATTCAGTTAAATTGTGTTAAAATACTTTTAGTCCCAAAGGAAATTTAAGACTAATTTAACTTTTTAATTTACAAACAAGTGAATGTAAATAAAACTAAAATCATACTTAAAATAATACTAGTTATTTATATCATCCTTGCTTGCTTATCTGGTTTATACTAATAGGAAATTTATTTATTTCTGTTTACTGAATTTATAATATCACATGTCTTAATTGATTCTAGAACCTCCTCTTAAATTAATTTTCTTCATCATTAGAACTCACTTTTCTCATGGGGCAATTTCCATTTTATATTTTATATCTCACAATTATTTTATCTGGTATTTTATCTGTTGCTAAAAAAGAGGCACACACACACACACACACACACACACACTATAACAACCCCTACAGGAAAAAACAGGTAAAACAGATGTTCAACTTATTTTATCTAGTGGCAAAGCTTTATTTAAGTCAATCTAATATGCAAATTGGATGTATCTAGCAAACTAGGTGTAAATATCTTGACAAAAGACTCAATTTGATTTATACAAAGTGAGAGAGATGGAAAATATTTTCATTCCATCTCTGCTTAGGTTTTTTTCAATAGGGATAAATTGGTGTAGTTCTTCAAAACATAACATTCATAAATTATGAAAGCTATACTACTACATAATTTTGATTTTTGACCATATGTTTTGCTTTCAGCTGACCTATCAATGAGATAAATTACTTACTTTACTTTGAGTATAAAATTTAAACTGTTAGTCCAAATTTGCCTATCACTGATGGAGAGATTTGGACCTTTAATCTCGACCTTCTCTTTTCTCTTGTTTACTATTCAGCTACTGTTCTGACTTTACTACAGTGCACACTAAAATAAAATGCTTTAAAGATAGTCTTTTCACACATTATGTAATATTTGTGCAATTAATTTTTATGCAAGAAATTAAATAACATTTATAAATGTTTAATGAATTAGCTATTACATAATGCCTATTGTGGTGTGAATGTGCTTACCTACTAAACTAAAAGTTTATTGTAATTTTAAAATCTTTGCATTCATGAACAATGCAATGTTTTTTCCTTGACAGTTTATAAGAATATATTGAAATATAACTTCATGTCTCTTTCACTATTAGAGGCTAGAAAAATAGCAGTGTCTTCCAAAAGTATGATTTGACTTCTTTTGATTTTTACTATGAATAGATTTTCAGTATAAATAAAGAATATGAAGTGAGAAGTTAATCAGTTTTGAAATAAGAAGGTAGACATGCCAGAGAAATACAATTTCTACTTTACTTAAGTATTTATTTTTTGCAATGGGACCCCTCATTCAAATCTTATATTTACTGTACTTGTGGTGCCTCATCATAGTCAAAGGGGAGTTTTTATCTTCTAACAATTCCATTATTACTTCACTGAAATTGTTTGTAAAAACCACAAGTAAATTTTATTAGAAGTCATATGCCCAATGCTTGGAGTGTAGAAGTTAGCAGGGACTGTCTACACATTCAGATATAGTGGTATACAACACCATCCCCTTTAAGTAATCAACCAGCTCCGCTTCCAACTCCACAACTAGTTGGAAATTCAGTTTAGTTGTCATAGATAGCGGAGTCCACCCTAGAGCTGCTAAAGAAACAGCGTTATTGGTGCTTGTGAATATTTGATTTAGATTTTTTTAAAGAATTAACATGTATTAATGCGCCCTAATTTGGAAGAGAGGAAATTGACTTTCCTTCAAAAGGACTGTGAAAACTCAAGAACAGAAAATAGAGCAGAATGAGAAATAGCTTCCCATATCCTGGCTGATAAGAGTAATATGCTACACGCACATGTATATATCCTTCTTTATCTAACACACAGATATAAAAACACACACACACACACACACACACAAATGGATAGATGCTTCCTGGGAAGAGGTTGGAGTTCAAATAATTAACAGGTGGTTGGATTGATTGTCAATCATGGAAACTGGGTCTTGAACTGATTTGATTTTAATCAAGACTAAAATAATATGAAATATTTCTCATTTCTGGAAAAAGTCTATGAATTTGCTAGTGCTATCATTAAAAAATCACAGATTAGAGAATTTAAGCAATAGAGATTTAATTTCACAGTTCTGTAAATGATTAGAAATCTGAGAAAAAGGAGTTAAAGAGTTATTTTCCTTCTGAGGCTTCACTCGACTTGTAGATGTCTGTATATTTCCTTTTTCTACACAGGATTTTTCTCTTTGTGTGTCTGTGCCCTAATCTTTTCTTTTCTTTTTTTTTTTTTTCTTATTGAGTTTATTGGTATTTTTCAAGTATACAGTACAGTTACATTCATCATTGGGATCTTGTACCTTTACATGACAGGTCTTGGTTCTCAATTTTCCCCCTTACCCCTGCCCTCTCTTCACCCCCTAACAGTACAGTCATTCATCATTGGGATCTTGTACCTTTACATGACAGGTCTTGGTTCTCAATTTTCCCCCTTACCCCTGCCCTCTCTTCACCCCCTTTCCCCTCCCCTATTAACAAAGACTTTGTTTCCATTTTTTTTTCCTTTTCTCATATTTTTCTTTTTCCTTATCTCCTTACTCCATACCCTCCCACTTCCCCTACTCCTCTAGCCCTAATCTTTTCTTAAATGACACTGGGTTAACTGGATTCAAGAGTATTCGTAAGACTCCCTTTTACTTTCCTATCACTTTTAAACTCAGTATATTCAACCACAGTCACACTTCAAGGTACTGGATATTACTGAAGCTTCAATACTTGGGCATGACACAATTAAGCTCATCACATCAGTTTTCCGGGGATAAACAATACATAAACGGCACTCATTATCAAGTGGACATTGAAATCATTTGTCTAATTTTTTTTTTTCCTCAGTAACAGAAGATTTGATTTGCGTCAGTCAGGACTCATCAGAGGGAACTGAAATGCTGTTGTGATCTAAAGGGACTTACTAAACAGAACACAGTGCTCAGATTAGAAATGAGCGCTGGAATCTACGTTACCTACTGTACGTAAGAAACTACCCCAGAACATAGCAGTGCTAAGCAATATATTATTTTTTTCTCAGGACCTATATCTATGAGTCAAAAATTCAGAATGGACCCAGTGAGGATGCCTGCCTCCTTCTCCGTGATACCTGGGGCTTTGGGTAGAATGATGCAAACAATCAGGGGCTGAACTTAGGGAGGCAGAATACCTCCTCTCCCACCTCTCACTCGCAGCCTACCCGCTCCTTTCTATGTCACTCTCTGGCTGAAATTTCCTCTCAACATAAACCTTTTCTGTTGGATATCTGTCACTGCTGCTCAGGCTTTAAGGCAGAGAAACGGAATCCCTCCTTTTACTTTTAAAATCCATACCAGAAAGAGGCAAAGCATCATTTTTATTTCACACTAGTGGTCAGAGTTTTCAGAGGACAGCCTGCATTCAAAAGGATGGCACAGAAACCTCTGCTTCCAAGGGGAGTGCCAAATAAATTACAGCTAGCGTCAGTCCACCAAAGTTCACCTTCAACTCATTTACAGCTCATTTGTGTATGAGAACATCTCGTCTCATTACAACACATGACTTAGACTCAAGTTCCAGATGTCAGCATCTAAATCATGTCCATGAGCTGATAAGGTTCCTTAGGCTTACTTCCTTGATTACAGTTCCGCTCAGTCTGAAGAACACTGAATTACAGAAAATCCTTCAATGCACAAGGTAAGCACAGAATAATTTTAGTGAAAACTCTCATGCAACTTTGTGATAATCACCAGTTCATATAATTTCTGAAATCCAGTCATGACATCAATTTATTTACTAGAGGTAATCCAGCTCCATATGAAAAATCGTCTGTTCTTGCTAGACTGCTCATTTTTTTGTAATCTGGTTCATCCTTCCTTTCTCAAAAAAATTTGGACAATGTTTTTAACTAAGTAGGCTTCTCTTGATTCTTGCTCACTGGAGACAGTTTTCTTTTCTTTACATTATAACTATTCTTTATTCCAAATTTGGAAAGCTTACACCTATAAAATTACTTTAAAATGACTGAAATCTATCAAGAAATGTATTGGGTATATTTCATTACAGAGTGCAGCACGTATGCGTCTCTTTGAGATAGTAATGGATGACTCTGCTACTGTTCAAAAGCTATCAGACACAAAAAACGCTAATGTTTAAACATATACATGTGGGCATATGTCTGGGGTGTGTTTGTGTGTGTGTGTCTGTGTGCATTATAGGTTGTAAAGGCATTTAGAAGTTTTTTCTTTTACTCTAACCTATATACTCTAATTAAGGATATACCAATATTTCCTTGATTTTATCTTCAATCTGAATGATTTTTGACAGAATATTTTATTGATGTTTTTGTCTTATTTTAAAAATGGTCTGCTAAAGAAAACTTGAACATCTTCCATTAACAATGTTTTGCTAGGCATGGTGATACACACCTATAATTGCAGCACTTTTGGGCCGAGCTGGGAGGATTGCTGCAAGTTCAAGGCCAGCTTGGGCAACATAGTGCTTTCAAGGCAAGATTGGACTACATAGTGAGACCCTGTTTCAAAAACAAAACTGAAAAAAAAAAAAAAGTACAGCATTTTAATGTTAGACTGTTAGGAATTTGGGGTCTGAAAGTACTATAAAATTTACATTTCCCTTCAGGATATGCCTGTTTTTACTTCAATTGTCTTTTGATATATAAAGAGAATACAGAATAATAATTTGGTTTTGGTAACAAGAAATTTTAAGTTGGAAATATTTTCTTCAAAATTTCCTGAAAGTGAGCAGTTCTATCAGTTCCATTTTTAGTCCATATTTATATTCTTGTAATTGAGACATTCTGTAATCCATGAAAATCTATAAATTTATTATGGATATCATTTATTTTCCATATTAAAACAAGTAAGCTTACCCAAACTTTCTGCAATATATAAGCTAGGTCTTTCACTAGTATCCAGCAATTCCTTTCAATGTCCTTCAAGTTTCTACTACAAATGTATCCTCAGAGTGTTTCTGGGTTTTAGTTAAGTTCTTTTTTTCAAACATTTCTCTTTTTTGCCAGTTACCCAGTAGCAAAGCCAATGCTACAGGACTGAGTTCTCTGTCTGTTCAAATACCACATCACCTCCAATACTGACTTCTCTATTGACGGACTGCTGTGTAACGAACTCCTCCTCAAACTATTGTGCCTAACAATAATATATCATCTTTATAGATAATGATCTCATGAGACAGGAATTCAGAGAGGACAGCCGCAAGCACAGCATTTCTTTGCTCCATAATATCTGTCCTCTTTGGTATGACTCCAAAGGCTATAGTTGGAATCACTGAGCTTAATCCAAACACCTCTTTCCTTTTGTCCACACAGACTCTCAGCATGGCTACTTTTACTTCCTTTTGTCATAATCAGGGAGTCTGGTTTCATATTTTTCCTTGGGGCTCCAAGATGAATGTAACAGAAACTCTTAGTCCTCTTTCAGAGTAGTCTCAAAACCGGCATGAAATTACTTCTGTTGTATTAGCAGAAAGCACTGACTGACTCAGATTTCAGTGGCAGAAACCACAACCTTGCGAATGAGACTTGTCAAATAATTTAACCTGCTAATTCACAGCTGTTCAGATGCCTAGATGAAACAAAACAACAAAACAAATGAAAAAAAAAATCCAAAAAACAAAAAACTGTTGTTTCATTCACACCATTCTGACTTCAGCCACTTGCTGTCCATGAAGAGGGAATAATATATCTGACCAATCCAATTCCAAAAAAAATAATCTTGTTCTTATTGTTTGTTATGAAAATAGCAAGAAAGTGAGTTTCACTTCACTTGTACCTTTAGATATTTTACACATGCAAAACTAATTAAGGTGTAGAATACTAATAGGAAGGGAAGCTGGGAAATTTGGAAAGGTAGTTTTTCTTTATTTATTTTTGAAATGTTTTTTTTTGGTTTTTTTTTTTTTTGAAATCTTACCACATTTCCACACTATCAGAAACGTGAAACGGAGACTGAGAGAATCAATTCCTAACATGTTCTCCAAAGCCAGGTTTCTTGGGAAATTCCTTGATACCTGTTACAGTGAGAATGGTGGTTAAGGAAAATTATAAGTTTGAGACAAACTAGGAAATGTGGCATAAAAATGGGCTACAAGGAATGTCAAGTTAAAAGTGAGCATCATTATAGGCCTCACTTTATTTTGAGTGTACATAAGAAACCAAGAAAATAGGCGATAAATTAATATACTAAGGATGAATTACTAAAGATTCACTCTCATGAGAAAAAATTATTATAGTCTGCCTAATAAAGAGCAATGAAAAATTCAAAACACATTTAAAGTGTTCTGTAAAGTTTTTCAAAATAAGAATTACCTAAAAGACTTATAAAAGTAACAATTTCTAAGAAATTTCTTTGAATCAACTATAAATGTTTTGTGTAGGGAAGTATGATTATTATTAATTGCAAGCTTGGGAAATATTCAAGAGAATTATTTGCATTGCATTCCACTTTTCCACAACAAAACTTTGCTGAGCTTTTCTTATTAGTACAGTAGCGCTGTATTGTTAGTATTAAATCTATATGTGCTGAATGAAAGATTGGAGTAAGATGATCACCTAGAATTTGATTCACTATTTAAACATTGCATATGTTACAGTTGGAAATAAACCCTACGTAGAATTTTTAAAAATTTATTTTAATACACTTCCACTTCAACAGTGTGATATACTTGCAAAATAGAGGTAATTTTCTTCTTTGTATAGTAATTCACCCAACGTCAGACACCTTCAAATCAAAATAGTTGTAACTACTGGTGATCACTACAATTGTTTTGACTTTCTTTACCTTAAATGCCAAAAATGCTGTTAAATGTTACCATACATTTATTTTTAATTAATTAAGTTTATAGATATGTTTTAAGCATACATAATGATCGTATTCATCATAGGGAATTTGTACCTGTACATGATACAGCTCGGTTCATTCCCTTGCCCTCTCTTCACCCCTCCACTCCTCCTTATTTACAAAAACTTTGTTTCCAGTTTTTCCTTCTTTTCTTATTTTTTCTTTCCCTTCTTTCCTGTCTCCCACCCTCTCCCTAGTTTCCCTTCCCCTTTGAGTATTTTCTTCCTATTTCGCAATATCTGTTATACATTTTAGCCCTTATTTACACTTTTAATTTCTCACATTAGACAATTAATGCAGTATTTACACATTTATTTCACCTGAGAGTATGGTCTCAAGGTGCATCCATTTAGCTATACTTGTCTCAAGTTTGTTTTTCTTTATGGCTGAGTAGTATTCCATTTTAGAAAAAAAAATGGCTTCTTTATCCATTCACCAGTTGATTTACATCTGGGCTATTTCCATGATTTTGCTATTGTAAACTGTGTTGCTATAAATAGGGGTGTGCATATATTGCTGTGGTGTATGCTTTTAATTCTTTTGGGAAGATACCAAGAAGGGGAATAGCTAGATCAAATGGATGCATTTTAACATGCGTATGCAGCTTTGGATTCCTCACAACCATCAATATATTGCAGTTATTGATTTCTCCCAAAAGAATCTTTACTTCCTTTGGTGTCCTTTCCCTCCCCCTACCATGACAATCACACAGTCACTACTGTGCTTTCTGACATTCAAAGTTGATTTGGATGTTCTACATTTCTTTATAAATCAAATGACAAAGTGTGAAATACTTTGGTCTGTCTCTTTTGACTCAGTGTAATCATTCTGAAATGTACTTATTGCCAGGCATAGCGGCACATGCCTGTGATCCAAGCATGCAGGAGACCAAGGCTGGAAGGTGACTGAGTTCGAGATCAGTTTGGAATACACAGTTATTTCGAGACCAGCCTGAACTACATAGAAAGACCTTGTCTCAAAAAGCTCAAACCAAACAATAAAAAAAAAAAACTAGGTAAACAAAAAAAATGGATTAATGCCACCTATGAACAATTTCTTTGTAGTGCTGCAAAGTATTGCATTATACAGGTGAACAACAATGTTTGCCAATTTACTTGTTTAAAGGTATTGTATTGTTCATCACAGACAAAGTTTCCATGACCACTTCTGTGGAACTGTTCTGGACAGATAGACTCATTTGTTTCACATAAAAGCTGAGAAGATGAATGGCTACATCAAGTGCAATCAGATGCATCATTTATGTGACTAACATGTTTTAAATGTAAGTGCTTTTGAAATAGTACTATCCTTTTATATTTCTATCAGCAGTATATGAAAATTTAATTTCATCTAAACCACCATTAGCAGTTGATACAGCTAATCTTTTTAAAAACTTGTGAGTATAATAAATGTACAGTAATGTTTCACTGTGATTTTAATTTGCACTTCATTAATTATAGGATGCTGAGCCTATTTGTTCTTATATATTGTCCATACATCTTTGGAGACATGTACATTCAAATATTTCCCCACTTTTATTTAAAAATGGGTTATTTGCTTTCTCAGGGAGTTGTGACAGATCATTAAGTATTCTGATACAAGTTCTTTTGAGATATAATTTCTACATATCTTTGCTTAAGGATTACAATATTTTCCATGCTTTGTTTTTGGAGAAGTTTCAGTTTTAGTTTTTAAACTTAGGTATATAATTATTTTGGGCTTTTTAAATACCTAGTGTAGTGCTCGCTTTGGCAGCACATATATTAAATATCTAGTGTAGAAGTTGAAGTTTATCTTTTTTTCCCCTCGTCACTGTCCTGTTATTCTGGCACCATTTATTCAAAGGTTAAATTATTTATTCACTGAGTTGCATTTGGACCTATCTTGAAAGATGACTTGCATGTATATAACATTATTTCTTCAGTCTACTCTGTTTCATTGAGGTATTTTCCTATTTTATGATAATATCACACTATCTATATCACACTAACTGAATTCAAATAATGTTTGTCTCACAGACATTTTTAAGTGTCTTATGTTTTTTAGGGTACAGTGGATCCTTGACTTAAGAACTTGATCTGTTCCCACAGAAGGTTTAGATATAAGTCAATAAAGCTGATATCTGGATGTTTACCTGGCTACACACTATAGAAAAAAAGAGGTAGATGAATCTTCTATTAACCGAAATAACCCAAGTTTTTTCAATATCAGACCAGTCTTAACTTGAGGGTCCACTGTAGTTTACATTTTTAGGTATTTTATAGCATCAAGTGACTCATTTCTACGAATTCATCTTGTTATCCTTATGTTTCCCTGTATCCAACTTTTTTCCCTAAATATTTTTATGACTTTCATTTAATAAAAAAGACAGTTATCAATTTTTCTGAACAAATATATAATAATTTGCTTTGGTTTAACTATTTTTTACTTATTCCTAGATTTGCGGTTCTATAATTGTAAAACATTGAAGGTATGTTAACTACTATTTCTTTGATTTTTTTTTTTTTGTTGTTGTTGTTGTTAGCTGTCCTTCTGTTTTAGAATCTACTACTACAGGTGGATGAGAAAGTTTGCAGCTGTTGAAATGTTCACTCATGTTTTTCTTTTCTTTTTTTTTTTTCATGTTTTTCCTTCTTTTGTCGCTAACTTCTACATTTTCCTTTAGTGTATCTTCAAGTTCAGCAACTTCTTTTGCAATGCTTACTCAGTCATAATATTTCTTTGAAAGTCTTGCTCATTTCACACATTGTAGTTTTCATTTTTAATATTTTCAGATTGATCTTTTAAATAACTTCCCTATTTATATTTAATGATTTTAAAATATGAAATATGGTTAAAATAAATATTCTATTCTATTTTAACATTTAGAACAATTCTGGAAATTTTATCCTGCTTTGCTGCACACCTTTTATATTTTAATTGAATACTGGACATTATAAATTTTACCTAGTTGTGTGAAAATTACATTTTATCTTCACAAATAATCTAAATGTTTGCTCTAGACTTAATGAATTTGCTTGGAAAAGTTAATCTCTTTTGGTTTTGCTTAGTTTTAATAGAAGAGAGTGTAAGGCTGAGTATTCTCCACTACTGAGGTAAGAGATTTTTGTGTTCTCTGCCCAATATCCCATAGATTAGGAGGATTCCCATCTTGATATCTGTGATAGTTAATTGTGTATGTCAACTTCAGTGGACTAAATATGTCTAACTTAAACATTACTTCTAAATGTGTCTATAAGAGTGTTTCTAAATGAGATTAGCATTTGAATCCATGAACCCTATAAAGTACAACTGCTCTCCCTCACTGTGGGCGGAAGGAGGAACCATTCACAACTTTTACTTTCTGCTTGTCTGCTTGAACCAGGACATCTCATATTCTCCTCTTATATAGGGATTCATATCCCTCTGGCCCCCTCCCCAGTTCTTTATCTTCTGATTCAGATGGAATTTTAGAATTCCATCACTGGCTTCTCTAAATCTACTGCTTATAGGTTCTATATTGTGAAATGTCTAAGCCTCTATAATCATGTGAGCCATTGCCCTCATATGCTCTCCTCCTCCTCCTCCTCCTCATCATCATCATCATCATTTCTCTTCTGTTTCTTTAGAGAACCTTGACTAATACAAGTTTGGGAAGTCTAAATTTTAAAATTTATTACAATAAAAGACACATGCACATTACCATAGTTCCCCCTCAGAATACTTCCTCTCACTTTGAACACACTTATCCCACTGTTCTTATCATTTCTGAACCAGTTCTGGAAGTTCTTATTCGTTAGTGTCTTCAAGAGGTGTGATTTTCTAAAAAATTCATGAATACTGCTGCTGGTACTATTCAAGGAAAAGGCAATTTCCTAAAAATTATGAGAACTTTTTTGGAGGTTCTAGCAGGAGGGCACAGCAACTCCTAAACTCTTGATGGAGGCAACAGTCCTGTCTCTGGGGAGGGTGTTCATGACACAGTGTGTAGCTTCTGGAGGGGATGCACAAGTAGCCGTGAAGAAGGAAAGGGACATCCACCTAGCCAGCCAGATCAGCTAATTCAACCCTAGCAATCAGTGAGGTGACGGGTGTCACAGACAGATCACCCTCACATCCCTTAAAAACATTATGGTGTGAATTCGTCCACATTGGATCTTGCACTGGGGGACTTCTGGGTCTTCACCAAAGACAAAATGATAATGAAATGTATCTGTTTTGCATCCATTCAGGAAATCAAGGCAGCAGTGACAGCCCAACTGAAGATACCTATTGAAAGGTCTTCTAGAACTGCTTCAGTAAGTTGCATGAACAATGGGTTAAATTTGTTCAAAGTGGTGGAGAATATTCTGAGTTGTATTAATGACAATGTGTCTTTTACTATAACAGTTTTTAAAGTTTAAATATTCACATATTTTGACCATGTGCCATAGGTCACACTTCAATTATCATTGTTAAGGGTATATGTCTGTACTGTTTCAAAACCTTGATAGTTGACCAGAGAGAGGAAAATAATCCTAAATCATTCAAAACTATGACTGTGACATTAATCTCATTCATGTACATTAGACTACTTGACATTGATTTTTTTAAAAACAACAGTTCAATATTGACAAATTCATCATGCTACTCTACTGCAATGGGAATGCTAAAGAAAAGAGAATAATATACACAAACCATCTGAATAAGTTAAAACACTAAGCCAATTCTCTTACCAACTCCATCTTCTACTTTTCACAAAATCTATTGCTAATCCTACTGATATATAAAGCCACAAGAGAGGAAAAAATGTATTACATCATCAAAAGAATCAAGAAATTGCAAATACTCTTGGGGGGACAACTATTTGTTGTAAAAAAAAATCCCAAGTTATGTATAATAAAACACCTTTGACCCTCAAGTGGATTAAAAGGAAAATGTATGAAATTAGAAATGAAACAGGAGAAAATATATAATGTTTGCTATTTGTAAAGAAGAAAATTTCCACACTTACTGAGCCAACATTAGTTTTATGGGTATATATTTTTTCAAGGAATTTTGTAAGGATTTTTTTTCACATAAATCTTGGATGTACAGGTTATATAGGAGAATTTAACAATGTATCAGCCACATAGGAAAATAGTATTAAAAACTAAAACCATTCAAATTATTATGAATGCTATTCAATTGTTAAACCTGACACGACTTATCCAGGAAAAAATCTATTATTTGTAGAAACTTGCCTTATCGTGGCAAACTTAATTCGATACATACTCATTTTTGTTTTGGAATTATGAGAAAACTTTCACAGAATATTTTATGAATAGAGGCAAATAATTCATTATTAATGTAGTTCCACTGGCCAGTGAGTTCGGGAGCTCTTCTCAAATAAGCATTGCTATATCCTATATGTTGCTTTGAATTCGAATTCTTTATTTAAAAAAGTTAAGAGAATGTTTTCCAATTTTCTCTTGTTTTGTCACTGGATGTTTGGATTTAAGAGAGATGTTTCCCGCTGATTTTCTATCTCCTGGGACTCACTGGTTTACTTGAGAGTTGAGAAAATCAGACCTAGTTTAGGAGCCCAGAATATGAAATTCACAGAGAAAACTCTGAGCCAACTACAGACAAGTTTGTAGAGGCTACTTTAATCTATGTATCTACATGGGTCGGGTTGTGTTCATGCCCCATCTTACATGATAATTTACATGTGTGTATGCACCCTTCCATGGGTAATTTATATTCCTAGTGACTACATTGGGGCTTTTTGATATCTGTTTTCTTTTCCCAATTAAATTATTTAAAAAAGAGTAAACATCTAATTGTCCTTTAGTTGTCCTGCTATAAAGCAATTTCTAAAGAAATGTAGATCTCAAAATTATTTTCTTAAGAGTTTCATCGGTTGACACATATTACAAATATGAGTAACTTAACCCACCAGCCTCCTTTCTTTATTATTATTATTCTTGTTTCTTTTTTGTCATTTTAACCTGTTCCATTGCATCTTGGGTGCCAGAAAAACAAAAATATCAAAACTGAAAATATTAAATATCAAGGCCTCATAGAAGAGGAAAAACTTCACAGAATTGTACATAAGCCCTGGTCTCGGAGAGTAGATATTATAAAAAATTCTCTAAAGCCTAAACGCCCTGGGAGTGCTGTGCTGTAGATCACGATGGCCAGGCCTAACTCACCTTCTTCTGCAGCTGAGGCAGGGCCCTGTGAAGAATAACAGGAGACAAGAGGGCACGGTGGAGCAAGACCTGGCAGAGAAGAGGATTGTTTTCCTTCCTGCCCATTCACTAGAGAACCATCGAGCATGATGTCCTGCAGACCCGAGCCACTCTCCCTGTTCCAATCACAGGTACCCCTCTGAGCTCACCCTGCACTTCCCTTATCTCTACCCTATAAATAAAGGTGCTGCTGTTTCCAAGGAGACACATTCTCCCAGTGGGAAAAAGGCTCCACCTGGTCTTAGCTTTGTTTCTTTTGTATCTCTTTGTCTCTTTCTTTTCTTTTCTTCCACTGTCATTTCTCACTCCATGGACCCTTCAGACATGCAGGCTGTGGAATAAATGCTTGGAAAAAAAAAAACATTAAACTAGATCTAGAAATATAGTCCTAGATTTTCCAGATTTCTATCAATTAATTTGTATATTGTTCTTTATCTTAGTTGTACAGAATTAGATGAGACATGACAAAAATGGGACGAATTTGACCATGTTTCAGAGGCTCTTAAACTGCATTGTTTACATAGCAGAAAATTTTAAGAAAGGTGTAGATATTAGATGAACTTTCTTAGAATGTTATCCCTGAAAAACTAGCCAGTAGTTTAGTTGTGTAAACCAGCAGTTGGCAGCAAACTTTCTGTAAAGGGTTAAGTAGTACATAATTTAGGCTCTATAGACCATATGGTCTCTATTGTGACCACTACATTCTGTGCTTACATAATGTACAGAACATATGAAAATGAAAAGACACAGCTGTATTATGATAAAAAAAACTTGCAAAGGAAAGCAGCAGGCTATACTTAGAAAACTCTTGGTCTAAGTCGAGAAAAGATAGGCCCATTAGAGATTTTAGATGTATAATATGCTATAAATAGTTAATACATGACCAAAGTCTATACTGAAGTAAATGTAGCCCAGTCTCTACAATTTTTTTTTAATGTAGTGGTGTGGAGGATTTTTATACAGCAGTCGGAGAAGTAACAGACAAACTGATACAGGGATGGAAAATAGATCTGTTAGCAAATCCCAATTCCTATCTGAACATTTTGCAAAAGCTTCAGAACAAAAGGAAGATAATATACAAACTAATGGCCATATAGATAAAAGAGCTAAAATTTTTATTCCAGTCCTTGAAGAACAGAGTACAGAATTTTGTGATAAAGCAGGTAGAGTTACTGTAAACAGGAAGAACATTGAACACCAAACTGACAACAAACCAGCTATCTTGTGTGAAAAATATTGAATATTAATTTTCAAAACCAAATATAAAAACAAAATTTACCTGAGTGAAGTAAAAAAAAATCAACATTTCATTTGATTTTTAGGTTCATAAAAAGTATTTTCCATTAAAGTATCACCTTGAAATTTTGATTGATGTGGTCACAACAGTATTGGTATCAGTTCTGCCCACCTCCCATCACTACCCCCTTGGAGAAAAAAGGATTCCTGTGGTGGCAATCTCTAAAAATGCTCATACTCTTCCTCTCTGCTCATCATTCAGACCTTTTCCCATATCTTCTCCGTGACAACACAGCTGCTTTCAAGTGAGTAAATTTCCACCGATGCCTTATTCCTTGAAACTCTTAGAATTCCTTACTCAAAATGATATTGCAGATAAGTAGGATATTGATTTCCTGGCACTATCATTCCTAAATCATGCCCAAAATAATAATTTTGAGGAACTGTAGGGTATGGCTGTTTGATGTTTTAATGGCACTGGCAGAATTATTGGGCTAACCTCATAAAGATTCTAATGGCCCCAAATAAGTTACCTCCTCTGGAACCATGTAGACTAAAACAAATGACACATCATAGTTGGAGTTTGCTCTTATAATTCTATTCTTTTATTCAAGATTCCAGTGAATGTAGATATAGATTTATACAGGATGTCAGGCCCATAAGTAGAACATCATTTATCTTTCTCATTACTACCAAAGCCAAACATTCTTTTATATCTTTTAGGAAGCTACATATTTTACAATGCATATGATTTGTGTGTTTGGGCGTCCCTTAGATCAGAACTAATCTGTACTGAAAAAATATTACTTTTCCTGGAAATATTAAGAATACATAATTATATCCCAGGATTTGTGGAATAATCTTGAAACATACAAAAGACATTAAGTATTATTATAAGTTAATGTAGATCAAACCTTACAGAATTAAGTAAAAGCTATTTTGGGCCTTTATTATCAATTGTATTGGAAAAATTACTTTCATGTGAGTTAGATGAAAAGGAGTTTGTTTGTTATGGTTTCTTCCCAATTAATTATTTAGATGACCAAGTTCCTAAAGATCACAGATTTTGAGGAAATATTTGTTATTCTATAAGCCCTTTCTTACATGAAACTGGGAGTCCACATATCCTTAGAAGGAAATATAAGCCTGTGATTTTTCCCCCCACAGTGCTAAAGAAAACACTGTAAAAGAATAGAGGAAGTATGTCAGAGCAGTTCTTATTTTCTAGCAAATGGTATATAAATATGAAGTATCCAGTTTTTAAAAAGCCCCTGAAGACTAAAGTTGTCATATATGAGACATTAAAATCAGACACATCCTGATGTTGCAGGTTGAAAAAGAATAGATGTGATATTTTCCCAGAAAAATAAAACTTCCCTCCACCAATGATTTAGGGTTAAAAAATTGAAAAGCCACTTTACTTAGGCTGAAAGAAGAAAGGATTGTCTTCTGTTTCTGAGATAAAATTCTGGTGGGCTATGTCCAGAGGCCTGATGGAAACCGTAAGTTCCTTCACCATGTGGGGGTGGGTGAAGGACTCTGATGTCAGTTATGGGTTGATGTGTTCTAATAAAAACTGGGATTTATTCCTTTACGTGGTAAAATGACACCAACGTTTCTCATCTTTTGTTTGTTTGCTTTTGATGTTTGTTCATATTTTCTTTTTCTTTTCTTTCCTACATAGTAGTGATTAAACTGAGAGTCTTCTCACTGAGTTGTATCTCCAGCTCTCTTTCTGCTTTTTTATTTATGAAACAGGGTCTTGATAAGTCATTAAGTCGCCTTGCCTGGGCTGGAATTTGCAGTTCTCTTGCCTCAGCCTCCCAGAGTGCTGGGCTTACAGGGATGAGCTAGCACAGTCGGTTTGTTTGGTTTGTTTATCTGTTTTCCAGTACTGGCTATGTTTTCAGGAGTTAAGGGATAGAAGTGGTGGCATATGGTTTGATTGGGAGAAACGCAACACAGAATTAAGAGTTTTCACACTTACAAATGTGACAAGTGATCAGTAGAAAAATGCCAGTGGCCCTACTAAGTAGTGCCCTGTTGTGCAGGTGATGGGAATCTGCAAGGGGAATACGTGGGATAGAGAAGTTTCCTCGGGGAATAGCGGAAATTACCCTCAGAGAAGAAAATGGGGAGAAGACTAGACTTCTTATTTGTCCAAACGAATGGATATTTGCCCCTCAGTTGTTTTATATGTGCACACGTTTTATATGTGTGACATCATAGAAGGAAGAAATATAAAGTGGTAATTCAGAAATACTTCAGAGACTTTATTGAGAATTAGCTGTCATAACAAACATCTAAAAAGAATGGCATTCAATTCAACAGAATTTATTCCTCCTTGTCCCTTGAGATGATGACATTCACATTGAATACCCATGAATGACATAATTATAGTTTTAATTTTATAATTTTCAAACAGTTACAAATTGTATGAAGGTTTTGCTGTCTCACTGAATAGTCTACTCTGCCTTCTTTACTGGAAATGTCAAATATTTTTACAGAGATATTGTGATATTGCCTATTTTATAATGTAGTCAGGCATATAAAATGAAGAGGCATACACATTTACACTGTACACACAGGTCTACAGCATTTATAATAAGTAGATTTTAGTTCAAATCAATAAATTTATTAAAAGGCATTCAAACTGATTTGGACTTAAAGCTAATTATTTAGATAGAACTTTACCCTCAAACATTTTATAAGTGAACTAAGATGGGTGGCAGTGTTGTGTATTTTTATTTATTGGAAATTTTTTGGAGTTTCCCCTGTAATTCAGAAATTTCTTCTTATGTAAAGTACTTCTTTCTAGTTAGTTTTTGTATTTGTATTTAGTAGGAGATTAGATTTGGGGGCGTAAGTTCAGTTCTTCAGCATGGCAATTCGATACTTTGGGTTATGAGTAAGGAAAAGGAATTTTTTTTCACATTGAGTTTATTGGTATATCATAGGTATATAGTATAGTTAGATTCATGATTGGGATCTTGTTCCTTTACCTGACAGGTCTCGGTTCTCATTTTCCCCCCTATTCCTGCCCTCCCTTCACCCCCTCCTCCCTTCCCTATTTACAAATACTTTATTTCCACTTTTTCATTTTCTCATATTTTTTCTTTTTCCCTTATTCCCTTTCTCCTACCCTTCCCACTTCCCCTACACCTTTAGCCCCTTTCTTCCTATTTCACATTGTCCATTATATCATTAGGGTCTTATGTACCATTATAGTTCTTCACACCAGAGAAACTATTCTCTGTATAAACTGTATTTATTATACATGTGTGACTATTTTATTTCATTTAGGAGTATAACCTCAATACATATAGGAAAAGGAATTTAAATGTAAGCTATCCTGCAATCAAAATGTTTTTACTTATTTTTTCAACTATATTTGTATCTCCCTATCTATTTTCCTTTCAAGGTTTATCCTCACTTCTATTTCCTAGAGTTTTATACATTGAGTCATTCTATTTCTGGTTATCTCTAACTCTGAGTCTGAGGGTCCATGAGTCTCAAACTAAAAGCCACATCATAGAGCTAACCTGCCTAGATGACCTGCTACACTTTGCCTGTGATAGGTTCCCTATACCAGGGTTAGTTAAAGACTTGATCTCAGGTTAGTGCTGTTAGGAGGAGGTAGAATCTTCAAGATCTGGGGCCTAGTGCGAGGTGTTCCTTTCCTAGGAGGTATGCTCTTGAGGGGATAGTGAGAATGCAGTCCCTTCCTTTTCCTCTTTCTCTCAAATTGCAGTAATGCCATGGATAGTTTTGCTTCACTACATGTTACCAGCCAGATGTACTGCCTTCCCAAGGGCCCCAAATCAAGCAACAGATAGATCACAGACTGAGACATCTAAAACTGACTCAAAATCAATCATTTCTCTTTGTGAACTGATTACCTCAGGTATTTATTGTGGTGATAGGAAATGCAAAAAATATAGTATCTGACATCCAGGGATTTTCTTGCCAGCTCTGGCACTGTGAGAAATCTCTGTTCTGTTTTTCATTTTCTGTCTTTTTGCTTTACTTTTGAATAGGGAAATGACTTGAGAAAAAGTGAGAATTGGAACTTCTTAAACCTTGTGAGTAACCTTAGAAATTGATCAGCTGAAGTAGAGAAGTGAGTTAGCAATACCATAATCTAGAAGCAGAGAACCCAGGTACAACAAATCCAAGGTCTTCAACACACAGAAACTCTAAAAAGTACAACATACACAGTTTTAAAGATAGAGACATGCTTTGTTCTGCAGAGACAGATAATTATGTTGATTCACAGTTTTTGATAGAACACTTAAAGAATTTCAAATTCTAAAACCCCTATTGATTTTCAAAGTCTTGTTCTTTAGTAGTCTGTAAACCTATGTCTCAGTTGTTATGCATTTGCAAATATAATCTTATTATTTAATTATTTGAATATCAGCTGAGAATAATATTACTGGCCTGTGCTTTTTCTTAAAAATTTAGTTTGTTAGTCATTTTAAAAACTGCCATAAAGTCTGGAGCCATGCTTATGCCTCTGTGGAAGATCATCCCACATAAAATCTTCTTTATCTGAATTACTCAAAAAAAATCTGTCATTAACTTTTCTATATAACTATTGTTAAAACTACTAAGCCAATTTTTATTCTTTTCTTTAGTTGATGTAAGTACCTAGCTCTTGAATATTATTTTGAACTACTGTTGTAATTTTCTCATCTTTTCAAAAATCTTTTCATGTTTTGAAGTGGATATTTTGTTTTACTTATTATTTAAATTTAATTATTTTCTCATTAAATATTTTATTTGTGAGACTTTAAGGTATTTCTCACATATTTGATATCAATGCTTTTTTGTTCCTCTGCTTTCTGAAGTCATCTATGTAGAGCTGGGGATTTAGCTCAGTGGTTCCACCACCTGCCTTGCAAGCACAAGAACCCAAGTTGGATCCCAGGTACCAAAACAAAAACAAAAACAAACAAACAAAATGAAATCACCTATGTGTCTTTCTTGTAAATAGATTGGATATTATTTATTTAATAACACTTATTTAATTCAGTTTTTGCTTAACTTAAAGTATTTGTAGATATAAAGCATTCTTAGGAAAAACTGTATTAACTCCACATCTCCCTCTCCCTAGCCTGAATACTCTGAAGATTTTTATATGCCAGGCAATTTTTAAAATATGTATTTGTAATGAATTTCAAAAACTATCATTATGATTAATATTAAGTTCTATTGAAATGTCTATTATTGTTAATTTTCTTGACTCCTATTTCATTTCTTTTATTGTCTCATATTTATTGTACATTTTATACATACAGTGTAATGACACTCACAATTGGGAATTTGTACCTGTACACGATTTACCTTTGTTCTTATTTTTTCCCCATTCCCCTGGCTTCCCTTCAATCCCTCTGTCCCTCTCAATTTACAGAGGCTTTGTTTCCTTTTCTCCTTTGGTCACATTTTTGTTTCCCATCATTCACTTTCTCTACTTCCCCCACTTCCCCTTCTTCTTCCCCTCTAGACCTTTTCTTCCTACATCACATTATCTATCATACATTTTGATCCTCATTGACATTTTTAGTTTCCAACACCAAAGAAATTATTCAGTATTTACACATGTGTCCTACTGATTTCACTGAAGAATATGACCTCAGTGGGCATCCATTTAGCTATAAATGTGTGTAGTTTCTCATTCTCTATGGCACAGTAGTACTCCCCTTTATTAACACACACACACACACACACACACACACAAAATCTTTATCCAGTCACCAGTTAATGGGTATTTGTTCTGTTCCCAAGACTTACCTATTATAAACTGTGCCCCTACAAACATGAGTGCACAAATATTGCTGTGGTATGATGCTTTTTATTTTTTTGGGAGTTTATACAGCAGGTGAATAGCTGAGTCAATGGGACCTCTATTCTTCTAATCCTGGTTTTTTGAAGTATCTTCACACTGATTGGCACAATGGTTGCACCAGTCCGTACTCCCGCCAATAATGGAGAAACATCCTTTATTCCTCACAATCTGGCCAGCATTTGTTATTGGTTGATTTTTTGAGAGCAGCCATTATTTCTGGGGTGAGATTGAATTACAGCATTGTTTTATTTTGCATCTCTCATATGACAGTGATGTTGAACATTTTTTTTCTTACTTTTATCTGCTGTTTCTACTTCTGTGAGAAATGTCTGTTCATTTTAGATGATAATTTTTGAATTAGGTCTTTACATTTGGAAGTTTTTTTTTTTTTTAGTGCTTTATATATTCTGAAGAAACACTGGTAAAAATTCTTTTCCCCACACTTTGAGTCATCTCTTCATGCTGTTATGGTTTCTCTTGCTGTGAAGAAGTTTTTTAATATGATGAGATACCACTTGTTTATTCTTTGTGCTGGTTCACATGTTATTGAGTTTTTTTTCATGAAATCTTTTCTACGAAAATGTTTTCAAGTGTATTATGTAACCTCTCTTCCAGCCAGTTTAATATTTACATCTTTAATCCATTTTGATTTTAGGTTAATATATGATGAAAAATATAAGTCTAGATTTAGTCTCTGGCAAGCTAAAACACAATTTTTTTCAGTACCATTTATTAAAGAGGCTATCTTTCCTCCAGTGAGGGAGTTTGGCTCTTTTGTCAAAGAAAAGACAGTTGAGTACATCTAGAGTTATTTCTGCATTTTCTATTCTGTTCCAGTGGTCCTTGACTTGTTCCTTTGTTAGTAATATGCTGTTTTTATCAGCGTATTTTGTAGTAATTTCAAATTGAGGGTTGTGATACCCCCTACCTTGTACTTGGAGCCTAGAAGTGCTTTGGTATTCTAGGTCTCTTCTAGTTCCAAATGACTTTTTGGATTGTTTTCTCAAGATCTATGAAGTATGCTGCTGGAATTTCAATTGAAATTGCATTAAATCTGTATATCAGTTTTGGAAGTATGGCCATTTTCACTATATTGGTTCTTCCTACCCAAGGGGTGTCCTCCATTTTCTCATATCCTCTTCAATATCTTTTTTCAGAGTGCTATAGTTATGAGAGTAAAGGTATTTTATTTCTTTTGTTAAATTAGTTCCTATGTTTTTCATTGTTTGGATGCAATTGTCTAAGGAGTTGTTTGTCCAGCTCATTCTCAGTAAATCTCAGTGAGTCTATTATTTATGTACAGAAATGTTATTGATTTTTGTGTGTTGACCTTGTATTTAGCTCCTCTACTGAATTTGGTTATTAAATCTAGAAGACTTTTGGTAGAGTTCTTGAGGTATCCTACACAGAGTATTATGTCATCTGCAAATAATGACAATTTAACTTTGTTTCCTGTATTTATCCATTTTTTATTTCTTTCTCTTATCTAATTGCTGTGGCTAATGCTTCCAGAACTATATTGAACAAGAGTGGTGATGTTTCATATCTTTGTATTTTTCTTGTTTTTGACATGAAGGATATCGGTTTTTGACCTAGGGTTCTTATGAATGGGTGTTGCAGAATGCTTTTTATGCATATATTGAGATTATTTGGATTTTGTCTTGGCTCTGTTAATATAGTGCATTACATTTACTGATCTGTGTATGTGGAACCATCCCAGAATCCCTGGGATGAATCCCGTTAGGTGAGAGTATATGAACTTCTTGATTATCTTCTGCATTCTGTTTGAAAGTATCATATTAAGAATTTTTGTGTCTATGTTCATTAGGGAGATTGGCCTATAGTTCTCTTACTTGGTTAGATTTTTCTCTGCTTTTGGGATCCAGGTGATGCTTGGTTCCAGGAATTAATTTGGAAGTAGATTCCCTTTCAGTTTCATTGAAGGGTTTAAACAGTAGTGGCAATACTTCTTCTGTAAATGCCATGTAGAATTAAGGGGTTAAAGCTATCAAGACCCAGTGCTGTTCTTTTTCAGCAAGTTTTAAATTAATTTTTCCATTTCATTGAGTGATAGTGTGTTGTTTAGAAGTTTTAGCTCTTCTTTGTTCAACTTTGGTAATTCATACATATCTAGGAATTTGTCCATTTCTTCTGTGTTTTCCATCTTGTTGGTATATAGGTTCTTGAAGTAAGTATTTATGATGCTCTGGATTTTTTCAGGTCCATTATAATTTCACACTTTACCTTCCTAATTGCATGGATTTGGGCCTTTTCTTTGGTAATTTTGGCTAAGGGTTTGTAAATTCATTCAAAGAACCAACTCTACTTCATTGATTTTTTTGTATTACTCTTTAGTCTCTATTTCAAAGATTTCTGTTCTGATCCTTATAATTTGCTTCTTTGTATGATATTTGGGTTTGTCTTGCACTTCTTTTTCTAGAAGCTTGAGGTTCAGCATCAGATTGTTTGAGTTCTCTCTGTTTTCCTAAATTGGGTATTAGTTACTGTGAATTCCCCTTTAAAACTGCTTTCATTGTGTTGCATAAGTTCCAAAATATTGTATTGGCATTGTTGATTAATGGCAGAAACTGTCTAATTTCTTCAGTTTCCTCTGTAACCCATTTGTTGTTCAGGAGGGTGTTGTTCTACTTCCATTTGTATATGCTGTATATGAAGTTTTTATAGTTTCTTTTGCTATTGATCTCCAATTTCTTTATACTATGATCTGATAATATACAGGGATAACCAGTTCATGCGCTCTGTTTTGGATACCAAACTGTGTGCAGCTGAAAAAAATGTGTATTCTAATTTTGCAGCTGGAAGGCTTTGTAAACAAAAGTTAGGTCCATTTAAGAGTTTCGCTGAGTTCTAGTATTTTCTTGTTGAGTTTTTGTCTAGTTAATCTGTCTATTTTTGACAGTAGGTTATTGAGGTCCCTTACTATTACTGCATAAATGTTTACTTGAATTTTCATGTTAATTAATATTTGTTTTGTATAATTGGGTACACTACTATTTGGTGCCTATATATTTATGATTATCATAACTTCCTCTTATTTCACAAGGATGTAGTCACCTACTTTGTCTTTCTTAATTAGTGTTGGTTTGAAATCCATTTGGTCTGCAAATATGAGGCTACTCATGCCTTTTTGCAGGTTTCTGTCACATGGAATATTGTTTTCCACATTTTAACTTTCAGTCTATAAATTTATTTTTGAATTAAGTATGTTTCTTATTTAATCTTGTTTCTTGGCCCATTCTGCCAGTCTCTTTCTTTTGATTGGTGAATTGAGACCATTAACATTGATGATTATAACTGATATGTGTTAACTCATCCTTGTCATATCCTGACCATTTCTTATTGTTGGATTCTCCTCCTTTGCATTTAATTTCTGGTCTTGCCAGATAGATTAATTCCACTGGGCTTTGTGGGGATGTGAGCCTCATTTTCCATTCCTATGGCATTGTTTTAAAATGTTTGGAATGCTGTTTTTGTATTCATGAAGTTCGTTAGGTGCTCTTTGTAAATGAAAGTATCTTATTTCTCCATCGATTTTGAAAGATAAGTTAGCAGGGTACATCAATCTAGGCTGGAGGTTATCTTCTTCTAGGGCTTGAAATATTTCACTCCAGGCTCTTCCTGCCTTGAGGGTTTATGTTGAGAAGTCTGCTCTGATTCTGAAGAGCTCTCCACTGTATGTGATTTGTTTCTTTTCTCTAACTGCTTGTAATATTTTATTTTTCTGTCAGGTTTCTGGAATCATGACTACTATATGCCTATGTGTAGGTTTTTTTTTTTTTTTTTTTTTTTTTAATGTTTTTTT
>NW_022900936.1:21999501-22020243 GCF_012274545.1 Fukomys damarensis
TTTTTTTTTTTTTTTTTTTGAGCAAGGCTTCTTGGAGTCTTATATGCCTCACTTATCTGTATGTCAAATTATTTTCCCTGTTTGGAAAATTTTCTGCTATTACATCTCTGAAGAGTATTTTTAAATCATTTTCTCTATATTCTGTTTATTGACTCTGAACACTTTTCTGTTATACCTCTTTGCATTATCTAGCCATTGCTGGATTTATTTCTCATGGTCCCTTGCTATGTTTAAGATTTCTTTGCTGTCTTTGTCACTAACAAATATCCGGTCTTCTCTATCTGATATTCTGTTCTCACATTGGCTCATTCTGTTATATAAACATTCAATTGAGTTTTTAATCTCCTGGATACCTACTTCAATCTGTTTTATGGATTCCATTTATTTCCTATGCTGTCATTTCATTATGTTCCTGTGCTCGTAAATTTTTTTTTTAATCTGTGTCTTCTTTAGAGTTATTAATCATATGTTTCACTGTGGTCACCACCTCTGTTCCTATCGGAGAATTTATTTCTGATTTCATTTTTTTCCAGATATTCTCTTGTTGCCAATTCAGGGAAACCAAATGGTTTCACACATTTCACCCCTTGGATTTCCCTTTGGTGATGTGAAAGTGTAGGCTTTCATCTTGTTTAAATGTCTTGTCATTTCTATTTTATGTTGTTGGAGATTTTGGTTTAATTTGATACTCATAATTTTTTATTGTAAGTATCTTTATTGGTAGGGTATTTAATCCCCTTAGATAGTAACTGCTTCTTGGTATAGTTGTGCTTTGAGTTTTAAATCTGTAATGACCTTTAAGTGATCTCAGTCTTGGTATACCAGTAAAAACTATTGACTAAAGCCATCACATCACCTTGGCCAAAGTAATACAATCTGCAACAATAATAGCATCAAAGACAGCTTAGAAAATAAGAAATCATGGTAGCTATTATTCTGAAATCTATAACTGCATAAATAATTTGTTTTATACAAAATCAAGGACCAACCAGAAATATGTTTATAGTTAGTAGGCCCTTCAGTACATCAGCTTTCCACTCCAGGAAGAATATTTAGAAGTTGGGGGAGGGATAGAGAGATAGAAGGAGAGGTTAGAAAGAAGTAGGGCTATGGGACAAAGGAGGGTCACACAAGCTTTGGAAAACTGGTGAAGACAGGAGGAAAAGAGTGAAGGACGCAACAGAAATGAGAATGGAACAAACTACCAGCAACAGGAAAACTAGAAACTATACTCACACACTTTTAACAACAAGAACAATCAAGAAAGTAACATAATAGGACACAAACAGGAGCAAGAGAGGAGAGAATGAAGAAGAAAAATAAGAGAGGAGTAAAAAGAAAAGAATAAAGAGAGAAAGAAGAAAAAACAACAAAAGTCCTCTTGGGGCCTGACTGATATTGCTGGTAGACAACGTGAAAGCAGTGTACAGATCCAAGTCCATCAATCTGTGTGCCAGCTGTAGCCCAATGAGAATCATGTTGGTTTTTGCTTTCAAGACCAGAGTTGAGCTCCCTAACCTCCTGCAGGTAAAGACTCTACAAGGTTCTACTGGAGGTTTGAGCCACCTTTTTCCCTTAGCTGGTCCGGGTTAAAAAAGAGGTATTTTTCCTAGCAAATCACTGATTGCTGTAGTCTGCTCTGTTCTGACTTTCCCAGTGGGCTTCAATTTTCCTCAAGACTCAGAGAAGACTTCTTTCTAGCTCTCACCACTGAGCCATCCTCCCAAGCTAATAGCAATGGCTCTCTGGCCCCAGGTGCCTCTGTCACATGGAACTTAATCTGTGGTGAGGACCCTCAAGGTGGGTGCAGGGACCCCACACCCACTAGGGAGAAGGTGGAGAGGGTGGGAGCTGAGGCCATAGGTCTTGAGGTAATGGAAAAGGAGCCTATTTCACTTCATGTTAATTCAGTTTGATTCTTTGTACTTTCTTATAGTTTCATTCACTTTCAGCCTGAAGGTTATGAATAACTACATAAATTTGTGTTAATCCTTGAGAAAGTTTGCTTATGTTCTTGACTTGTGATTAGTTTCACTCCCTGTACAAAGAGTTTTCTCCTAGATAGTGGAAAATGTCTGTATTGTTTTCCTCTGACTTCAGAGATTTTAGTTAAATGAAGTCTAATGTCTTTTCTTTCTACATAGACTATGCCAAATAGTTTTGCTCTGTCTCTAACTTTCCAGTAGTGAATTTTCTACAGATTATCACGAGAAAAATGGAGTATGAAAATTCTCCCAGCATAAAACAAAAGATTTGAGGATAGTAATGAATCATTTGATCTTTTCAACTCAGCAATAGATCCTAATTCAGTGCTCTATGTTAATAGTCTATATTTAAATTTTTGACTGACTTACAATAGCAATTGTACAAATCTTAAGATCCAATGTGATGTTTTGATTCATGATCATGCAATTATCAAAGTAGGGTAATGAGCATATCTATCATATTAAATATTTCTCATTTCTCCATTATTCAGAATTCTCCCTTCCAGCTATTTTGAAATAAATAAACAATGAGTTATTTTTAACTATAGACAAAAGGCTGTGTAATAAATCAGACACATGAGTGTAACTATCCCATGTTTTCTCTAATATGAGAGAGAGACCCAAAGTATAAGCAAATTAAAGAGCAATAGAAAAGACATAATAGGATATAGGGAAATAATCATTTGTAAAAGGAAAAGGGACCAAGAGATTGAAGGAGGATGGACAAAGGGAAGGGGATGTTAAAGAATTAAGATATGTTATGAACACGTACCGTCCCCTCAAGATAAATGTGATAATTATCTTCAGCAATATGTACTAATAAAAGTTAAACAGAACACTAGAAATTGACTTTTAGATTTCACTTGTGTGATATAATGCAGGACATTTTTTTCTGTATCTAATTCATTTCATCAAAATACTATACCACAGTTCCATCCATAGTCTAACAGAGAAGATTTCTTGTCTTGCTATGCCTAAATAACAGTACAGTGTGTATATACACCACTCTTTATTCACATGTAGATGTACATTTACATTAATTACATACCATTAATTATATATTGTGAATAGTGCTTCAATAAACATAAAAGTGCATGAGCATCTTCAAATTATTGATATTATTTTCTTTGAATGTATATGTAGCACTGGGATTGCTAGATCATATAGTTGTTCCATCGTCTTTTTTTTTTTTTTTTTTTTTTTGGTACTGGGGATTGAACTCGGGTCCTTGCACTTGCAAAGCAGGCCACTGAACCACTGAGCTAAATCCCTGGCCCTGTCTTCTTATTTTTTAGTGAAACTCCATAATATTTTCCAAAATGAATTAACTAATTTACATTCTCTCTGGAACTGTCTAAAGGTTATATTTTATCCATATTCTTATAAGTCTTTGTTACATTTAGTTCTTTTGATAGTGAATATTATAAGTGGAATGAGGTGATGTCTTTTTGCTAATTTGATTTGTGTATTTCTTATGATTAATGATTTAAACATTAGTTCACCAATCAGCACATTTGTATGTCTTCTCTTATGAAATACTTCTTCAAATATTTGGCCATTTTTAATTGGATTATTTTTGTAATTAAGCTGTTCGAATTCCTTATAAATTCTTGTCATATATATACACTGCAAATATTTTAATGTTCTTCACATCGTCTTTTCATATCATTGGCAAAAATTTTCATTGTTTTATATAATCTCACCTGTCTGTAGTGATATCCTTTTAGGATATCTACCTTTTTTTCTTTACTTTTGTCTTTTTTTCCAGACTTTTAATTTAATTACATTTATTGTGGATTTCTTTGAACCATTTTTTTCCTTTTAATTTCTTTTTTTTTCTCATTGAGTTTATTGGTACATTTTAGGTATACAGTACAGTTACATTCATTATTGGGATCTTGTACCTTTACGTGACAGGTCTTGGTTCTCATTTTTTCCCTTACCCTGGCCCTCCTTTCACCCCCTCCTCCCTTCCCTATTTACAAAAGCTTTATACCATTTTTTCATTTTCTCATTTTTTTTCTTTTCCCTTATTCCCTTCACCCTACCCTTCCCACTTCCCCTACACTTTTAGCACTTTTCTTCCTATTTCACATTGTCATTCATACCATAAGGATCTTATGTACAATTATAGTTATTCACACCACAGAAGCTATTCAGTATTTAAACATGCTTGACTTATTTATTTCACTTGAGTATATCCTCAATATGCATCCATTATCCTATGAATGACTCTAATTTTCATTCTTTATGGCTGAGTAGTATTCCATTTTATAGGAAAAAAACCCAGCACTTCTTTATCCAGTCTCCAACTGATGGGCATATGGGCTGTTTCCAAATTTTTGCTATTACAAACTGTGCTGCTATAAACATGGGTGTGCATATATCACTGTGGTATGATTCTTTTAATTCTTTTGGGAAGATAACCCAGCAGAGTGAGGGCTGGGTCAAATGGAACGTCTAGTCTCAGCTCTTTGAGGTATCTCCATATTGATTTCCATAGTAGTTGCACCAGTCTGCACTCCCACCAACAATGGAGAAGGGTTCCTTTCTGCCCACAACCCTGCCAATATTTGTTTTTGGTTGATTTCTTGATAGCAGCCATTTTTTGTGGGGTGAGGTGGAATCTCAGTGTTGTTTTCATCTGCATCTCTCGAATGACCAGTGATGTGGAACATGTTTTTCATATATTTACTTGCTGCTTTTACTTCTTTGTCTGAGAAATGTCTGTTCATTTCAGACGCCCATTTTTAAATAGGGTCTTTATATTTGTGGAGGCTGATATTTTTTTATTTCTTTATATATTCTAAATAATAGTCCATCATTTGACAAGAAGCTGGTAAAAAATTTTTCCCACATTGTAGGTTGTCTCTTAGTTCTGTTGATGGTTTCTTTTGTAGTGCAGAAGCTTTTTAAAAAGATGAGATCCCAGTTAGTGATACTTTGTGCTATTTCCGGTGCTACTGAAGACTTGTTCATATGGTCTTTTCCTATGCCAATATCTTCAAGATTTTTGACTAATTTATCTCCCCACAAATTTAGTCTCTCTTTTTTAACATTTGGATCTTTAATCGACTTGTATTTTAGTTAAGTGCATGGTGAATGATAAGGGTCTAGTTTTAATATTTGACAGGTTGAAAACCAGTTTTTTCAACACCATTAATTAAAGAGGCTATCTTTCCTCCAGTGGGGGTGGTTGGCCCCTTTGTCAAAGATGAGGTAGCTGAGTACATCTGGATTTGTTTTTGTGTCTTCCAATCTGTTCCCCTGATCCTCAAGTCTGTTTCTTTGCCAGCACCATGCTTCTTTTATTTTTTCATCACAGTGGCTTTGTAGTATAGCTTCAAATTGAGAATTGTTTTACCCTCTGCTATGTCTCTGTTGCCTAGGATGGCTTTTGCTACTCTAGGTCTCTTATGGTTCCAAATGAATTTTTGGATTCTTTTTTCTATTTCTGTGAAATATAGTGTTGGCATTTCAATTGGCATTGCATTGAAACTATATAGAAGTTTTGGTAGTATGGCCATTTTCCCTATGTTGATTCTTCCTACCCAGGAGCAGACGATATATTTCCCTTTTCTTATATCCTCTCCAATCTCACTTTTTGGAGTGCTACAGTTTTCAGTGTAGAAGTCTTTTGCTTCTTTCATTAGATTGATTCATAGATACTTCTTTTTTGTTTGTTTGTTTTGGATTCTACTGTGAAAGGAATTGTTTCTCTAATATCTTTCTCACTAAGAGCTATTTGTGTACAAGAAGGCTATTGATTTTGAGTGGTGAGCTTGTATCTGGCTACTCTCCTGAAATTGTCAATTATGTCTAGAAACTTTTTGGTGGAATTTTTTGAGACTTCAATATAGAGTACCATATCACCAGCAAGAAATGACCATTTAACTACTTCCTTTCCTATCTTTATTGTTTTAATTTCTTTCCATTGTCTAATTGCTGTGGCTAATATTTCCAGAAATATATCGAGGAGGAGTGGAGATAGTGGGCATCCTTTTCTTTTTCCTCATTTTAATATGAAGCTTTTCAGTTTTTGGCCATTTAATATGATGTTGGCTGTTGGTTTTCCATAGATAGCCTTTATTAGTTCAATATATAGACCATCTATTCCAATTTTTTGCAGGGTTTTTATCATGAATGGGTGTTGAATTTTGTCACATACTTATTCTGCATCGCATGAGAGGATCATATGGTTTTTGCCTTTGACTCTGTTAATATAGTGTATTGTGTATGGTGAACCACCCTTGCATCCCTGGAATAAATCTGACTTGGTCAGGATGTATGATCTTCTTGATGACCCTCTGTATTCTGTTTGCTAGTATCTTATTGAGGATTTTTGCATCTATATTCATTAAGGAGATTGGTCTGTAGTTCTCTTTCTGAGTTGAGTCTTTCCCTGGTTTGGGAATCAAAGTAATTCTTGCTTCTAGGAATGAATTTGGAATTATTGCTTCCCTTTTAATTTCATTGAAAAGTTTAAAGAGTAGTGACAGTAGTTATTCTCTAAATGTCATGTAAAATTCAGTGGTGAATCCATCAGGACCTGGGATTTTCTTTGTTGGTGAACTTTTAATTACATTTTCAACTTCACTGGTGTAATTAGGGTGTTTAGAACTTTTTATCTTCGTTCAATTTTGGTAATTCATAAATATCTAGAAATATCCATTTCTTCTGCGTTTTCCATCTTATTAGAGTACAGGTTCTCAACGTAGTTATTGACAATGCTTTGGATTTCTGTTGGACATGTTGTGACTTCACTTTTTTTGCTCTTAATTGCATGGATCTGAGCCTTTTATTTCCTTTTTTGACAAGGTTTTCTAAGGGTTTATCGATTTTATTTATTCTTTCAAAAAGCCTACTCTTCACTTCATTTATTTTTGTATAATTTTCTTAGTGTCCATTACATTGATTTCTGCTCGAATCTTTATAATTTCCTCTCTTGTATGAGCTTTGGGTTTTTTTTGCTGATCTTTTTCTGGGAGTCTAACATTCACCATGAGGTTGTTTAGTAGAATTCACTCTGTTTTCCTAGTGTGGAGATTCACTGCTATGAATTTTCCATGTTTAACTGCTTTCATTGTTTCCCATAGATTTCTGTATGCTGTATTGGCATTATAATTTACTTGTAAAAACTGTCTAATTTCTTCTGTGATACATTGATTGTTCAAGAGTGTGTTGTTCAGTTTTCATGCACTTGTGGAGTTCCTATGATTTCTTATGCTATTGATCTCCAGCTTAATTGCATTATACAGGGGATATATACATGATATATATACGATAATATACAGGGGATAATTTTGATTCATTCACACTTATTCAAAGATGTTCTATGAGCCAGTATGTGGTCTATGTTGGAGAATATCCCATGTGCAGCCTTAAAGAATGTATATTCTGATTTTGTGGGGTGGAACACTCTATATACATCTATTAAGTCCCTATATTCAAAAACTTGGTTCAGTTCTAGTATTTCTTTGATTTTTTTGTCTAGATGATCTGTCTATTTGTGATAGTGGGGTGTTTAGATCCCCCACTACAATTGTGTTTGTGCTTATTTGTTTTTTCATTTTATTTAATATTTGTTTTATATAATCAGGGCATGAATATTTGGTGCATATATATTTATGAGTGTCATCTCTTCCTCTTGAATTATTCCTTTCACAAAGATGTAGTAGCCTTTTTGTCTCTCTTAATCAGTTTTGGTTTGCAATTTACTTTGGCTGCAAATAAGATAGCTATCCCTACTTTTTTCTGGGCTCCTGTCAGATGGAGAAATGTTTTCCATCCTTTCACTATCAGTCTATGGGCTTCTTTTTGCACTAGGTATATTTCTTGTATAAAACATGTTGTTGGATTTTGCTTCTTAATCCCTTTTGCCAGTTTATTTCTTTTGTTTGGTGAACTGAGGCCATTAACATTGATGGCTATAACTGATATGTACTCACTTATTATTGTTCTTTCATTGAGTCTTTTTAATCCCCCCCCCTCACTTTAGATTCTTGCCTTACACTTTTGATTTGCTCTTTTGGGCCTCATGGTTTTATGACCTTCATTGTCTTTTTCTAGCATATTGTTTAGAATTCTTTGTAGTTCTGGTTTGGTATTCATGAAGTTTCTCAGGTTTTCTTTGTCATGGAATTATCTTACTTTTGAAAGAGAATTTTGCAGGATACATTAGTCTAGTTTGGAAGTTGTTTTCTTTTAGGACTTGAAACACCTCACTCCAGGCTTTCCTTGACCTGAAGGTCTTTGTTGAAAAGCCTGCTATGATACTCATTGGCTTTCCTTTGCATGTCATTTGTTTCTTTTCTCTTACTGCTTGTAGTATTTTGTTCTTCTGTTGGGTTTCTGGGATCTTGAGTATTATATGTTTAGGGGTAGAATTTTTTTTTTAATAATGACTCGTTGGAGTCCTTTATGCCTCACTTATCTATATGTCAAATTCTTCTCTGTTTGGGAAGTTTTCTGTCATTAATTCTGTGAACAGCTTTTTTGAGTAATTTGTATTTTCTCCTGCTACTTTATGGATTCCTATCAGTCTTATCTTATTCTTCTTTGCATCATCTAGGGGTTGTTGGATCAATTTCTCATGATCCCTTACTGATTTTAAGAGATCTCTCTTTTCACAGTCACTGACTGCAATCCTATCTTGTACACCTGAAATTCTATCTTCACATTCATTTATCAAGCTGCAAAAACTTTCAGTAGAGTTTTTAATTCCCTGGATAGCTGAATCTGTTTCATGGTTTCCATTTCTTTCTTGTGCTGGGTCTTTGTGGCTTCTATCATGATCCTCAGCTCATTTTTTTTTTTTTGTCAGTTTCTGTTCTAGAGTCTATAATCATAACTTTCATTTTGCTCACAATCTCTGAAGTTATCTGGGAAATTATTTTTCTTTTGAAATTTTCTAGAGCCTGATTGATCTGTCTTGTTACTTCCTGTTCTATGAGTTCAGTGTGCCCTGGTGGTTCACTATCAGATTTTTCAACCTCATTTACCCTACTGCTTGCCATTGGTGTACTGGAAGTCTGTCTTTGTGTCTTGCTTAAGTGTTTCCTCATTTTTTGTTGTTTTTCTTGGGTGGTCCTTTGTTTAATTCTCAGCTATTACTTAAATCTTCCTGATACAGTTGCACTTTAGCTTTTGAATCTCTCATGACTCATAGATAGTCTCATTTTCATAATATCAGAAAGGACAACTCATTAAATCATTCACAGCCCTGATCCCATTTGATGCAATCAGCAACACAATAGGAATAAGCACAACTTAAAAATTGACCATTTGTGGTAGTGATTAATCTATTGCATTTAAACCATGTGAATTAAATCAAAATCAAGAGCATCCCAAAACATGTTTGCAGTGAATAAACTCTTCAATATAGCATCTTTAGCTTTTAGGATGGGGGCATAGACAGAGTTAGGATGAGAGGAGTGGAGAGGTAAAAGAATTGGAGAAAGTTTTGCTGGAAGCCAGAGGAAACAGGATGACCACATAAAATTTAGGAAGCTGTTGAAAACAAGAGGGAAAGAGAGAGTGCAAGAATAAGGACAAGGATATAACAACTTAAAAGTAGCAGGTGCTCACTTTTCTTTGAAATTATTGATTCTTGAGTGAAGGAAAATGAGAGAAGAAAAGAAAATAAAGAAAGAAGAAAAAAATATGATAAAAGAAGAAATCCAAGTTAGGGAAGGAACAGGAACACAAAGGGAGATGAAGAATGATATGGGGGAGCAAGAGACTGAGTTGGAAAAGAAAACAGAAACAAGAATTTTCAGATTGGATTGAAGAAAAGAAAGAATAAAAAGAATTTGAATTTGAAGGGCCTCTTTCAGAATATATCTCTGATTTCACAATAGACAATGTGTACAGCCATGTGTAAAACCAAGTCCTTTAGTCTCAGCTAGCTGTGGCTGACTCCTGAGATTCAGGCTGAATTCAGGCTGCAAAGCCCAAATTGAGCTCTCTGATCTCCTGCAGGGTTGAACTCTGCATAGTTATACTACAGGTTCCCTCTGCCCTTTCTCTGAAGATATTCAAAGTTCTGATGGAAGGTGGTGCTCTCTCCACCTTACCAACTATGGAGATCTGATGCGCCTTTATTGCCGTTGTTCACTTATGTTCTGTCTTTTGGAGCTCAGAAAAATGAGCTTTCTGACCACATGTGCCTTTGTAGAGTGGATCCGAGAACTGCCACAATCGGGAGGCCTGAGATTAGGGGTGGGGGGGCTGTGTGGATATGACAGAGGCAACCGTCTGGCAAACCAGTCCTCACCAGTTGGCTTGAGGCGGGCCTGAGTGAGGAGATGGGATCCCTGCATGGCAGCTGTCCCACTCCTTCACAACAGGGTTGAACTGCATAGTTATACTACAGGTTCCCTCTGCCCTTTCTCTGAAGATATTCAAAGTTCTGATGGAAGGTGGTGCTCTCTCCACCTTACCAACTATGGAGATCTGATGCGCCTTTATTGCCGTTGTTCACTTATGTTCTGTCTTTTGGAGCTCAGAAAAATGAGCTTTCTGACCACATGTGCCTTTGTAGAGTGGATCCGAGAACTGCCACAATCGGGAGGCCTGAGATTAGGGGTGGGGGGGCTGTGTGGATATGACAGAGGCAACCGTCTGGCAAACCAGTCCTCACCAGTTGGCTTGAGGCGGGCCTGAGTGAGGAGATGGGATCCCTGCATGGCAGCTGTCCCACTCCTTCACATTCCTCCTTCCACTGGATGCAGGCTGGGGTGAGAGTGTGGCAAGGGCATGTTACCCAGTCCTCACAGGTTGGCTTGAGGTGGGCCCGAGCGCCGAGACGGGATCTCTGCACATGGCTGTCCCAGACCTCCACCTTCCACCTCTTTATATTTCATCTAGCTTAATTTATGTAGCTTTACACAGAAATCCATGTTTTAAAATTGAGACTAATAAAATAAGAAAAAAATATTTATTGTAAAATAAATAGAAATGAACTCTTTATTTTTATTAGAAATGCATAATAGGAAGATTTATACATTTTGTTCTTGAGTTTACTGATCCAAATGATAAGCTTTTGAAACAAGACTAAAAATAAATGCGTTATTATCTAAAGTATTGATCATTGCATATAAGAGATTATAGGCTTAGGTAGCAACAAAAATTCGTAGTAACCCTGGACTCTAAAACCAATTTTCATGAATTAAAATTTTCTGTTTTCTCCTGTTGGCAAAATATACGTACATATATAAATAATGAAGTTGACACACAAAACTCATTTTGGAACATAACTGCACCATTCTTTTTATTAAATTTGGTGACTGATTACTATAATTAGATGATTATTCAAAAATGGCTACTTGAACAAAGTATGGAAGAAAAGAATATCCTAAATCAGAATTAAGAAAGTAAAATTAAATAAAATTAAATACTTTTAATTCAAGTTTTATCATTGATCATCTCATTTGCCAATTGAATCCTTTTCCATTAATCGTAAAAGCTCAAATATCCAATAGGAAGAGACAATAAAAATCACTTATGAAGAGTTTTGAATTGCTCAACTAGCAGCCTATGAGTTGTTTCTAGATCAAAATGTGTTTACAAGTGCCTCATGCTTTTATCTTTATTAGAAGATGAAAAATATGAGTAATAATCACAGTATCATCAAAATAGTCATTGGTAAATTTATTTGTAAATGCATATTTTCATTGTAATTATTTAAAAACATTTTATAAATATGATAGTTACTCTGTTGATTTGAATATTCTATTAAATAGACACCTAATTAAATACTGTACATGAAACAATAAAGGAGAATGAGTAGGCTGAGAACTATGATCTATTGACTTTGTAGTTTAAGTAACAGACTAAATATCTGGCATCAGCAGGGAATGTTTAATATTATATTGCATAACAAATATTAGAGTTCTCAATAAGAAAATAGTAAAATAATTTGATCAATAGTAACATTAACACCCATATATTGAACATGAACTTTGAATTCATTGCTAAAGGCTGTGAAGAAAAATACCCATATCTATTGATCATTTCTTATCTTTTATCTATAACATATATACACTGTTAAGAACCCTAAGAGAAGGTTTTATAATCTGAGATTTTTAAATAAGAAAACTGAAGCTTTAGGAAGTTAATTGGCAAAAATTCACACAAATGTACCTTTCAGAATCTGAGGCCTTACTCGGTCTATTGAAACCCAATGTGTATATTCTTATGGTCTTTATTTATTTATTTCCAATTGCTCTTTTATATTTCTTGGAATTACTATTTGAGAATATTCATTTTTTACCTTACATTTGTTAATCTAAATCACACTGGTGTTTACCTCTTTAGGATCAAAATTTTTTGAAAATTGTAGAGTAAGAAACCCAATTTGTGTTAGAGTTAGTTTATATGCATATCAAACACTTATACACATATTAATGTGTATATGTGCACCACATTTCTTTACTATGAGTTACTATTCTCTGTAATTTTAAACACTGGTTATGTAATCATCATTCTAGTTAGATTGGGAGATTTAAAGTGAGGAAAATTTGTCTCTCAAATCCCAATCCTAACCACACTATATTGATACCCCATATCTTCTAAAGTTGAGGTACAAGTTGTCCCCCCAGGTTTCATATATTGGAAGCTTGTTCCTTTGTTTTGTACACTGACAGATGAAGCCTAGGAGGTGATTTTAGGTCACTGTGGGTATTGTCCTCCAGTGGAATGCTGATGTCTTGAAACTAGTTATTTGGAGAACAAATTATGCAAGTCTGAACCTGATCACTCAGTCTCTCTCTGGGTTTTAATCTCATAATATGAGTTATTTCTCCTATTCATGCTTCCAGCATTGTAGTCCCATTTGAGATGTGATCCTTACCTCAATCAAACCTATGCCTTCAAATCTCCAGGACTGTGAGCAAAATAAATCTCTTCTTAATCCACTTAGTATGACTCAATTATTTCATATGGCAACAAAATAGACTAATGCAATGCCCCATTGAAAGTGCTGCTGCCTTTAAATTTTAGGCAACTCATCATGCTGGTATTCAAGGTGAACTTACTTATTGCTGGTTAAATGGTTAGCCAGAAGTCGAGCAAACAAAAAATATTGTCACTCTAATAAAAATGACTACACTGAGCTTCACATACAAATTCATGATTCGAGGTTCCATTTGACCCAGCCATCCTTCTGCTGGGTATCTTTCAAAAAGAACTAAAAGATTCATACCACAGTTATATATGTGCACCCATGTTTATAGTGGCACAGTTTGTAATAGCTAAAACTTGTCCCAAATGCCCATCAATTGGAGACTGGATAAACAAGATGTGTTTTTTCTATAAAATGGAGTACTACTCAGGAATAAAGCATAAGAAACTAGAGTCATTCATAGGAAAATGGATGCATATTAAGGCCATAATCTTAAGTGAAATAAATAAGACAGAACTGTAAATACCAAATAGTCTCTCTCCTGTAAAAAACTGAGTGTAAATTATATAATTGTATATAAATTGTGTAACTGTTAACATGAAATACGAGGTAAAGGGCTAAAGGTGTAGGGGAAGTGGGAAGAATAGGGGAAACAAAATAAGGGACAAGAAAAAATATGAGCAAAGAAAAAATGCAAACAAAGTCTTTGTAAATAGGGGAGGGTGGAGGGGATGAAATGAGGGCATGGGTATGGGGAAAAATGAGAATCAAGATCTGTCATGTAATGGTACAAGAACTCAAGGATGAATGTAACTGTACTGTATATATAAAATGTACCAATAAACTCAATAAGATTAAAATAATTCGTGATTAGTTTCTAAACATACTAAAAGCAAAAAAGGTGAAGATTTGGAGATCAACATACACAAGTAAGTTCATTTGAGGTTTTTGGAAAAGTCCTTATACTTTTTGAATAATATACATGTAATAATGACTGGACACAATTTCATCTCAAAATGTGTTTTCAATAAGGCAGAGATAAACAATAATTTTTTTCTTTTCTTACCAAGGATGAGCAAAAACAAGCCCAAGCAGAGAAAACTTGCATTACAGAGAAGCAAAACATCGTGGTTTTGATATGAAAGGCACACTTAATTACCAAATACTAATTTAGAAAATAATTTAAGTGATTTAAATATTGAAAATTACTTTCCACTTACAATCATCAAATATTTATTGAACAAATATAATACAAAATTATTTATATAGATGAATAAAAATATGCTTTTTGTATTATAGTGGTAAATGATCATCTTCTTTGAGGTTGAAATAAATGATAACTATATTAATGTGCACATGGGTGTTTGAATACAGAGTAGAATTTAAAATATGTATTCCTATTTAAATATTTTCTCGTGTACAAAGATTCTGTATCTTCATGGTTATGATGGAATTGATCTACAGGAACTTTACAGGCCTAAAAAGTAGTTTATTTTTTATAATACAGGATAAGGACCTTTTGACAATGATTATTATTTAAAGAAATCATGCATCTTTTGTGAATTAGGAAAACTGGAGTATGGCAATGAATAAAAGTAACTTTCCTGGTTATTAGATTTTTAAAAGTTAGAAATACTTACTTTATATACTTGTTCTAGAATACAGAAGATCTATGAAGAAAATATACACTTTGTCACTTTTTCCAAATCTACCAATATATCTCCTAATATATAAAAAGATTAACATTTTAAAAAATGGAGACGTTAAATAATGAGGCAATTATTGGATAACTTTTTAGTTGAGAATTTGCTACTTCTCTTTAAAGAGTTTTGATGTTATGTTGGCACTAAAAAATATTTGCACAAATACATATTACGAAGTGCCAGAAATATTGTCAGTATTCTTATTCTTATTTCAGTGTTTTTAATTTGACCATAGTCACTTCACTCTAGTTCTCCATCCATGTGTAGATTCAAATTAATGCAATGGTCTGTTCTTCCCCTTTTATTTACATGTATCATTGCAATATTTCTTGTGTATGGATGTGCCTAGGACATTTATAAAATTATGAAATGATAAAACAATCTACTCTGAGTGGATATAAAACACATTTCTTTACTTACTTTAATATCATAAACTCTCCTGGGCTAGTAGATTGAGTAGTAATAAATCTCCACAGCATTCTATCAACCTGGAGACTTTTAGATAATAATTCAAGTATTGGATTATAAATTTTGAGGTACCTAGAAAGGTCAAATTTTAATAAAATAATACCTTTAAAATATAGAACACTAGATAATTATTTCTAGTACTCTGTATTCAATTAATAAAACAAAACTTCATAAAAAGATATTAATCTTTAATGGGATATGAATTTCATTCCACTGAGTTAACTTTGTATTCATTTGTACTCTCAAATATGATGTGCTTAGTGCTGTGAAAGTCCGGGGCTATTGATTGCACACTCGAGAAGCTCATAAATACATACCCTTGAGGTTTTTTGCACTTTTCCTGAAGTCTCTTTTTTGCTAGAGTATTTTGTAATATTTTGGCCAAAATTAACTTTTGGACTACTGAACTGATGATACATAATACAGATTAATATTGTGTCACTAAACTAAGTTTTAAGCAGCCGTGATCATTGGGTAGCACCTTCAGATATTTTTATCTCCTTTATTAATTAAATATTTGATGATAACTTTTGAAGTAAAGAAAAAATTGATATAATTATATATATATATCCAATTTTAGTAGCATTGTTCTATAATGAACACTTTTTTCAAAAGAATATTCTAGAAATCGTTTAACATGAACATGTCAAATACAAAAGGATTTCATGTTTTCTAATTCTGTTTTTAAGTCTCTTATTTAAATGAAATAATGACAGATATAAGTGAAATTAAAAGCATTCACATTAATTATATATTTTACATCACTATAAATCTTTAAAAAATAGTATAATTACATACAAAATAATTACATATTAATTATATATATTCTTTAAAATACACATTTTGAGCAAAATAAATAATGTTTACCTAAATATTTTCTTTGTGTATTTTGCAGATGAAACGAGAAAGGGTCAAGCAGTGATATTTCTTATCATTTCATGTGACTTTTTTCATAGATTTCTCATTCAAAATAAATGCCCCTATTTGGCCACTTCTCAAATGACTAGACTATTGGGTTAAATCTCACAGGACATAAATGAGAGAAGAGTAAAGATGGCAATTTGTGGATAGGAATGAAAAGTGTGCGTGGCATCTAAAGCTGTTTTCACCTTCTTTGAAAAACTGGAAGGAAATAAATCCTTCCACAAAAGAATTACAATGTTTTCTCCCCGTATTCCACTCCACATCAGACCTTGATTTCATTCATCCTCCATCCCCACTGTTCCTCAGCCAGCCATGGCTCTCACTCAGAAGCTGAATTCTAGGCCTGTAACTTTCAGATATTCAGCCAGCTCTATAATGCAGTATTTTCAGCAGTTCTTGGATGTCAACTCTTCACTTTGTTTGTTCTTTTGCTTTTTATCATCACTACAGCTCAGACGCTGACTTACCAGCAGAAATGCATATACCAAGTGTTTAGTCCTGATAGTGATTATCAATGTTTAATTATATTTCAAATTTATAATGAAAAGAATTGATTAATGAATTACAATAAACAACCTATGTAAAATCTCTACTGCCTTGGTGCTGACAATATTGTTGAATTATGTGACTAAAGTCACAAGTTGAAAATCAGTCATGCATGAACCAGAACATTTACACAGCTCTTTTCCAAACATAAAAGAATTTAGTCACTTATTTAAACATTTGCATACAGTTCCTTGCTCTGCCTGGATTACCTTCCTGACCTGGATAAAGACCCTTATCTTTGCCAGTACTACAGTTTTTTGTTGTTATATAATTAATATGAAATTAAATTATGTGATTTTCAAAGCTTCTTCTAGTTTTATTATTCTGTTTCTGTAAACAAAGGCATTTTTCAGAAGGATTTGTTAAAATAGACATGTTATACACATGTTAATATATGAAAACTATGTATTTTCTTTCTTTACACTTGATGTTGCTTATAAACCAAATCATAGAACTCATCTGTTTGAAAATGTAGGCAACAGTTATATAGGATATTTAGATAAGGCAAACTCTGATAAAATATACCTTTTATTATAAAAATATTTTCAATAAAGGACAGTGGGGTAGTTTTCTTAATATTAATTAAGTATTAAGATCTGATTTATCTCTAATATCAAAGCATGGGAAATTTATTTCTCTTTCAGAAACAGTAATTTAATTTTTCATGGCTGTAGCACAACTGGTACTTACATTCTTCCTTAACATTTGCATATATAGTTTTCTTTTCTGAAATTATACATATTTGGCCTTAGTCGCTTTCTTGTGGCTGAAGCACAATTCCCCAGACCCAAATCCTAAAAGAGGAAATGCATATTTTGCCTCAAAATCTTTAGAAGTTTCAGTCCATAATTGGCTAGCTCTGAGGAATAATTACATGATGTACGGCCAATAATCGAAAATGCTGCTCACCTCATGGCATACAGGAACCACAGAGAGGAGAGTGAAGAGCTGGGAAGAGTGATCGACTCTCCCAAGTCATAACCATGCAGTCCAAGTTCATCAGAACAGACTTTATCTCTTAACAGCAAGTCAGCTATTCCACTCCCATAATACAATCTTTAAAACCCCACATGAAACTTTAGAAACATTTCAGATCCAAAGCAAAACATAGTGCCCCTGGTCCCTGAAATGAATCATGCACATCTCTTTATGCAAAATGCATTTATTCTATCTCTAAGTGTTGCCAAAGTCCTAACTGTTTCAGCATGGCCGAAAAGCTGATTTTCAAAGTCTCCTCATGAACGTAAGGCTAAATCTTACCTTGTGCCCCTGTAACTATTTAAAAAATTAAATGATACTAATATATAATGCCACATAGAAAACATTGTGAAAGGATATAATAAACATGGGACAAGGGCCAAATGAGAGAATAGAAAGAACTAGGACCAAAGCAAGATGGAAACCCAGCAGGACACACACATTAAATGTTTAAAATTTTTAAATTTATTATAGAAAAAAGCACATTGCTATTAATTGCCCAAAAATACCACCCCACAACTTTGAACACACTAATCCTATCATTTTTTCCTCTTTCTGAAATGGTTGTGGAGATCCTCTACTGAGGGTCTTTATCTACTTTGTTGTGATCAACTGGTTGTCCTTCATTCAAAAAGTGTGCTTTTCTTGGTCATTTTGACTTTGTGATATTATTCTGTATATTAAGAAATACATTTGGTCTTTGTTTTCATTTTTTGTCTCATGACTTCTTATTCATTGAAATTTCTTGGACAACAGCAACATCTTTTCTTTTAATGATTGCACTTTCTGTACATGCTCAACAGCCCAGGAATTGTAGCTGGTTGTTGGAATAACAAACCATATAATTAACAGTTTCAAGCTTTAAGCTTTAATTCCTGACCTCCAGAAAAGGAAGACTATCTGAAGGTCCACTGGACATCAATTGATAATGTGTAATCATATATGTCTGAATAATGTGGCTTCCATCAAAACCTCAAAGAACTGCCGCTGAAGATCTTCTGAAAACACCTGAGGTTCCTGGAGAATGTCACAAATAGAATGTGAGTAGAATCTTTGTGATTCTCCTCTAATACTTTGCCCTGGGGACCTCTTTCACCTGGTTCTTCATCTGTATTCTTTGAAATATCTTTTGTAAATGATTAAACACAGTTGGCAAGTTCTGTGAGCTACTCTAGTGCAAATTAGTCTCAGCCAATGTCAGGGTCATAGGGATCCCTAAATGATAACCATACCCGAATTTGGAATTCACAAGCATTTGATATAGGAGAAGCCTTGTTGGTCTGAATCCTCAACCTATCAAGTCTTATTACAGGCAAAGAGAGTCAGAAATGACTTGTAAGATACCCAGTTATTTTTATTGGAGAACTGAGCTTTCTTGACATATAGGAAAAAATGAAAACTACTTCCAGAAGAGAAGTATTTTCTTGAATAGTGAATTAAGTATGTGAACATAAGAAAAAATGCTGGTTTTTCCTCTATCTCAAATGTTTTTTAATCTAACCAGTTGGCTGCTGTAGGAAAGACAGAGATGTAACTTTATATTATGGTGTCCAATGCTAATCAATGCTCATAAATTTACCCAGTTTGATGAGAAGCAAATGACTGTAACTTGCCCAGAACATCAGAAATTTCTTCATTCTTCTGTGAGGAATGGAAATGTGAGTGCAATGACTCTAAGATTATCTTATGAAGACATAAATAGACTCTGGATTGAGCTGGATGATACTGAGGGATCATATTTTGGAGTCTAAAGAGGCTCCTTCTTTGAGTCTCATGATTGCCAAACACTGAGATATATACACATATATACATACATATATATATATACATATATATACACATATATACATATATATATACATATACATATATGTATATATATAGGATATGATATATCACTTGACAATCTCATTGAGCAAGCAGTACATGGCAGAAAATATAATGTACCAAAAATGTACCCAAATCATTATTGTAAGTGTGGGGCAGCAATATCTGTGTTGACAAAATCAGCAGTAACCCCATCAGTCTATGTAACTTGGATAGATTGTTAAACTTATGAAACTGAGTGATTAATTATAAATTTTGTTGTCTAAGTAAATTTGGGGTGTTTTAGTTATGCAAATGAGAGCACTGATAGATGAGTTTTATTATCAATATGGATCCTTTACACAACAGGAAAATTTTGTTATTATTTTCCCCACTGGCCTTTATGTGAATAGATATTTTTGTATTATGTTTTATTTTAGAAAGGCTTTTTTAAAACAAATTTCTCAGTGTAAACCAATAAACCACAATAAAGAAATATTAAGTCCTTCGGGAAATACATTAGGTTCAAGTACTAAAACACTTAGTACTTAACAAGGACATTTAATTTATAGAAAATAGCCATGAGAAACAATTTACATTTTCATACTTGTCTTCAAATTCTAGGTTAAAATGCAAAGAAGGCAATTAGATCATGAAGATTGTCTTCAAATAGAAAAATAACTAGAAAGGGCAAAGTATTGTTTTGTTAGCTGTCGGCTTTCTTCTCTTAGTGGACTGGGAAAGTGTCTTGGTAAGTTCGGAGTACTGAAATTTAAGTAAATGGAAGTTCACAGCCCTGAATTGTAAGAGGCTGCTGTGTTAAAACTAATAGAGATTTACACTGAGTGCCTGATGACACCTGATGCTTGGTAAAGCAATGGATGTTCCTTTAGGCAAAGTGAAATCCTGAGATACTTTTACCTAATGGGGGGAAAGGACAAGGAAAAGTTAAGGAAAGAGAGAAAAGTGTGATAAAGTTCATGAGTGAGAGAAGAGGTAAAATTTTAGATAAATGGAGTAGATATGAATGTTTCTATAGTTTTCTCAATAACACAGTGGTTTTATCTATTTTGTAGAATATATAAACTATCTCATTTGTATATATTTTAATTTATAGAGTGATGTTATTTCTATTATAATTATATTTCACTCAAAAATATTAGCTTTGATAAAAATATTGATATTGCCTGATTGTTTTAAGTTTCATATTTTATTCTAAACATCTAAATAGTCAGTTGACAATCATATTAGACACATTACTGTAAATAAATGATTGTTTTTAAAAGGTTATAATTACACAGGATATGATAATTTAATACATGTAATTTTAGATGCATCAATTTAGGTCTAAAGTGATTTCAATACATTTAAAAATTTGAACTATGTTCTTATTAATTTATTAAGAGAATAGAGAATCTAGATTTATACA
>NW_022900936.1:22020824-22033435 GCF_012274545.1 Fukomys damarensis
ATATATTCAGCAAACGATTCATTCCCAAATACAGTGGTACCTGTATTCAGGAATTTAAATCACTTCCTGATTCTGTGGAATATGGCTGTGTTCCTATTCATGCTGGGAAGGTGGTTGTGCTCCTGTCTGTCACCCTGTGTGGTCAGAGTTCATAAACTGAGTCAAAATTGTGACCATAAGTTCTGTTTGTGAATCAACTGAAGCATTCATGAAATAAGGTATGAATACCTACAAATTCATAGGCGAAATAATGAAGGACACTCTATACAAGAGAAAACGTAAAATATGTCAAGAATCTTTAACATCTACAACATTGGAATGGTCAATGGATTCTGAAAGTGTGTCCAATATAATTATGAAATAGGATTGAAATTATTCACTACCATTATACAGCCAAGACTTTTCTCCTTGTGGCCTTGCACTGATAGTTTTCTGCCCTTCCCCACATAGAGTTCTGCAGAGTAGTTGTAGAAAGTTACAGTTACAGTATCTTAACATAAGGGGGACCTGGACAGAACATTTGAGGCTCTAATCCATTCACTTCAGGAAATCGGGTGTCTGATATAATTTAAATCCAAAATATCCCCCAAAAGTCTTGTGGTTAAAGGAGGGCCCCAGTCAGAGGGGTGTGACACTGAGACTTGGAAGATTACACTCTAATTCCTAGTCCTCTCCTCACTCTGCCTGCCTTCTTGCCACCATGCAATGAGCAGCCTACCTTTTCCTCACCTTTCTGCCACACTGTTTGTACCTTGGACTGACCATGCATAGACGGAGATCTCTACAATTGTTAGCTACATTAATTCTTTCTCCCTTAAATTGTGAAAGTCAATAATTGTGTTCCAGCAATGGGAAAGTCTCTAATGCAGCCCTTTTCAACATTTTAGCTCAGAATTTCACATGATCTCAAGTATAAAATCTGTGGAAGGCTACTTTCAGAGATGTGTCAGCTGCAGTGCCTTTGTAAGACAGGCACAGAAAATGTGAGAGACATTTTCTGAGCCTTGGAGGAGAACTTGCAATGAATCCTAGGCCTTTGTTTTCTTTCTGCTTATCTGTAATAAGTCCACTTTATATAATATATCTGTGCCTGTCTCCAAATTGGTAACCACTACACAATGAACTTATTTCACAACATATCCATAAAAAGAAGACAGATATCACTAAATTATTGTAATAATATGAAAAATATTAGCTCTAGTAATTACTGTTGAGAATGTGAATTAATACAATTATTTTGGCAATATCAAAGCTGTATGCATGCATATTATGTGAACCGACATTGTATTTCCTAGCATTAACTTCACAAAACACATGCAGGTGTTCACTTCAAAATAGACTCACTACTCAAAGTATGGCTAAACAAATACTTATCTCAACACCGATACATTGTAAACACCATAAATCAAGCCTTATGTATCCATACAAGTCTATACAGCAATGAGAAAACTATCTATGACGTGAGGAAAAAAATCTAAAAAATCTTAACATTGAGTAAAAGAAATTCTAGGTAAAACAATCTAGACTCTATGACTTCATTTAAGGCCTAAAATAGGTTATATTAATTTGTGAGAATAGAATTTGGTTAGTGATTACTGTGAGAGACAGAATAGAAGTTAGTCCGAAGACTCTTCTTGAAATACAGATTCAAGGGACTTTGTAAAATGCCAATTGAGGTGCATTTATATTTCCCAGAGTTTCTTTCTCTCTGTATTCTATATTATGGATAAAAAAAACAAAACAAAACAATGGCACTTTTATATGTAATGTGAAGTCAGAAGAGAAACAACAGCTGTATTGTTCTTGCTCTGAGAAATTCAGTCTGGCATCATCTCCTAAACGTCACTGCTTTCTCCTTTAGCTCACCTGATTGCTATGGAGCAGCTCCTTATACTGTAAATTCTTACCTGTTTTTATACTCCTATGCAGATTTGCTTTATTTTTTAGTAGGTTTTCCTTTTTTTATTAGTACTTTTATTAAGGGAGAAAGCTTAGTAAGTTATATTTAGTTCCCTGACTCAACTCATGTGGCTGAGGAGGATATGTGGTTCTGGGAGAAAGGTCATCCAAGAAATCTCGCATTATTTAGAGACTGACTTACGGCACTTTTCTCTGTGGGTGAGTTTGCCTTAATTTTCATTTTTAAAAAATATTACATGTTTTCTGTACATAATGTTTGCATTCCTTATATGGAGTTGGTACATGTACATAACACATCTTCTTTTTTTATCCTATTTTCCACCCTTCTCTCCTCCCTCCCCCTATTTCTTAAATCCATTCCAATCAGAAAAAAAAAAAACTCACTATTTCTTGTTATCTACCTTTTATTTTTCTGTCCATTTATAATTTGGGTTTCATGTAAGAGAAATATGAAGTGTTTAAGCTTGTGTGTCTGGTTTATTTCATTTACTATTATGGTGTCAAAGAGAATCCATTTTCCTGTAAGTGACAAGTTTATCCTTTTTTTTTTTTAAAGGTGTTCATTTCATGTTTATTATCAGTGCTTTGATAGAACATTTTGTAATGATCAGTGAGTGATACATGGGCACCAATAGTCTTCCAAATCCTCAATGTGAGCCTTCCAGTGAATATTAATTTGGCTCAGACAGAATAACCAAATATAATATAATTTTGGGAGATGGTAATAACCCTGGAATAATCCCAAGGGTTTAGCTCAGTGGCAGTGCACCTGAATCAGAAGCACAATGTCCTGAGTTCTATTCCCACTACCAAAAAGGAAAACGTTGGATTAAGATTATCCTTCTTTATGGCAGAGTAGAAAGAACATTACTCCATTATGTGTAGATATCATATTTTATTTTTCTGTTTATCTGTTAGAGGACATACTGAATAGGCCACTTCCAGGTTTAGCTATTCTGAAGCATTCTGCTATAAACAGGGTATACATACATCTGTTAACGTGATGCCTTTAGCCATGTGAAGATATCTACAAAGGGAATATCTGGGTGAAACGGAGTTTCTCATTGTACTGTTTTGAGGGATCTGTATACCCATTTCCAGAGTGGTGGCAGTAGCTTGCATTCCCATCAAGGTAAAAGATTTTTTTTTTTCTCTGCAGGCCAAATTTGTTAATATTTGATTCCATGATAATGGCCATTCTTTCTAGGGTGAGATGGTATCTGGGTGTTGTGTTAATTTGAATTTCTATAATTTCCAGTGAGACTGAGTATTTCTTTATGTATTTATTGACCATTTTTGTCCTTCTTTTCTAAAGAAAAATTATAAAAGAGAAAAAAGGGGTAAAGCGATTCCTATATATTTCCAAGCAGGAGTTTCCTTGCAAGACCTGCAGCCTGCAGTTTGTTTCTTGATCAGTATTTTTTTATGTAGATATGCTCAGTTTTTAAAAATTCAACTAGTTATATATTTATGATTATATGCTTTTTCTCTATGTAGGTTATAATTTAATAATGAATTATTTAAAGGTTATGAATACTTTTTCAGAATACTGACCTTCATGATTCTTAACTTCTGTGAGACCAAGAAAAATAAAAACTTTCATCTGAAAAATTATATTCAAATGTGCTTTAATGAATCATGAGAAATATATAAAAATTTTTGATGGGGAAATATGTTTGTCTATATTAAGTATACACTACATATACTTTATTTTATTTTTTGTCTCTCATTGAGTTTATCTGTACATTTTAGGTATACAGTACAGTTACATTTATCATTGGGATCTTGTACCTTTACGGTCTTGGTTCTCTTTTTTTTTTCCTTCCCTTCCTTCACCCCCTCCCTCCCCTTCCCATTTACAAACACTTTATTTCAATTTTTTTCATTTTCTCATATTTTTCCCTTATTAACTTTCCCCTACCCTTCCCACTTTCCTTACACCTTTGGCCCTTTCCTTCCTATTTCACATTGTCAATTATCTCATCAGGTTCTTATGTATTATTATAGTTTTTCACACCAGAGAAACTATTTACACATGTGTGACTTATTTATTCACTTAGGAGTATATCCTCAATATGTTTCCATTTTCCTATGAATCAATCTAATTTCTTATTCTTTATGGCCGAGCAGTATTTCATTTTATATAAAAACCACATCTGCTTTATCCAGTTTCCAACTGATAGGAAAACGGGCTGTTTCCAAGTTTTAGTTATTACAAACAGTGGTGTTATAAACATAGGTGCGCGTATATCACTGCATTATGATTCTTTTAATTCTTTTAATTCACTATATGTACTTTATATCCATGCTAACTCTTCTGCATTACTAAAATCATGAATTGAATATATCATTAATAATATAATATTTAATGTAAGGATAACATTTATAATACCTTAATTGAAATTGGCTTGCAATTTTTAAACATGGAAATAAAAGAATTTGTTAGATAACGATACTTTCAGATAGTGCTTAGATTGGCCACAAAGCAGGTAAACATCTTCAGCTCAGTGTTATTCCAGGAGCCATGGAGCCCAGAGGCTACACAAGCAGGAATGAATAATGAGGATGTAAAGGAAAAGGAGGGACAGAACTGTAGACGAAACTTAGCAAGATGGAGAGATCACTTTGAGTCAGAGCAATAAAGCCCTAAAAGCTTCTATTAGATTGAAAGGTTTTCTTCAGGAAATAATCATGAAGATCTTATCTTTGTTTTTTTTCCTAGAACTTTAAAAATAATGAATACTTAAAATAATGCACATAAGTTAAAAGGGGAGCAAAATAAAAACAAAGATGAGAGAAGAAAAGATGTTGAAAAGTAGACAGAACGTCATCAGTTCAAAGAAAGATAAACCAGGAGATGAAATATTTGTCTTGTAAATGTTTTCCTTACCTACTAGGAAGATTTCCATTAGGAAAGTAAAATTCTATGAATTCCTAATACTTAAAAAATAATTTATCTAAATTAATCTTTAATGCTTTGCAAATTCATTATAAATGATATTCTTCTTTCCACCCCTTCTCACGGATACACCCTGACATTATAACTGCAGAAACAGGGCTGGGGATTTAGCTCAGTGGTTCTGCCGCCTGCCTCAAAAACACTGGGTCCCGAATTTAATCCCTAGTAGCAAAAACAAAACAAACAAAATAACTGCAGAAACAGAGCTCAGATGTATTACATAAATATTCAAAACTACACTGGGTTGAGAGATTCAGAAAGTCCTCTCTCAGATTCAGTTCAGTGGAACTTGAATTATAATATTATTTCTATTGCAACACATTGCTTTCTTGGCTCCAGGTAATTTTTAAAGAAAGTGCAAAAGGAGAATATTAAAGCAAATGAATAAACAAGAACAACAAAATCTAGGCAGTCAGTTCATATGCCCTGAAAGAGTTTCTTCATTGTTAGGGGAAAAAAATGCATATTTTGGTTCACAAGCAGAAAACCTCAACACCTGTGGCTTCTACTGTCCTTCCTGACTGCGTCATGATAATGTTGCGAAGAATATCCTATACTGTAATAGATCAGGACAGAAACTCACAGATTACGGGCCAGTGGCAGTGATTCATTTTCCCTATAATTTTGAAATCTCTAAATTTCTTATCAGTGAGTGCAATAGAAAACATATACTGTCTTTAGTAAAAATGTATTATTTGATATTATATCATGTTTTATATTTTAAAATCTGACATCATATCCAAATTAGGGTATAGGAATAATTATTTACTTTGTTTTTTTCTACCTTTGCTGAACTGCCTTCACTGTACTTGCTTAATGTTGCTTCAAAATTATATTTTGAATACAAAACACTGTGGGTTTTGTTGTTATTGTTATTTTGACTTCCATTTTCTCTTTCTTTTCTTTTATTTCTCTCTCTCTTTCTTTCTTCCCTTTCTTCATCATTGTCTTCTTCTCTTCCTGCTCCTCCTCTTTCTTTTTCTTTTCTTCTTTTTCTTCCTCTATTAGTTTTGAGATATTTTGAGACATTTTCTTGCTTTGTTTAACTTTTTTTTTTTCCTGTGTTAGTTAAAGCACTTGAACTCAAATTTGAACTGTTGGAAAACAATGCACAGAGTCCTGATGAAAATCTTGAACTTGGGAATCAAGCTAAATTGAGACCCTGACTCCCCCAGTGACCAGATGTGTGACTGTGCATGTAACTTATAAGAGTGCCACAGTGGACAAGAAAGTTTCTTTAATGAGTCATGTAGGAATTAAATGAACATACATACGTCATTAGAATACATTTTGGATATATTTTAGTTATTAACAACACTACTAGTTGGAGATACTCAGTCCTTTTCCAAATAGTCTCAAGCAGTTTTCTTTTATATGGATCTGACCTTTGTTCATTCAGCCACATGGAGAACCCCTGGATATGAATCATCATTAGTTTAAATCCCTTATGTTAAGTTCATTCTATTTTATTGTCCTAAATGTTGATTCAGATCCAATACTGACAATGATGTAAAAGAGAAAAGATAACAAGAAAACATGGAAAGGATTATTCTTCCTGTAAAAGAAAATCATAAAGGAAGTGAAAGTTTTTAAAAATCTGTTCCCTTTGTCTCCTCTTTTGTCTACTGTTCAGTGAGAATTTGAGCCTTGTACATGCAGCAGTGCACTGGCAATCATGAAGAACAGATCTTCAAGCTGAAAGAGAGAATAAAATGCAAGATTCCAGTGTTTCTTGACACTGTGCAGTCACCTAAACACCAGGAGAGCTCAGCTCTAAATATCTTTAGTGAGTTATACACATCTTATGAGACTTAATTTTATTTGATCTTTGTTGAAGTTTGTGACACATCAAATGAAACTCAATGGAAACAATTTCCAAATATGTTTATAAATACATTTTAAAAGCTTAAAATATTTTAAAGTCCTACTCGTTTTCTCTGTTAACAGGCTACAAATACAAGGAAGTACAAAATTTAATAATACATTTGTTAGAGCTAATGTTTTTAGCAGTATATTTGTCCCTTAATGTGAAACATTATCTCCTTCAATACCACTGTGTTTTAATGGAAAGAAATGTTACTAACTTCATTATTATGTATTTTACCAGATCATTTAAACATATTTTTCTTTCTTTTGGGGGGAGGGTATTGAGAATCAAGTCTAGGTGCTCTGTACCACTGAGCTATACTGAAACCCTGTTTTCCTTTCTTTTTTTTTATTTTTTAGGCAGGATTTCACTAAGCTGTTCAGGCTGGGCTCAAATTTGTGACCGTCCTGCCTCAAGCTCCCTCTCTGCTGGGATTACAGGTATGCACCACCAAGAACAGTTTACCAGATTATTTAAACATAAAATTGTTCATGCTTTAATGCAGCAATACTCTACGTTTTAAATATTAATGTAGCATTTTTAGCCTTTTTAAAAGAAAGTATGTGACTGTCAGATTGGATCTCAGTTCTTCTTTGGTAGAAATGTCAACTGTTCTTCTAATTACAACTATCAACCTTTATTAATCATAAACAGTGTGCCAGTAACACCCTAGTTACATTAGATCTGTCAATTAAAACACACAAACTTATCATTGAATATATTTTATTGTCTCTATTTTTATAAATGAAGAAACTGATGTCTAAAACATGCAACTTTCCCAAGGTTGCCACAACATTCTGCAGTAAATTAAAAAGCACAGCTTGTGAGTACACAACAAAGCTTATGCTTATTCTGAGCACATTTTACTGTGCTAGTTCAAGACCAAAACAACTTCCCTTTTTGTGCCATAAAATGATTTTAAAATCAGAAAGTAAAAGGGAGGCATTGGGAACATTTAAAAATAAAGTTGACAATGAATGAGCAGGCATTTACAAAAAGAAAAATAAACAAACAAATTCTGTACGCATACTGAGACATGTCCACTGTCACTAATAATAAAAAGATGGAATTAATAAGAATTATCAGCAATACAACACCTTTGGTATCCTCCCCCACATTTGATAATTTCAGTGCAGGATTCCAATGAAAGAAGCCTTAGTACTGTAGCTATAGTGCTGGTAGAAAGATTATAGCTGGAAATATTTTTTTTCTAAAAGACAATGTGGCAATACCTACCACAAGAGTCTTTGAAATTTTCACAATTAATAATTCTAAAATTGCTTCTCCAGATACTAATCAGAAGTTTACTCAGCCATTTATGCATACCTATATATAGTAACAAATAACATATCTATAATATTAGTACATACTTCCGTATTATTCATCTTGGTGAATGTTTAGTAAATAAAGTTTAAAGTTTAATGTTTGTTCACATTTTTCAATATTCCAAGTTTATCTCTGGGGAGAGAGAGAGGGAGAGACAGATGGGGGAGAATTTAGAGAAAACTTAGTTGTAAAAATATAATTTTATATTTTAAAATTCACAAAAAATAATTTCTATAAACACTGCCTACATCAAGACCTTTTATATAAATTCTTACTATGGACTCAGGCAACCGTGCAGAGGCATAGGAGGAGGGAGGCGTGCAGAGGAGCAGGTTTGACGTATAGTTGAGAGCATAAAAATTCTCCAAATGTCCCAAGTTGATGTGGTCTCTCACTCCACTTTATCCAAGCCCCAATTCAATCTCTACTACTTTATTTTCTGGTTATGGATATTGAAAAGTGTCAAGAGGCATGATTGTCTTTGATCAATTGAACTCATTTTAAATTATGAAATAACACTGGTTTTGAGTATTAGTTAATTCATAGTTACTGTAGTGAAATAATTAAAGGTAGATTCCTATGAAGAAAAGAAGTGAATTTAACTCATAGTTTGGACTGAAATTCCCAGGTCAAGTGAACTCATCAATATGGCCTCTGATGGAAGTCTAATGGTAGCTGATATTATGGCACTAACGCACACAGAAGAGATCACAGAGTCAGATAGGAAGCCAGAGAGCAATTTACAGATAACCCTGACTTGAACAGCGACTCACTCCCAAGAGAACTCAGTTTTTCCCTAGTTTAATCTCATCAAACTTGAAAACCTCAGTGATTTGATGACTTCTCACTGGACTCAGCCCTTAAAAGCCTCATTGGCACAATGGAGACCAAACCTCCACACGTGAATCTTCAGGGGAAAATTACATTTATGCCAAGTCAATTTTAACCATTACTATTTGCCACTTCCTTTAGTAATATGGAATTCAAGGCACATTACTATAATATTGTACAAATAATTCATTTTCTAAATATCTTAGAAAAATAAGAGTAACAAATCTTATAAAATTGTCATTAATGCTTTATTTATTTTGCCAGATCTACAGATTGCTTCTTGTGCTGAGTTTTTAAGCTTTGCTTTAACTATAGCACTTGCATACTCTTACTAGTGTTCTCTGATATTGCTGATCTATGATTCCTATTTAATGTTTTTATGTTTTATCCTCTTTATCATTAGTCTTTGATTTTAATATTTTTTCACAAATCCCAGATAAGACGCTTTTCAACCGTGGATATATAGGAAATTCACTTATAAACAAAGGTTATAATTTACCATCTATTTTGGTTTTTGTTTAGATGTCCCTCCAAAATCTCATACAGATGAGGTGGGACACTCTTTTCAGTTAGTTGAATCTGGAATGTGTTATGCTGAGGTTAAGGGCATGTGATTACTAAAATACTACATGTGAATTATTGGTTTGGCACTGCCCTCATCCTGGTAGTCTGGATGGGATAAAAGAGGCAGAAAGACTCGGTGAAGGTCTCTTGTTAACCCTTGCTTCCTTGTGTATGTGATGTTGTCCCTGATCTTCCATGCCTGTTTGCCATCCCTGTCTTGGAGCAAGCCGATTATGAACTGAAACTTCTATGAACTATTTAGCCAAATAAACCCTTTTCCCTCTAACTTTGGATGTTCGGTATTTTGTCTCAGCAATGAAAGAAAAGTAATTAACATAACACCCTGAAGTTGATCGTGTTGGGCTAGTGGAAAAGTTTCAATCAAGTTTTATTGAATAATTTCTGAAATACGTCGTAATTCTGAACTGAATATTTTTCTGGCTTCCTTGCTGGCCAGGCCTATTGATAGTTCACCCTTAACCCAACATTTTAAAGCTCAAGGTCTGCTTCTTCCACCACTGGGGACATTCCCCACTTAGGTTATATCTTCATAAAGAGAATCCATTTGGCCTGCCCCTATGATGGTCTACTGACTCAAGAAGTTGCTTCATAAGGACAGAAAAAGCAATTCGGAAATTTGAGAGATATTCCCCATACATACAACAAGACAGAACACAAGAAAGGGCCAGCAGACTGATTGTCTAATCTTCCTTCCCTCACTTTCACCAGACAGTTCTGAAATGGGTTAGTTTGAAGTAGTGCTGGCAGATGATCCCACAGTCACGTCAACTAGTTCTGTTCTGACACTGAGCTGTCACAGGGTGGAACATCGATTATATTTGCTCTCCTTCCTTATTACACTTATTAAACCATTCATTCCTCTTTCCTTGGCCATCCTTCTGTCAAGCAATTGTTAGCACATAGGCTTTCAGATTTAGACTTTGTTTATTCGTTGAAGCTCCATAATTTTAGCTGCCTTCTCCTGCAGATGCTTAGACATGGGATGTGAGATACCTTTGTGGTTAGGGTGTACACATCTTAAACTTTTCTCTCTTTTCTCTGAGATATTTGTTCAATAAATGTGCTCACAATTCTTCCTCTGGAACTTATGACTTTACACAAAAGATATAAATTCTGTATAAATTGTTTGATAAATAACCTGCTAGAATAACGAAAAAGAGAAAGAAGGAAAACATTGTTCAATAAATTATTTTTCCTGGTATAAACATATGCAGCACAGAAAAGCAAAAGAAGAATTAAGGGGAAAATATAATGGCTAATACAATTTAGCTTTTTTATCTTTTTGCAACTGGTACTTACTATATAATTTAAGCAAACAACAACTTAAAACACTCAGTAATGATTTTGCTAATTTTTTTTTGCTATCTTGTAAGGAATCACAGTCTTAATTATGAACTGAATAACAACAAAACAATAGAACATAGATAGGTACACAGAACAACTAAGAATAAAGCTAACAGGTTTACTGGAGGTTAAAAGAAAAGTGATACAGCAGGAGAAACCAATAACAGCATGAAGAGACAACTCACAATGTGGGAAAAATTTTTACCTGCTGTTCCTCAGACGAAGGTATACTCTCTAGATTATACAAAGAACTTTAAAAAATCAGACCTCCTAAATTTAAAGACCCAGTCTGAAAATGGGCATCTGAAATGAACAGACATTTCTCAGACAAAGAAGTACAAATAGCAAATAAACATATGAAAAAAGGTTCAACATCACTGGTCATTCAAGAAACACAAGTGTAAACAATAGTGAGATTCTACCTCACTCTAAAAAGAAGAGCTGCTATCAAGAAATCAACCAATAAGGAAATAAGGGAAAAGAAAAAAAAAATATGAGAAAATGTAAAAACGGAAACGAAGTCTTTGTAAATAGTGGAGGAGGTGGAATAAGGGCAGGGGTATGGGGAAAAATGAGAACCAAGATCTGTCATATAAAGGTACAAGATCCAAAGGATAAATGTAACTGTACTGTATACCTAAAAAGTACCAATAAACTCAATGAGAAAAATAATTGAAGAAATCAACCAATAACTAATCCTGGAAGGGTTGTGGGGAGAAAGGATCTCTTCTCCATTGCTGGTGGGAGTTCATGCTGGTGCAACCACTGTGGAAATCAGTTTGGAGATACCTCAAAAAAACAGGACTAGAGATCCCATTGGACCCAGCTATTGTCCTGCTAGGTAGGTATCTTCCCAAAACACATAAAAGCATCATAACATTGTGATATATATTCATAGCGGCACCCATGTTCATAGTGGCACAGTTTGAACAGCTAAAACATGGAAGCAGCTCAACTGCCCATTAACTAGACACTGGAAAAAGAAAATGTGTGTGTGTGTGTGTTTAAATAAAATGAAGTACTACTCAGCATTAATGAATGAGAAATTAGAGACATTTACAGCTAATGGATGCACAATGATATCATACTCTTAAATGGAAGAAATAGTACACATATGTGTAAATACTGGTTTCCCTGGTGTGAGAAACTGAAAGTGTAAATAAGGATCAAAATGCATAACAGATAATGTGAAAAAGAAAGAAAATTTCCAAAGGGGAAGCGGACCTGGGAGGTATAGGGGAAAGGAAAGAAGGGAAAGGAATAAATATGAGAAAAGGAAATAATGGAAAAAAGTCTTTGTAAATAGGAAGGGTTGGAAGAGTTGAAGGGAGGGCAGGGGAATGGGGAAAAATAAGAACAAAGATATATTATGTAAGGGTACAAAGTCTCGATGGTGAATGTCATAATATTATATATGTAAAATGTAACAATAAAATTAATGAATAATAGAAAAGAAAAATGTTAGAGAATGGAATCCTAAGTCTTCAGTGAATATTCAGTCCCAACCTCTAGCTTTAGGTCTTGCTCATCCCCTTGAAGTTGAGTATGTATAGCATATATTGAAGTAGATATTAAAGTGCTTGTGCATTCAAAGGTATTTCCTCAAGTAAAGTGAGCCTTGCTGATGTTGTCCCAAGCACCAATAATTTTGAGCAGTTATCTGTTTGATAAAGATGTGAATGATCCTATATTTTTAATTTGTATATTTGCAGGGCAGGCATCTCAGTGCCCTTGAGTAAAGAGGAGAAGCGCTAAAAAAAAAAAAAAAAAAAAAAAAAA
>NW_022900936.1:22033450-22085044 GCF_012274545.1 Fukomys damarensis
AAAAAAAAAAAAAAAAAAAAATCCTCCTCACTAGCACATCTCTACAGACACAGTATATCCACATACATTTGAATAAAATGCCCCCAAGATAATATTTACTAGAAGAGTTTGGAAAGTTTTCACTTCACTGGACTCAGAATGAGTGCCTGAATCTGAAGGAGAAAGCCTGTTTTGGGACTGAGTTATGATATCTCTGAACAGCATGTCCTTGAGTGAAGATCTAAATAATTACGGATGCTATTTATAAACATATTATCAGTTGGTGTTAAATGTAGGAAACTAGTGAGTAAATCATCTCAGAATTTCAGACACAACTGGCATGGCAGTTTTCCACTCAGCCTTGGAATACTCTGGAACTTCTGGGAGCAGCAACAGTGCAATGACCAGATTCTCGGTGTCACTTGGGGTTTTCATTAAGATGTAATGTCCCCACCTTAAAACCTAGGAAATTAGAAATAGACTGCAAGTGAAAGATTTTAGAATTCTAATTGGAAATATAGATTGTGATACTGATGGGTGATTTTACATTCCGTACTTAATGAGAAAAAAATAACAGAGAAACGACTATCTTCATATTATAACTTAGTTTAGTAAATCACGGAAGATCTATTTATAAAGACTGACTTTATAAATCTCTGTGGTCTGCACCAGTCTTTCCAATGCAGCCTCTAACAAATGCATTTTATAGTAGATTTCAATATGAATTAAGTTAAATATTATTTAATAAAAAGTATTTATTTATTTTTGAAATTCATTAAGAAATATGTGTTTTAAAAGCACTAGTTCATATAGAAAAGTGTGTTGAAGATAAAAAAAATCACCTCTCATGCCATCACAAAATAACAAAATTGTTTAGTAGTTCCCACATATCTTCTAAAATTGTTCTACTTCAACTTTAGAACTCTACCGAAGGGAAGGAGATCAGAACTTACTTATAATTCTTTGAAACCTATAAAATTAATTTGTTCTTTATGTATAGAAAGGTTACCAACCAGCAATTAACAACTTATTTTGGCTTCCAGTTTCAAAAGGTTTAGTTCATAGTTTGCAGAAACTGAGGGTTCCTGTGTCTTTGGCAAGTCAAAACATCAAGGTGTCAGGAACCAGTGGCAGAAAAAACAGAGAGAAGAAGAGATCAACAGGTAAGGGGCCAGTGTCAAAATATGCACTTCAAACCAATCAATCCACTGAATTCTAAACTTTTCAATTCATGGATATGTGTGGAATCCTCCTAATGCAATTATTTCCCAAAAGCCTTACCTTTGAACATTGCTTCATTGAAAACCAAGTCTCCAATCACATGAAGTAGATAGAATCCTTTAGAGTAGTGTCAGGAATAATAGACTAAGAACACTTTCACATTAGAATTCATGTTATTGGGTCTGAGGGTGTAGTTTAAAAATAGTAAGCTTGCCATGCTTGTGTAAGAACATAAGTTTGATGCCCATCACTGAAAATATATCTACTATTATTCTGTTCATTTTTTTCATAACTCTTCTTTCTGTTAAGTTTTCCACATTAGTAAGAAGTGATCACCCTGGTTTCATAAACAGTTACTCATGGTAAAGAGCAACAGAATCAGGCATTATATCCACCTTGTCTTGGAAGCTCTTATATGTTATGTGGAACTTATGGTAATTATTTGATAAAGGATCACTAATTCAATAAAGGATCTGTTTCACACCTTTAATTGCACAGAATTGAAATATGTAAATATTATCCAAAAACATACTGAAATGAAGTGCTTAAAACTACAACTGTTCAATAATGTTCCATAATGTATCCATCATTAATGTGACTAAAACAGAAAATATTCATCAAACTGGAATTTATTAAGTATAATAAAAACAAATGAAGCAAGACTATACAGGCAAGTTTTATGATATCCATACAGGTATTCTTCTGTGGAGAATAGAAACTTAATGATATGAATATTTGTGCGTTCAGGAAAAAGTATCCGTTATATGGAGGGAGGGATATTAAAATCTTTGGGTATGCAAATTAGTCATTACAACTGATTATTATTAGAGATGACAACTTAATTTATAGTGATTTATTATATATATTTATTTACTTTTAGAAACATATACTTCCATATGGATTTAAATAGCATTTAAATTCTGTAGTAATTATTAATATAAATTATCATGTTGACATTCCATCTTGATACTAAATTTTTAGTCTTTTTAATAAGTTTGGTTAATTTTTCACCGTAGAAAATTTTATTCATAGTGTTGACAAAATGATACATTTTATCCTGTAAGATTGAAGATCAACTGTAAGAAATTGCTAGTGATTTAAAAAATAAATATCCATAAGATTTCTTCTAAGATTTTCTTGAACTTTTCTTTAAAATTACTATATATATTCAGAGAACTCATTTTTATAATTCAAAATAATCTTATGCAGTACTTTATGTGTTTTACAAAGGAATCATTATTTTATATAAATGGAACGTATTTTATTAATGTATTAATTTCAGAATTTATATGATGTATAAAACAGCATAAATTGCATAAGTGACAAGATGAATAACTATTTTTGAAGGAATCAGTGATAACCCATGAAAAAATAAAATTAAATTAATTTAACTTAGTATATTTTTTAAACCTTCTTGATATTACAAATGTTTTTTAGGTTATTGAGTTCTTATTGTGTATAAATTATAGGTAACATTTCTTCTCATACTCTTTAAAAATACTTAAAATGTATCATGATTTCCACTTTTCAGATGTGAAAAAAAAGAAAGTCACAATTTAAATAACCAGCTGAAATTCAGTCATTTAGGATTAAAAATCAGGGGCCAGGGCTTTAGCTCAATGGTGCTACCACCTGCCTTGCATGTACAAGGTCGTGAGCTCAGTCTCAGGTACCCACACAAAGCAAATAAAGAAACAAATAATATAACATTGTACTTTTTTACCTTATACCATAGCTAACTTTGTTCATTTCATAGAAACAGATGCTATCCTCTTAGGTATTGACAATTTGAAGGCTTTTTTTTCCGTAGCACTGTGATTGTCATTCAGTAGATACATATGATTAGTATGAAAGCTTTAAGCCATTGGACACTTAAAAGACACTTATCTCTTTTTTTTTGTAAATTATCCAATCTCTAGAAATGAATAAATGACCGGACAGTCAATTTCATTCATTTCCAAAGTTGTAATAAATTTTCTGTTTGAATAAACAGTTTTATTACTATTGAAAAAATTCCCATTAGCTGATTTCTTCTCCAGAAGAATTTTATGCCACTATTTCAAAGATAATTTGGGGCATCTGCTTGCAGTGCCAGGGATTATATTCTCAGGGTAATATGGAAAAATGCTTTTTTTAATATTTCACTATCATTATTGAGGATCTTCATGCATTGAAAATAATTTCTACTTTCATATGAAGGTCTTTGCTTATGTGTTTACTTTTTTCCTCCCTAAAATTATACAAAAATAATAAAAATCAATTCTCTTCCAGCAAGTTTAGTATTTCTGTTTCAATATTTAGATCTTTAATCCACTTGGATTTTAATTTAGTGCATGGTGAAAGATAAGGGTTTAAGTTAGGCAGAACTCTTGAAGATATTGGCATAAGAAAAGACTTAAAAACAAATCCTCAGTAGCATGGGAACTAAGAGAAAGAATCAACAACTGGGATCTCATCTCATTAAAAAGCTTCTGCACTGCAAAAGAAACCATCAACAGGACTAAGAGACAATGTACAATGTGGGAAAAACTTTTTACCAGCTGCTCCTCAGACAAAGGACTATTATCTAGAATATATAAAGAACTTAAAACAATCAGTCCCCCAAAATATAAAGACCCGATTAAAAAATGGACATCCAAAATGAACAGATATTTCTCAGATAAAGAGGTAAAAGCAGCAAGTAAATATATAAAGAAATGTTCCACATCATTGGTCATTCGAGAGATGCAGATGAAAACAACACTGAGATTCCACCTCAACCCACCAAGAATGGCTGCTATCAAGAAATCAACCAATAACAAATGTTGGCAGGGTTGTGGGGAGAAAGGAACCCTTCTCCATTGTTGGTGGGAGGGCAGACTGGTGTAACAACTATGGAAATCAATATGGAGATACCTCAGAGAGGTGGGACTAGAGGTTCCGCTTGACCCAGCCATCCCTCTGCTGCGTATCTTTCCAAAAGAATTAAAAAAATCATATCACAGTGATATATGTGCACCTATGTTTTTAGCAGCACAGTTTGTAATAGCTAAAACTTGGAAACAACCCATTTGCCCATCAGTTGGAAACTGTATAAAAATGTGGTTTTTCTATAAAATGAATGAGAAATTAGATTCATTCACAGGAAAATGGATACATATTGAGTATATACTCCTAAGTGAAATAAATAAGTCACACATGTGTAAACACCGAATAGTTTCTCTAGTGTGAATAAACTGTAATAGTACATAAGATCCTAATGAGTTAACTGACATTGTGAAATGGGAAGAAAAGGGCTAAAGGTGTAGGGAAAGTGGGAAGGGTAGGGGAAAGGTAATAAGGGAAAAATATGAGAAAATGAAAAAATGGAAATAAAATGTTTGTAAATGGGAAGGGAAGGAGGGGCTGAATGGAGAGCAGGCACAAGGGGAAAAAATGAGAACCAAGACCTGTCATGTACAGGTGCGAGTTCCTAATAATGAATGTAACTGTACTGTATACCTAAAATGTACCAATAGACTCAGTTAAAAAAATCAGTTCTGCATTGGTATCTTGAGCATCTTAAAGTCATTCATGAGGAATCTACTTTTCCAAACTGTCCTTAATGTTTGTATTTTGAGTTCCTCTGATGAATCATGAATATTCCTATTGGTATTACATTTATGAATCTCTTCAATACATTTTTCAAATTTGTTTTACCCAGATCCATCAGAGTAACTATTTATGGCAGACACGTGTAGCAGATGCCTCTACTCCATAGTAGCAGACTATAGTGGCACAAGCTTCTTGCCCTCTGTAACTCAGCTGTGTTACACTGGAAGTAGCAGACCTTGGCTGAGTTCACTCCCAGCCAAGGTCACTGACACCAGCTCAATTCTTCCTCGCTGAATTAACCATTTGTTCTCTTCAGCAAAGGTATGCTTGTACCCTCAGTCTTGCCTGGTTGATACTTGTTGCCAGCAGGTGTCCCAAGGCCTACTCAGTTTCTCCCCTCCCCACGCCGAATAAACACTGGAGGTCCTGGAGTTCCTCGGTCTTTCCTGCCCAGAGCAGTTTGGATCATCCCAAGACCCTGCTTCACTCGAGTCTCTCACTGTATCTTTATTTCCCATTTTCCCCTATAGTGGACGTTGTACTGGTTTCTCTGGAAAGCAGGACCCATTACAGGGATCTCTGGTAACTTCCCCTTTCCCCTTTCCTATAGAACAGGGAAAGATAGCAACTTATAAAACTTCATTGTTTTAATAAAATTGCACTGAAGGTCAAAATTACTCCTTGATCCATGGGCTACTGAATAGATACTGTGTTAGCAGCCTTGAAGATAATATTAATCTTATTGTAAATCTCCATCAGGGCTCTTATGTGATCAGCGGTGATACCTATTTGCAATGATAAATTGATAGGAATATTTTGTTTCCCTGAAAAGTAGATCTCAAAACTGAACTTAAAATATTTAGTAAACCATGTTACAAACACACATGTTGTATCTGACCTTTGTTTTCCAATTTATGGAACACCAATACAGTAGAGATAGTCTAATTTTTAATGATGCCAGAATTTTTAAAATATTAAATTACCATCAACTTCAACATTGTGACCAGCTACATAACCCCAGAATAAGTGAGTCACTTGGTCCTTTGATGCTTGAATCCAGGCATTAACTTCCTCTCTCCAGCTGTGAAGATCCTAGATAGCTTACTCTTCAAGAGGCGCTGTTTCATTTACATTGAAAATATTTTTTTGGTCCAATGCAGCCGCCTTCTTCAATTTTGTTTGCTAGATTTTCTGAATAACTTGCTGCAGTTTCTCCATAAGCAATTGCTTCTTCACTTTGTATTTTTATGTCACTGAAATGACTTCAGTGCTTAAACCTCATAACCAACGTGTTAGATTCTAACTGTCCTTAGGCAGCTATCTCACTGCTGTCTCTCTCTCTCTCTCTGTCTCTCTGTCTCTGTCTTTCTCTTAAAATTGAAGTAAGTTCAGCCTTGCTCTGGAGTAGGCTTTGGCTTCAGGGTTTATTGTGACATGTTTGATCATCTGTGAATGCCACTAAAACTTTCTCCCTACCAAAAATTTATTTTACTTTCATATCATTCATGTGTTTACTGGAATAGCACTTTTAATTTTCTTCAAGATTTTTTTTCATTCACAAACATGGCTGTGTTTAGTGCAAGTATCTTTCCTGTCCTTACTTAAAACATATACCACTTAGCTTCCAAATGCCTTCAAGTAAAACACTTACTGGCCATTGTAGGGTTATAAATCATCCTAATTTCAATATTGCTGCATCTCAGGGAATATCTCACGCCAGAGGAGAGGAAGAGAAAGAGGGAGGATATAACAGTCAGAATATATGCAATTTTAAAATTGTTTAGGGGTACATTTTGAGGTCCTCTATAAATTAAACTATTATTACTTTTCATAAGTAAATCAAAACATAAAAATAATGAAGTAGCCAGATGTAAAAATAACTGAAATGACACACGCATGAAGGAAGCACATGCTGTGGGAAAAACGTCAGTAAATTTGCTCAATTAATAGCTGCTATAAAATGTCAACCACTAAAAAAGATACCATACCTAAAGTGCGCCAAAAGGAATCTTTTACATTAGGAAATTTGGCAACAACAATAACAACAAAAAATAAATGTTATAATAACATAAAGTCCAGGGAACATACAACTTAATATAATTCCTGTTAGTATTTTTAAAAAGTAATGTAATGTTAATATCTAAACAATATTAGGAAACTCTAAAAAGCAATAAACAGAAAACATGAAAGCATATTTACAAGTTAGATTTGATAGAGTAAGATATGTAGTTGAAAATCTGGAAGAAAAGCTCTAAAAAAATTACCACAAAATAAAAGCAAAAAAAGGTAACAAAATTGAAAAAAAATTATAAAATTAATGTCCCAGGTGAAATGCATACCCATGAAGTATGCAAATATTCTAAATGGGTGATCTAGAAGGGAAGAAAAAGAAAAGTATAAGAAAAATCAGTAAATAATAAATTTTAAATTAAAAAAATTTCATGGAGTACTTACATAAATCATATAAAATAATAAACATTTTATTAATTTATTCACATCATTCAATCAAAAATGATTATTTGCAAAATAATAGTTCATTTGCAAAAATATTAAACTCAAATATTATGGTGGTTTTCATCAACAATACTAAGTTGCAGAAAACTATGGAAACAATTCTTTAAAAATCTTGGTGAAACTATGACATCAAACCATAATTAATACTCTACTAAGCAATCATTCAAAATTTCAAGCAAAAGAAAGATATTTTCATGAATATCATTTAGAAAATTGGGGTCTTATTTGTCCTTTCTAAGACAAACGTGTATTCAGAGAGCAAGAAAAGAAAATATTCTTTGAAGTTAAAATCAAATCTCAGAAAATAATCTAAAAGGTTGTGTAACAGGAACATAAGGAAAACAGTTTTTACCAATATGCTGCATTTCAGAATGCAAAGTCCCAAAATGAGGGAAAAACAACTGAAAAAGAGTAGAGTGTTTTTGTTGTTGTATTTAAATAACAGAATGTGTCATAGAGAATGCTGTTGTCCTTACTATTGTATTCTTTTCTTCTATAATAGCGGAAATTTTATCTGAGCATATGAAAGTCAATGAATACTACATTAAATTCTTTGAAACAAACTACAATCATATAATTACTTTTGCTTAGTAGATGATAAAAAAGAAATAGTGGTGATATTATTAAGAGAGTTTCCTGTGCTTATTAGATGTCAGATGCTCTTATAAATGCTTTAGAGGAGATAGATCATCACTTTGGCTTCATGCATACCAGGCAAGCACCTTACCACTGAGCTATACATGCACTGAGCTACACATGCAGCTATACATGCAGCACAAATGATAGCTCATTTAATTTTTATGGTATTCATGCACAGTAAGTGATATTTTTTAAATTTTAGAGATGAAATTAGTTTTACATGTTGCACAAGTTAGCATTGAGATTGTTGGAGCTGGATTATATATACAATTTTTGGTGCTGGTGCTTTATTTAAAACACTCATATGATTTTTCTCCTCTCAGTGCAAATAATTAGAATGTGAATATTATAATAAATTGTTTAAGTAATTCCTTAATCTTCAAGATGGAAGCCTAAAGATGAAGATGAAATAAGATTAAGGAAAAAATAGAATAAGTTGCTAAAGCCATGGAACTCTTAAGTGGTAAAGGTTCTTTCTTTAAAAATTTGCTTCATAAATACTGAGCTATTTTTAAGGAATAGATGCTAAAAATGATAATAGCATTATAATCCCTCTGTTAAGCAAAACAGCATTTGGAAATTTCAAGAAAAAATAATGTTTAAGGAACATGAAGCAAATATAAAGCAAATAAAAATAGGAAAATGTTTGGAATTAATGAAATGCAAGAACAGGAGAGGGGATCTGTCCTTGATATTTATAAGTTGTTTCTAGTTGAATGTATTCTTTAGAATATAATTGAATGGTAAAGGACAATGTTATGATTAATTTTCTATAGGTCCAATCATAGTGATTTTTCTATAATGCATTATAATTTTATATTGTCTTCTTTCAACTATCTTGACCATAAACTCAATGCGGGAACAGATTTTTTTAATATGAAAATTATGTATCTTGTTATAATGAAAGCAAAAACAAACAGAACATAGAAGAATTTGAAAAGTAGAAGAGCAGTTTTACAAAAGTTTAAGAATATGATTTCCTCATTATGCTTAAAGAAAGATATACTGCTCCACAGATGACTTAACAAGAGAAAAATATATAAAAATATCATATAAAAGGTTAAAGCAATTAGCAGAGGAAGTTACAGAAAAACCTTGCAAAGATGTTCAAAAATGGAAATAAGAATTTATAATTGTAGGAATTCCATAACAGGAATTTAATTGAAACTGTCTAAGATTGACATAAAAGAAAAGGACTTATATACATAATAAAATAGAATACAGGCTATTAACAAATGAATCAAATTAAGAAAGTTAAATTATGTTGCCTTTGGATAATGTCATAGCAGTGCAGGTGACACAATGGTTTTGCAATATTTATTTTTATGAGGTAATATTTATTTTTATTGGGCACATGTATATGTTATAAAATAATGTATGTGGCAGAAATCTCATATTTTCAGTTGTTCTATTTTGTAAGAGGTTGCTAAAAACAGTAAAATTTATTTATATGATTTTGGAAATTTATAATAACTCAATCTTAAGGCCTCAGGCATAGGAAACCAAACTAATAAGGCCTTTAATTAGACCCTACAGGACAATATTTTTAAACCTAAATATTCAGATAAATAACTTAACTGTGTAAGGTAAACAGCTATGTTTTGGCATATTTTCAGTTTTTATGAGTGATTTAATTAAATTATCAAATGACACCAGCAAATAATAAGTGGTAAATGGTGAAACATAATGCTTTATCCCATACAAAGCATTTATAAAATAGCAAAACTTGAGTATCTGTTAAATATTTAAGGTAAAGCGTGTGACCTGATTATTTTCAGGGAAGTTTAAACTAGCCTCATTATAATTTTTAAAAACTTATTGAAATATAATATGTCTGTAGAAAAACATATTCATCTTACTATGGATTGAACTATAGTCTCCCAAAATTCATATGTTGAAGCCCTAATTTCAAACTAGAGACAGCATTTGGAGATACCTTTCTCTTTTTATTTTTTGTTGAGTTTATTGGTACATTTTAGGTATACAGTACAGTTACATTCATCATTGGGATCTTGTACCTTTACATGACAGGTCTTGGTTCTCATTTTTTCCCCTTGTCCCTGCCCTCCCTTCAGCCCCTCTTCCCCTCCCCTTTTACAAACATTTTTTTTCCATTTTTTCATTCTCTCATATTTTTTCTTTTCCCATTTTACCTTTCCCTTACCCTTCCCACTTTCCCTACACCTTTAGCCCTTTTCTTCCTATTTCACATTGTCAATTATATCATAAGGATCTTAGGTACTACTTTAGTTTTTCACACCAGAGAAACTATTTGATATTTATGCATGTGTGACTTATTTATTTCACTTAAGAGCATACCCTCTATATGTATCCATTTTCCTGTGAATGACTCTAATTTCTCCTTCTTTAGGGATGAGTAGTAGTCCGTTTTATAGAAAAATCACATCTTATTTATCCAGTTTTCAACAGATGAGCAAATGGGCTGTTGCCAAGTTTTAGCTACTACAAACTGTGCCTCTATAAGCATGGGTGCACATACTTCTCTGTGATATGATTCTTTTAATTCTTTTGGAAAGATACCCAGCAGAGGGATGGCTGGGTCATATGAAACCTAGAGTCCCAGTTCTTTGAGGTGGAGATATCATTGTTAAGATGGTAACATGTCAAATGAAATCATGAGGATGAAACCCTCAGCCTGTAGGTCTGCTGCAATGTCACAAAGAGGAAGAGAGCAGGAATGTGAACCATGAGGGTCTTGTGGAAATAGGAAGAATGCACTCATTTGTAAGGAAGACAGAGAGGACTCACCAGAAACCAACCCTGAATACGCCTAATTTTGGACTTATGACCCTCAGAACTGTGAGAACTCAATTTTTGTTCTTTAAGCAACTCAGTTTGTAGTATTTCATTGACTGCCCTAGCAAACTGACATGCTATGTATAAATGCATATTCAAAGGATATGTGTAAATCTATATTCAAAGGGTAAAGTGTGTAGAATTCTCATTATTCATTAAACAACAGAGTTCTCTATCTAAAGAAAGTATTTAGCAAAAAATTTAGATTTCTAAAAATCTCAAGTAATTTGAAAATGTGATAGAAAATGTATAGAAATCATTAAATATAAATGTTATAGAAAAATGTTTTGACAGCTGCTCATTTTTCTGCTTGGGGTGAGAGGATTGAGAATGTGAATAAATTCTCATTTCTACTATTCGTTAACCTTTCAATTTAGTGTCATCCATAAAGCCAAAAAACAAAGCAACAACAAAACAAACTGAGGTAGACATTAAATAAGTTTGAAAAACAGTCAGAAGAGATTTTTTTAGTGCTCTAAAAGGAAAGAAAGAGAAAAAGACAAATTGCATGTGATACCAAGGAAGGAGAGTGAGCAATAATTAGAATGGGTCAGGGACACAGAAAATGAAAGGCACCATTTATTAACCAAATCTCTTGAAATTTTGAAATGCATTGCCATTTATTTACTCTGCTAACATAAAAAGTTTTATATTCAATAAGCTGCTGTGTCTAGACCAGCTATAAAACAGAAGTATTTTGAATTGCTATTGAATATATTAGAAAAAGCAAATCAACATTTGTATTTAATGTTTCCATAGATTTAAAAAAGTTACAAAATGTATAACCATGAATAAGATTTTCATGAGCTTTTCATGGATATAAAAAATAAGAAACTGTTAAATAATGACCTTCATCTTTGAACAGTAATAATATTCTTGCTGTTTACTGAAGTAGCATTTCTGTGTCTTTAATAATATTAGGAAATGTGTATCTTCATATTCATAATTTATAGAATGTTTGCCTAACCATGTGAAGACATTTAAAATACTAAAAGAAAACAAGACAAATCTCTCCTTTGCTAAATGTATCCATAAGTTATTTCACTATATCATAATTAAAGAAGCACTGATGTTAAATTTTCTGTTATAAAAAGTACTTATTAAAATTTTATAGTTTTACTTAAGAATTAAAACTTGTTTCTATTTACTTTTATGAAACCTCTTGGTTAACCTTGTTAGAGTATGGAGAGTTCAAAGTGTTTATCAAGAGAAATTTTCTAATTAAACTTTACAGTGACTTTTTTCTTTAAAATATCCAGATTTTAAAGTAACACTTTGCAATTGTGTCATTTAATTTTCATAGAAGGTACCACTTTTGTCAGGAGATTCTTAAAAAAACAAATCTTCATGCTCCATTTGAATCTGAAACCAAAAGATGTTTTGTACATAGCGAATGCCTAGGAAGCACTGTAATAATAGAGTATAATAAATAATTTATAATTTTAACTCATAATTTAGTTAAAAGTGTCTGATTTCACTACAAATTCATTATATGACATATTTTTAATATTTTGGAGACAACAAACTTAAAGAATCTCAAAATTAGAAACATGGCAATAGAATTTTTAAAAAGACACATAGTAATAGAATCTAGACTTCTAATGACATTGCTATCAAAAAGTTTTGAATGTCATTTTATACATTTATTTTTTTATAAATCAGTATTTAATTCTATGTGTCCCATGTGGTCATATTTAACACTTATGTGACTCACTGCTTAGTAATAGCAGCCATACTTTTACTGTCCACACATAGATACATGTTTTGTCAAAGAAATTAGGAACTGGGTTTTTACATGATTATATATTTCTCATTAGCTTAGCTCTCAGTAATGTGACTTAATATTTAATAATTGTGTCATCAAAGTTATGAGTGGTAAAAGATACCAAATATGTGAGAACCTTCTACCTATTAAGAAAATACAAACACTTTTATTTTAGAAAATTCTATAATATAGAATTGCGTTCCTCAAATCTGGTTTGATTTCACACCCATCAGGTCACACTCACAACAGGGAATAATCTGGTTCCAAATTTCAGTAGTCCTAAAAAATTTGCACTAGAAAATTAAATATTGTATTCTATGATTCTAAGCAAATTCCTCCCAAAATTATTTACTAACAGCCTGAATGAACATTGAAAGATAGAATTGTAGCTAAGAATATTTAGCACTAGCACCTTTGTATGAAATACATTAAAAATTATGTTTCCACAATATAAGTGCCAAATATTGCCAAAGTAGAACTGCTTGGCCATTTTTCAATAAAATAATATATTAACTTTGACCTGTTATTTTTACAATGAAGAATTTAAACAATAATATATTTTAAAATCGTGTTAATCGTAAGTACACACATTTTTAGAACTTGTTCTATCCTAAAATTGTAACAAATATTTTATATTCAAATCAAGAAAATGTATAATATAGAATCATATATCTCTTGTTTCAAGCGGAATTAATCTTCAAAGGGTAAGAATGTTTTTACATTATGTCATGGATAATGTACTATATATTAAGTGAAATGTTATTTTCATTATTTTCATTTAAATTATGGTAAAATATTCATGTAAGCACTTTGAAGAAATATTATCCTTAATTTTTTCATTGTTCTGAGCAAGTTGCTTAAAATTTTACTGCCATATAAATTTTCAGTTAAATTAAATTTAGTGTTTTTCAAAAAAATGTTTTTTCTAGGAAAGTGTACATATTATGAAAGTAGGGATTTTTTACATGAAAAGTTTCAACATGATACAGAGCTTTTTTTTCTCTTTCTGATAATACATTATACCCAAAATTTAGAACTTTCTAAATTTTGCTTGTTTTTTAAAATTCTAAATGTTTGCTTGTTTGTTGGTACCGGGGATTGAATTCAGATTTTTGCACTTGCAAGGCAGGCTGCAGAATGACTGAGCTAAATCACCGGCCCTAAAATGTTATTTTAAATTGTTCATTTTTCACTTTGAAAATATCCTGTTGATCTGTCAGTTTTTTCTCCTTACTCCAATCTGCTGTTTATTCCACCCATTAATCTATGGATTGTTTTACTTAGATCTTTGAATACATCATTGCTTGAACATGTGATTCCTCCACCTTCTGATCCACTTTCCATGATTTCTTTTTTGTTTTTTGTTTTTTGAGACAGGGTCTCACTATGTAGTTGAGACTGACCTGGAACTCACTATGTAGCCCAGGCTGGTCTTGAACACACAGTGATCCTCCTGCCTCATCCTACCAAGTGCTGGGATTACAGGTGTGTGCCACCACACTGGGCTTTCTATGATCTATAGCAGGTAAATTATGTTCATTTCAGTTACACAAAATTAACTTAAATAATTATATGCCTTATGCAGGTACTTCTTTTGTGTTTCTTTTCACCCTCTTGTTTGTTAGTCATTAATTTTTAGGCTTACGTCTAGTGATTTTGTTGTTGTTGTTGTTGTTGTTATGCACTGGAAATTGTAGTAAGTGAAGGACTTCATGAGAAAAGTTGTCTCTTTACTCTATGAAATCCATGAAATGAGGAACTCATCCCTTTAATTCAGGTGAGGATTGCTCATGCTTACGACAACATTGTCATTTTGCGGATTATGTTCTACTTTAGTTTAGTCCTTGCATTTATCCCTGCTAGACCCTTGTTTGCGTGGTTTGTGGGTATTATTTCCCCTGCTGTGAGACAGTCAAAATTTGACTTCAACTGTTCACTGCTTCTCAGAGTAGAATTTCATACTACTGAATCACAGAGCTTCAAATGCTGGGAAAATTTTTGAGAATAGACATCTTCTAGTTTTTATTTATCAAATAAATATGAACTTACAGAAAATTTAGACATACATTAAAGATAATTGTTTTCTAAATTTTGTCTGTGAAAGGATATTCACTTAAGTTAGTACAATATGACCATCAAACACAAAAATTAACTCTAATACCTATGATATAATCATTGAATTTAAATCTAGTGACAACTGTCACAATAATATGTCAATAGCAGGTGAATACTGTTTTGAATAATGAGATTTTATTTGATTGTTAGGATTTTTAGCTTCTTTCATTTTCTTAACTTTAACACTCTAGACACAAGTGGTTAGTTTAATATTTTAATTATTTTCCCTTAGGTAATACTTTCTCGTGAGAAATTTCACATTATTCACTTTTGCATGAATGTCACAGAAATGATATGAATTTCCTCAGAATGTATTTGATTGGGAAGCATACAGTTTCCATTTGTTTCTTTACGGATAATGTTTGTTTTGATCCCTGGATACAGATAATAAAAATTAGTGCTGTTATTCATTGTTCTTTAGAATTAAAGTGTTAAATGTACATATGGATTTAGACTGTGCAAGTATCAATTTTCTCTGAACAATAATATATTCATTATCTATTTATAAATTCATAGATAGGTAATTTTTTTCTAAAAAGATATTTACCTCATTAATTCATCTTGAAACTCAATTTGCCCTCAAATTAGAATTTGTTCTGGGTAATCTCTGGAAGCAGTCTTCTATGTGTTTCAACATAGCCTCCCAACCACAACCGTCCCCCACTTTTGCACATTCCAGCTTTTTGGAACAAAATAATGTGTCTTTGTTATTATATGTTGCTCCAATCCCAGGAATCGGATTTTCCACTTTTCCAAGAAAACATCCTTATTGTAAAATAGATCAGGGAAGCTGCTAATAGAAATAGTGGGCTCAGGGATATGAACATTTTCTTGTTTTCAGACCCTCTCAACAGCCAGTAGGGACTCTGAATGAATGTGTAGCTTGATATGAGTGTGCTTCTGTGTATATATCCATAAATCTACACTGATAACTCGTTAATAATTATGATATATGCTATATAGATCTGTTCTGAAGTCTCACATATATACCGTCAATTCTGTTTCTTTTTCTTTTCTTTTTTTCTTTTTTTTTTGGTGGGTGTTTCCGGGGATCTAACTCGGATCCTCGCTGTTGCGAGGCAGGCAGCTGAACAACTGAGCTAAATCCCCGTCCCATACAGCATTAATTCATATCCCTAATTATTTAGCAAAAATGTTTGAAAAATAAATTTCCTTAAAGTTAAAAAATGGTTATTACAATAAGAATTATATGAAAGCACTGAAGAGTTAACTACATGTATTTGTCCATAATTATAGCCATTTCCCTAAATATTGCTTTTGATGTATGTGTATAAAAGTGATGTTTTGTTTTTGAGCTGCTGGAGGTAGAACCCACGACTGCATGCTATGAAGCGATTACTGATGAGCTACATCCCCAGTTACAAATATGAAGTTATTTAAACGATCAAGATAGTATGCTAAGCACACTTTATAATGAATTAGTATAACAAGCCTAAAACACTGAATACAACACAATGTTGGCAATTACAGAGTCAATTTTTTTTTATTTTTTTGTCTACATTATTTGAAGACTCTCCAATTTCCCTTGTTTGGGAGAAAATACACAATTTTACAAAATATTTGTTTCACTTCAGATAATAATAAAGAAACCATTATTTACTTTTACTACTTTTCTATAATTTTAACAACAAATCCATTGTTTGAAAACTATAATTTTATTATAATTTGATTTAAATAGAGCAAGCTGAATGCAGTTTTAATTTCTTCCCTAGGGACAAAGGCAGTTCAAATGATTCTTCAGTAATAATGTAGTTCTCAATGCTTTTGTACACATTGTTTTGTTTAATACTTATTATTTTATATACTTCAATATTTCCAAATATTTCAGAGTATTAATAAAAATTTAAAATATTTCACAAATACCCCAAAATGTTATTTAAGAAAAATACAGAATGTTCAACCACAACAGAAAGAAACAATATTAAATTAAGCTAAAGTAAAATTGGAACTCTGTTATACTGTGTCTAAGACTTCAAAGTGTAAATATACCAAAGCTTCATCCCTTATAGATTTGATAAATTTGAGATATTAGTTTTATGAGTCTCATGTCTAGGGTAGTTTAAATTTGCATATTCCCACATATTTAAGCACTTTTTGAAATGATTCAATACTTACTGTTTCCAGAATAATTGATCTACTTTATATTATTCACAATTTTATTTATTTCTTCATTCATCTCTTCATTCCTTCCTGTATATCATTTACTGACATTTTTTCCCTCAAGATATTCTGCTTTTCCTAGGTATATTAAAAGTAATTCAATTATTTATTCTATAGGATACACCAGTTCAGAGACAAAAGTTAAAATTAATGATGAGTCTTATACAAAGGAAAATTTCATATTACAGCAACTCAGACACTAGCTACACTTTCTTAGCAACACTTAATTTTCAATATACTTGTTTCTCCATTCACAGATCCTTTAGTTTGTAAACAATTTGGTTCATAAACAGAAGTGTTTGGCAAAATTCTGTGTTTGTTTGCAAGCTGTGCACTGGGTAACAAACATGACTGAAGCCTTGTTTTCTGCACAATCACAAATGCAGCCATCTTTTCCAACATGGTAGAACAAATTAAGCTCATGCACTGAGGTATGTGTTGTTATGTAACAGAACAATCCATTCAGGGAGATATACAATCCCCCGTTTTCATACTGCTCACTTCTACCCCCTGAAATTTGCTCACTTATTTCTTGGTCTGGCTCACTCACTCTGTTTTCCATTTACAACTATCTTAAGCCTTCCTCAAAACCTTTTCAAATTTTGTTTTGCAAATGCTTGGGGCTCTGTCATAGTTAAACTCATTCTCAGTAATTCATGGTTGAGCAGGCAATTATTCCTTAAAGAGATGCACAATTGTTATGTGACTATTTTTACCATGTGGATTTACTCAGGAATTTTCAGTTTCAGCATTTACTTTTATTGCACTTCACAAGTTGGATTTTCAGAAAATTTATTCTTCCCTGTGTGATAAAGGCATATTATCGGCCTGATAGCCAGGAAGGGAATATAAACTTTATTGATGCTTTTATGAGAAGTTTCTTGTCTAGACATTGACATAAATTTTGAATTCTCTGTAAGTATACTTGTTCATTCAATTATCCACAGAGAGAAACCAACCTGCACAAAGCATGTGAAGCCACTATGCTAAAATATTTATACTGGCTCCCAAGTAGAGTTTGAAATTTTTAGGCTGTGGTTTAAATAACTACATAGTATCATATAATAAAATATAAATGCATATAATAATAACTTTTACAAAAAATTCAAAACAATGCTTCTTGGAACATACAATAAACGGATTGTTTTCTGAATGAGCAACTACAGGAAATAGAGGATGATACAAGGATAATATATCAAATTGTTTTTTCTATTATTGATATTTGAGAGTACAGAAAATACTAAATCACATAAAAGTAGTAAGTTTCTCTCACACATGCATTCTGAATTGGGTTAGACAATTATCAAATTATGAATTCAACAGATTGTCAGAAATGCTATATTTGGGTGTTTTGTTGTATGTTCAAAATTTCACTATATAAGTTACACTTCTTTATGTCCAGTTATGGTCATAACCACATAGCTTCTGTTGCCGGGGGAGGATGGTTTCTTGTAAAGGAGAAATGGTTTAAATGTAATTTACTTTCCAAATGATGTTTAACATCCCCTACTCAATTTTAGCAGGAGTTTAACTTCTGTGTTTGTATGGCAATTGAAATAGAATTATCATGATGGCCCAAAAATGTGAACATTCATTTATTTCTCATTTGCTCTTCAACCGCTTGGAACTTGAGTGCAAACTGGATGCCATTTTAAAAGCCATAATTGTAAAGCTAAATTGTCTACCAACTCAGTATGATGTGTGAATACATATGGAGGAAATGTAATTAAGAAATAAAGAATTTTTAAAAGATTTTTTATGCTTTCCATGGCTTGGTATAATTTTACAATTTACACTGCAACATTTTGTCAATGGGGTATAAACACTGTTGTGAATTTGCAACATGCACCAACTACTTTCCTTAGATGAAGGTAAGAGAATATTCAATGAAATATTTTTCTTTTGTCGCTGCTTAGTTTGTACTATAATGAGAAGTAGACTTAAAAATTATATCAGTACTTTTTTTTCTTATGGTATTGGGGATTCACACTGAGCTACATACCCAGGCTTTTTCATTAATTTTGAGTCAGTAGTTCTAGTTTAACTAGGTGAAATTTCCAGTCTGGGCTCAAGCTTAAGTATGATCTTCCTGTCTCACACTTCCAGAGTGTGAAGATTACAGACATGCACCATTGTGCCCAGTGATATCAGTACATAAAATCATCAGCAAATTGTCTCATTTTAACTCAATGACTAGGTAAATTTTAAGACTATTCTAATTTTGTCTGAAATTAAAAAGTTTGTTAATAATCTTTATAAGTTAGGCAAGCTATTTGTTCTTTGGTTATTATATATGACCAAGTGAAACTAATAAATAATTTTAACATTCATATGTGTAAAAATAATAACAAATAAAGTAGACAAAATAGTGACCAAACTTTCTTTTTTTTTTTTTTTTTGGTACCGGGGATAAACTTGGATCCTTGCACTTGCAGGGCCGGTGGCAGCATTGATGAGCTATATCCCGGGCCCAGTATTACATGTTTTTAATAATACAATATTCTGAAAGTAAGTATGATGCCTTGTTTTGCAGACCAACAATATGAAAGGCAATTACTTGTTTTAGAATAATTTTATTATCCTGAAATGTGGCATTAGCAAGTCTGACATTATATTATAGAAGTGTTTCTGTGAAGATTCTTGTAAAAACTGAACTATGCCAATTTGTGTATGAAAAATACATGATTCAACAGAAACTTTCCTTGCATTTTCAAGTGTTTAAAACTAGAGAGTCCATGAAATGCTACAGGGTACTACAGCACACCCTTTACCTGGATTTGTGACTTATTAATATGGTGTCATATTTATTTCATCTCTATCTATATAAATATATTTATCTTTTTTTGATTAATAAAGATATTATGATATTTTACTCATAAATACATTTAATGAGTATTAATAGTTATTGATATTAGTTATATTAATTTAAATTATATTCTCATTTATAATTAGGTGATATACTTGGCACAGGTTAAAGAAAATCATTAAACTTTGAAAAACCTATCTCCAAATTGTCATAAAATGTCTTTTCTTCTTACTTTATTTCCAGGATACAAATAAAATTCTGCTCAATATTTTGTGTGTGTGACTTTTGCTGTAAATCTAAATCAGCTCTAAGCTTCTGTGTTTTTCATGTCCTCAGCTGTTAAATGGTCCTGGTGAGTCGTCCCACGTGTAGACTGTCACCCCCTCTTCTTTTGTTGGTCTTTTTGTCAGTGTTATATTGGAGGCTGAAATTTATAGGCATGTGCACTACACAGATGCTATACCCTCCTTATTGCAGTGTATCAGGGGAATTCAAAATGCTACTGTTCTTTAAAAAAAACAGAATGCTATGTTTTTAGACTACTTTTCACACAAAGTTAAATTACTTGATTAAACTGGCAACTACAATGACTGTTGTATATTTTTAAATTTTGTAATTAATAAGTAATGTATGGAATATTAATTTGAGATGTGAACTTTGCCATCCTCATCGACATTTTCCCTATTGATTTTAATCTCTTAAAGGTCCTCTTTAAAAATCAAGTTTATATTCATGATTGTATGTGGTTGCTGCTCCACTTAAGTACTTGCATTTAGGACACTTCCATTTTGGAATCTTCCAGGGCCTGCTCTTACTAAAGTGCTGTTTCTACATGGATTCTCTCGGTAGGAAATTTCAGAAAGAGTGGTGAGTACTATTAATACGCGCTGTCAGCAAATTCTTGTCATATCTATACTTGTAGATGAAACTTTGCATTTAATTTCCACTCAAATACATTCCACTGCCAACAACTCATGTCCAATTAACAGGCTTCAGTTTTTTGTTTTTTGTTTTCAAGTAATTAAGGCAGAATTTGGACCAGATATTTTCTTCCTCAATGTCATTACAGTTTGTCCAGGTTCATTTCAGAATATTGATTCATTCTTTTCAATAAGAAATTTAGCAGTAATCCCCTATTCCTTAAACTCCTTTTCTCATTAGAAACTATACAAAATAGTGCATAAGTTTAAATGCCTAAAAATTTTCAGAAGAGCCTTCTTTTATCAATTTTATTGAGCTACTATAAAAACTAAATTAATTGTAATCTAGCATGTTACTGTTAAATTTTGACATGCTTCTTGCCCTTTTATTTTCCAATTAGCAGCCAAATTGTTTTTTTAACACTGAATGTGATATTATTCTTGTGTAAAAATAAAGCAACAAAGTCAATAACAGAATCACAAAAAACAATCAACCACTAAATAATACATTGATAATTTTGTTTCTGGGATATTATTGTAAATACCTAAAATTATTTAGTTTATCATGTTCCATGTTTTAGCTTCCCTGCATTTGTAAATTACTTCCCCACTATTCATTTCTGTTATATTTTATATTATGCCCATTCCATAATAGCTGTAGTTTTTATCTATTATTACAACTTTTAAGTTTACATTTATAGGAACTACTGCCTTTGAAGACCTATGACAGGAAGGATGGGAGCACACAGATATATATACTGAGTTCTCTGACAAAAATAAGTTATGAAAAGTATTCTTCTGAAAAACTCTCGTGACTCATCAGGATTTCTGTACAGTGTCCTCACAAATATAAGTGGGTATCATGCCCCTTCTACATGTAGGACATCACTGTGATGTGTGTATATTTTCTGTATAAAATAATTTTATCAAAGTATTTCTCCACTACAATCCATTTTGCTTCCTTTGAAAATCATTCCTTACTCCATGTATTTGAATGTGTATATGTTGACACTCACATTATTCTCCATTAGTATTTTATGGTAATCAGTTACAATATTATTTTGGATAAATCTTTCACTCACTAGCTATCATCTGAACAAAAGCAAACCACTATGAATCTACACTAAAATATTATTTTTGAGTTTATATGTGGGCCTGTAATATAAATTAGATACTCCATAAATTAGGACTGCAACCAGCTATACTTTCAGCATATGGCAAAGTCCATAACAGTAACCAAGTGGTAGATAATCAGAATCCAGAGATGGAAATGGAGCTATCATAATATAGTTTGAGCTTCTGGATAAGGCTGACTGGTGCTGAGCATCCTTGTGCACCACCAAGTTAAATCAGCTAAATGAGTTGCATTTTTCACACGCAGTTGAAATCACTGTCATCTGTAACAGAAAATGGTTGACTATTACATTTCCAATATTTTACTTGTGAAATTTACTGCTATTGCTCCTCCTTATAAATTTCCCATTAAAGACAATGGGCTTTAGCAAAGCTTGATGGCTCACACATGTATTCCCAGGCTTTTAGGAAGCTGAGGCAGGAGGATTGCAAGTTAAAGTGACTTAACAAACACTCTCTCAAAATAAAAATAATAAAAACAGGGCAGAAGATGTAGCTCAGTGCAAAGCCCCTGAGTTCAATCCCTAATATCATGTGCACACACATACAGACACACCACTACTGCCACCAACAACACTCTGGGCCTTGTATTAGTTATGGTTATTCTGTCTATTTGACTGTCTGTCTGTCTGTCTGTCTATCCATCTATCCAATCTACTATTTAAATTTATAACATATTTCCCTGTAAATAAGGCATAACTGGAATATAAGCCCTAGTCTGATATTTCAGGATTCTCCTAATGTACATCGTATCCCTAAAATAAATCCCAATTAAGATAATAAGCCAGACAGATATATTTGGCATTTATTTTATAACACATGATGCTTAACTTTTATTATAGAATAATAATTTAATATATAATTTAAGTAGATAATATTGATGTTAATTCTTGAGATAAATGATATAAATTACAATTAAGTATTGATACACGAGAGTATAGTATATAAAATGTAAATTATAAGCTTGTTTTGCAAGCATTGAATCATCAATATTAAATCAAAATTTTAAAATAGATTTTTACTATATTTTAAAAATTGCAATCGAGAAGAATGTATTCTAGAAATACATGAATAGTTAACCATGAAAATTTCAATTAATATAAAATGTCATATTGTCTGAGTAGAGATAGAAATAATCGGAGTGTATGAATAGAAATAGAAAATGTTCTACCAAAAACATTTATTCATGATAGAAAAATAAGCTATTACATCATTAAAAGTTATTGTTCTTGGACAGATAAGAGTATGTGATAAAAGAAAAGAATGATGTGATCATACTGCAATTAAAATAATTTTGGAAAACAAAAGATAAAAAACCACGTATTAATAAATAAATCATAGGCTAAGGGAATATATGCCTAATTAGCAATTGCAAAACATCTACATAATAATGCACTTCAAACTAACAGCATTAAGCAAACCAATAGAGATGGACAAATGAATTGTAAAGCTAACATATAAGTAATATGCATGCATGTTATATAAAATATGCCCACAATTGCCCCTCACAATTAGAAAATACAAATTGAAAGAGATAACAATAATTTGGAGGAAAGAAAAATCATTTCATTCTCTTTAAATTAATAAACTATTAAGACTCAAGCTCTATCAATTATTATTGTCAACCTGGAGCAATCAGAGTTCACATATGTTGGTAGGGAAATAATTCATTCTTATCACATCGAAATACATATTTTTCACATTTAAATTCTTAATTGCTTATTGCCATCTTAACAACGTGATCATTAGCATTTCATCATGAATTAAATTAGATAAATATTTTTAGCAGGGGCATGACATTCCTTTCCCAAATACCTTCTTCTACAGATGGCACCATGAAAGGAGTCTCTACATAGCTCCATTTCTGGGAGGCAGTTAATCACTATGACCCATGGGATGTCTATCTCAGGACAGAGCTAGAAAGCACGCTACGGAGCAGAAAGGAGCAAGACTGGTACAGGCCAAGCCAGTTCACAGAGTGGCATTAAACAGTCATTATTGGGGAAACATTTTCTTCCTGGTGCAGAACTATAAAAGCACAGCAAGAAATAGAGTCTTGAATTTGAGGCTGAAGGAAAAGACGGTAGTTTTGACTACATCTGAGAACCCTGGAACTGGTGGCTTCCACATGTTCCTCCCATGTGCTACTTAGGGTAAGCTGTAGTGTGTACAAGGGCGGCCTCCATACATAGCTCCAGAGTGAACATAGAATACCTGCGTCGATATGTGTGCAACTGTTCCTGGACTTCGCACATCTGGATTGCAGTCAGAAATTTAGGGAAACCAAAAACATATTTGGTGATCTAGGGAAAAAACAAAAGTTGAGTTTACATAAAATGTAATTAAAATTAAAATATTGGTATTACTGACAATTATTTTGGTAAATGGCATCAATGTTTTAGGTTGTATAATTTCAAACTCATAGAATTTAAATACAAATATTATGAAATCTAAAGGGAAACAATTTTTTTTTTTTAACAGGGTCTTGGTTTGTAGTTCAGGCTGGCCTTGAACTCACTATGAAACTCAGGCTGGACTTGAATTCCCACCAATTCTTCTATCTCAGCCTCCCAAGTGCTGAGATTACAGACATATGTCACCATGCCCAGCTAACAATTATATAATTCCTGAAAATAGATGTGCATATGCAAATGAGTAATTAGAATTCACTTTTTAGTTCATTTGTATAAAAATTTTAGTAAAAATTGTGTTTCACAATGCTTCCAAATAAAACAACTCTAATTTTCAATTTATGTAAACATTCATTTCGTTTTACTTCTAAAAATTAGAGCCAATTATTTTGTCCCTTTATCTGTGAGTCAAAAAATTATGAATTAATTCTAAATTAACTTTGTCTAATTTTGAAATAATGCTATCAAAATTATGTAGCATATGATGTAAATGAATTTAATAGATCAGATATAATACTCTTTTGTATATCTAATAATGCTTGTTTATATAAGTGCCAAGCTCCTCATGAGAAAATACTTAAAAATCACTCAGGGTAATAAATCTAATGGATTTTACACTTTATAAGATAAATTTAAAATATAATTTCCCAAACTGGAAGCTTTTCACTGAAATCTATTAGCCTGTCTTACCCTAATGTAATGTTTATTTCTGTAGTGCTTTGAACTAAGTAGCATTAATTTCACTAGATGATTAGCATATTTTTTCACAAAGCATGCTTTCTTGACAAGACTTTCATTAGTCATAGTTAGGTCAGTAAATTAAAAACACATGTATGTGTGTTTACATGCACTCACATGTGCACAAGAGTGCATTAATATATCTAAATTTCCTGGGGGAGTTTAGTTTTACTACACACATAGAATATATATTTTGATACATTGTATTTAGGCAAAAGAAATGGTAAGTGCATTGAATTGTATCACCCTATTCCCTCAAATAAAGATTTGTTGGAATTTTATTATAATAATCCAAACATTAAAATTAAGTCATTAATATAAAATAAAATTAAGTCAATTTGGCTGTTGCCGTGATAAAGAGGGCAGATTCAGACACAGGTGGATATACATCATAAGAAGAAAAATAAATGTAAGACAGGGAAGAGCCAGTCATCTACAAGCTAAGCAGTGGTCTGAAGATATCTTTCTTCATAACCCTTTGAAGAAACTTACACTGCTGACACTTGATTTCTGACTTGTAGTCTCTAGAGCCTTGAGACAACCCATTTCAGATGTTCAAGCCACTGTCTTTGTAGTATGTTTTAATGGCAACTCTTGAAAAATAATACAGAAACTTAAATATACAATACAAAACCTCATTCTTTTTTTGGAAAGTTATCTGGAATCTCTTTTTGACTTTCACAGATATTGAAACTTCAGTAGCTATTTTTAATAATCACAGCATGTGTATCTAATCTATGAATTTATACTATTTTATTATTCAGCAAGAAGATGAAAAGCAACTGAACATAAATTACATGGTTTAAATGAAAATATGATACCAGACTTGCTTCTTTTAAGGAGAAAATGATTGTGAAAGAACATATTTTTTTCTTAATTGAGTAGTGATAATTGTTTTTTTCCTCTGAAAGAAGTACTCTTAAATATCTAGTCCTATCTATCTATCTATCTATCTATCTATCTATCTATCTATCTATCTTTCTATCATCTATCTCTATGCAAAGTCACAGGAAATATCCATCTACAAACTAAGAAGAGAGGCCTGGAAGATATATATGGATTCAAAATTTATTACACGTCCATTTTTTTTCTTGAATATATTCTGGTAATTTTTTCTCACATAGTATAGATTGATCCCAGTGCCTCACCTGTCTTTCTCTACCACTGAGATGCTTCCTGTACACTTTTTACCCTTTTAAAATTTGAGACAAGTTCTCACTGTTAATTTTTTCTTACCTCATTATAAATCCTATCCAAGCTTCTCAAGTAGCTAGGATTATAGGAGTAGAAAACTAGGCTTGGCTTAATCACAAGAATCTTTTACACTTGATCTTAGCCAAAAGGCCGAGAAGCGATACAAGAATCTTTTAATAATACATAATTTTATGGTCAAAGAAGACGATATTCATTTTCATAAAATAACATTGGTTACTTGTAGCCTATAATAAATATTTTAATTATATGATGTACAAATATGATTTAATAGATTACATATTTATACAGTATTTGCTACATCTCACTGAGTAGAATACTTCATGAGATGGAAATATTTAAAAATACAATTGTGTTCCTCAAATTTTATTTCAAAAAAATTTTAAAGTACAGACAAAAGGAATCCTAAGCAAATTCTAATTTTTCAATAAAGAAAATTAGAAAGCACAGTGTTTTCAAGTTGAATATTCAACTTTTTTTATACTGTTCTTTGGCTGCTTTTTCACTGATAAGAAATTAAGCCTTGTATAGCTGGTTTGGTGGAAATATAGTAATACAGCAAATTAAGTAAATTGAATAAAAGTCAGTTTCTTAAAAATGTTATGGCACCAATGTGAAATTATATCTACGAAGATGCTAAGTCTTAGAAATTTTTTTGCTTGTCATAAATAATTACATTTAAGGCATGATTTCAGAGGGTGAATTAATAGTGTTCAACAAAGTTCATACCATTGAATCAAGAATTTTTATATATTATAACATTCAAAATTAAAATGTGCATAGAGAAAATTCTTTTCATTTAGCCTTCTAGTGAAATATTTTATGTATATGTGTCACTGACCCTGAGATAAAAACTCTTTTAGTCTTTATTTTATAATAGCTCTAGTGAAACCAAAATTAAAACTGTTGTGCTTAATGCATTATCATTTAATACTTCTTGAATATTTAATTGAATTAGATGACAATAGACTGAGGCAAGAATTAGAGGACACATATAATTATTTATTCAAATGATTATTATGGAAATGTAGAAATCAAAAGATAAAAGAAATAAAAGGAAAACAAGGGTGATAACAAGAAAGCATGTGACTGACAAATTAAAAAATATGAAAAAATGTATTATGGGCAAAAAGCAGACATTGATAGGGAGGGGGTAGAGAGGTTGATTAGAGGACAGAGGAATGGGGAAAAATTAAGAACCAAGACATGTTATATAAAGGTACACATTTCCAATGATGAATGTCAGCATATGGTATGCTAAAATGTAACAATAAATTTAATGAATAAAAATATGAATTCAGGTTCTTTCTATACTTATCTATAATATGAATCTATTTGAATATATAACATGTTCTTACTTGATTGAACTAAAAGTTCTGCTTTCCTGTTTAGTTATGAAAATACAATATATCCTTAAGCACTGAATTTGAGTCCAATTTCTTCTGAATATTTTCTCTTTAAATCTAACTGAAAATTCTCTTTTGCTGATGACATTGTTCTTAAGCCTAGGTTATAGAATTTTAACTACTTGCTTTCAATATTTCTTTCTCTCTTTTCTTTCTCTTCTTCCCCTCTTTCTTCCCTTCCTCCACTTCTCTCTGTTCTGCCTTTCCTTTTATTTCTTTCTTTTTTTCTTTACTGAAACATTTTTGACCATGTGGAGCAATTTTATCCCTGAAATGACCTCCAATTTGAATGACATAGTTTAGGCTCCCTGTATGATCAGCAATGTCAGTTACAATTATAAGAGCCAAAACTATTTGCATTTATGGATCGACATAATTGTGATTCAAAAACAAAGAACATAGAAGAAAAATAGATTTTCAAGGTCCTAGTCTATTAGTTCTAAAACCTTGACATTTAAACAATTCATTTATCAAACAAAAACTATTTCCTAATGCTTTGTAGCAAAGTGATTAAACTTCCCAGTCTCTAAAAACTTTAAGGTAAGACCTTTCTTTCTGACCTAAATGTAGGTCAATCGATAAACATGATGCCTACGGACAGAGATCACTATACTTAAGTACCCTTTCCCATTTGTGCTGTCATTTATGCGAGGAAACCCATTCTAATTTGCTAGATGGACCCAGTTAACTCTGTCTTTAAGTATAGTTCAAGAGCCAATTTTCCTAACCATAGGGAAAATCAATTTATATTCATAGTACAGGATTAGCTAATAAAGTATTTTCAGTCTGGGAGATGTCATGAGTTAAGTACTGTATTGTGTATTCCTTATTAAGTGCCACCATCTCAAATGTCATTTAGGTAAGTAGGGATATTGGAAATTCTCCAAAATGTAAAATGGCTATATGTGGCTTGTTATACGAAACCAATAGATGCTAACCTCCATGCTGAATCTGCAAAATGCTGATGTATTTGATCTAATCATAAAGAGCAGTTGTTATCTAAGTTGTAGGTGTTATTGTACACAACAGTGATGAGATTAACTATGTATAAGCATTTTTTCTTTAAGCTTTGAAATTTGCTTTATTGTAAAATGCTGTCTTTAGAACTTCAGCCTATAATGCTTTGATGAAAATTTCATCGTTGTTGGAGCACTGAAAATTACATAACAATTTGCAGTTATGTATGTGTTGTTATATTAGTCAGTTTTCCCCTTGCTTGGATAAAATATCCAATATACACATGTTAAAAGACAGAAGACTTATTTTGGGTCACAGATTCACAGGATTCAGTGCCCAGTGCTCTAGCTACAAGGCAGGACTGACATAGCAGATGTAAATGATAGACGAAAGCTTCTCAATTCATGGCAGCCAGGAATCAGAGATAGAGCAGAAAAGACAGAGTAAGAAATACACCCTCCAAAGGTACAGCCCCTGTTAATTAGCCTCCTCCATCAGATTCTACATCCTAAGTAAATTCTCAGCTATGAACACAAGGGGTTTTATCCATTGGTGAGTATAGTACATCCATGGTCCAATCTCCTTCTGAAAGACATGCCTCTAAATACATGAGACTTTGTAGGACTTTTTTAAAACACACAAATGATGCATGAATATATATATAGGTACAGCCCCTGTTAATTAGCCTCCTCCATCAGATTCTACATCCTAAGTAAATTCTCAGCTATGAACACAAGGGGTTTTATCCATTGGTGAGTATAGTACATCCATGGTCCAATCTCCTTCTGAAAGACATGCCTCTAAATACATGAGACTTTGTAGGACTTTTTTAAAACACACAAATGATGCATGAATATATATATATATATATATATATAATATTTACAATATATATATATTTACAATTATGAAAACAGACTATTTGAAGAAATGAACTTTTTTCTATGGCTGTGTAGCTTATAGATGACTTTTTTTCTGATTCAAACACTTAAAACAAAAAGAAAGGAGCTTGGTATAGGAGGAAAAATATGAAACTTTGAGCCTTAGATTTAGAGCATGTTATTTTGGAACTGTAAGGGAAAATAAGAATCACTGGTAAACTCTGACTTGCAAAAGATGTTCTTGAGAATCAAAAGGTAAAAAATGAAGGAAATCATTGAGTTCAAGACAGAACAGAATTTAAATTAAAATATAAAATGAACTCGACCTTCTGATGTCAGGGAGATGAAGCAAGGAATTCCTGGGCATAAGCAAGGAGAACAGGATGGGTACTGAGTCTGGGGGCTGGAGTCAGACATAAAATGACCGCACATAGGAAAGCTATAAACAACTTTTACGCTGAGTGCTGAGAACTATGACTAATGATTTTATCTGTGAGCTCCACTATTTCTCTCCATAGCTTCCTATAATTTGACTCTAAATTTTATACCAGAATAATGTCTGTTAGCACTCTAGAAACTGAAATCGATCTGAAATAACTTAATTAACATACATGTGTAATAACCTTGTCATGCAAATCCTTAAAATTTACCAAATTAAATGCTTAGGTACTTCATACACACAAACACACACACACACACACACACACAAACACAAACACACACATACACACAAAATGAGGAAAATCTTGACATTAATATTGAGTGAAATTTGTTTGATAGTAAATTTTCTTTTTTAAGATGATTTCTTCCAATACATTTACATTTATAATCTTCACCTTAGACTATGTTTATTTTTTTCAGTAGAAAATGTAACTTCTCACATTTAAAAATAGTAAAACATTTTGGAAAGCAAATTCTGAGCCTTTTTAATAAAAATTATGCTGAAATCAGAAGAAAATTAGCAGTGTTACTACTACATGTATGTATAATTTCAAATGAATTTTTCAACTTGGTGCCTTTAACTTTAACCCATCTCTGAACACACTGAACTGAAAGACAAAATAGAAAATACAACTCTTCAGAAAGTCAAAACCTAGCATCTTTAGAAACAAGACACAAGGATTGGGAATTTACCTATTGGGCTGCTAGAATTATGGCCCAGAATTGTTCTAATTTGATTCGCTAGTAAATAAGAACTAAAACTGATCAAGAAGTAGGGTCTTGGAAGAGATAGGAATTTGTAAGATTATAAATAATACATACAAATATAGATGTTATGTTAATTTCTGTAATATTAAGAATATATTAAGAATGTTATAAAGAAAAATACATATTACTCAATATGACCCTTAACATTAAAACAAAAAAACTATGCACAGCATTTACATATATACTGAAAAATGTATATTTTTAAAACTTAGAGGAAAGGTTTACAAACAAAAAAAATGACGTTACAATTTAGGTCGAATATGTTTCCCAAAATTGTGTAGGTTCAAAGGTGGTGATTACATAAGGTAGTTGGATCACGTGAACACTATATTCTCCAGTGGATCAGTGCATTGATGAGTTCATAGTTAAATATGCTGTTAGAAGGTGAGGTCTTGGTGGAAGACGTGGGTAATTGAGGTGTTAAAGTGAAAGGATATATTCCTGTCTTTGGCTCCTTCCTCCCTCTAAGCCTCCTGGTTGCCCTGGATTGAAATATTTCCTCCACAGTTCCCTTCTACTATATTGCTTCCACTTGAAGTCACCTGAATATATAAGGTAGAAGAGGGCAGAAATAATTTAAGTTTAAACAACTCAACCCACTGTTGTTGACACTGAAGGTGTAAGTGGTTATAAGTCAGGGATCTCAAAATTCTTCTGTAAGTGGAAACATCCTTAGGTAATGACCCCCAGTGAAACAGAGGCTTTTTCTGGCCACAAATTGAAAGTGAAATCTTTCAGCAACTCAATGTTTGAGGGAAAATTCATCATTTGTCTCCTAAAAAGGAATGCATCCTGTTAACATTTGAATTTCAGAAGGTGCTCCTCTAAACAGAAACCTAAATGTACTTTTTGTCCATCTGGAACTGTTGAATAATTTTGTGCGGCTTTAATCTGACAATTTCTTCATAATTTGTTACAGTTCGTTGTAAGTTCAACTGATGTAATTAAGAGGCTTTATAGTCTAACGAGTGAGAGGAAAGCATACGAGCTACTAAAAATCAAATAAGTAAAGAATTTAATAACCAGGGTAGAAGAGGGTATTATGAAGAAAAAGAAAATAATGAAATGACAGTGAGTGCGGGAAGTGATGGAGTTTAGGGTGGCAAGGAGCTCAGATACACAGCACAGTAAGAACAAAGCTCATTGTATATCCTTGGAAGATGATTCCCAAGTGCATTCCAGCTAGTAACTAGTGAAGTTTCCTGACAAGAGAGGAAAGCTGGACTTGTTAAAGTTTCTATCTGGGAGAGTGTTACTAAAATACCATAAGGGACAGGAAGAGTAGTCGTGTAAGACTTCTAGGAAGTAAGAGAAGGCTAAATCAGTCTCTTTGCTTTGGACTTTAGGTTTGAATGTCGCACTGGGTTATAAGCAAGAGAATAATTCCCATTTTGAGAGTCACCATGAAAGTGGGGGCAAGGTTATCAGCGAGGGAAAAGAGAAGTCAGTAGCTGTTAGGTACTGAAGCAACAGAGCATATCACGATACTGCCTCGGGACAGGCTAGGAGTCACTGAGTGGAAGAATCTATGAATGTGGGGAGATGGTACAGAGAGAAAGGAGTCACTGGTGTCTAAGATGTTTGGTGTGAATACGTGGAACGACGGTGCTCTGAGTTCCTGAAATGGGAAATGGAGCTGTGTGATAGATCAGGAGCTGAATTTCGGTCATATGTGTTAAAGTAGAGACACTAAGTCAGGTACGAGATATCTGTGCTGCGTGCATGTGGGGGTATTACAGATAAATTGGAGAGTGAATATCCAGAAAACAAGTGGAAGCCACTATTTCGTGAAATCATCAGTATATTGAGACTGTGTAATAAAGAGGGATGTCATAAACTCCTTTCTAAAATAATGAAGTATTACGACTCAGAGGTCATAAACTATCACAAGAGGCAATTAAAGAGATGAGGCAAGATTGTTCAAGCAATGAAGACCAAGTAAAGCAAGGAAGGGCCAGAGATTTAGCTCAGCGGTTCTGCCACTTGCCTTGCAAGCGGAGGGATCCGAGTTCGATCCCCTGTACCAAAAAACAAACAAACAAGCAAACAAACAAGGAAAGTGGAGCTTAAACCATAGAAGGGAATACTTGTAGAGAAGAATGTTATTTTCCCTTTCATTTGTAAATATCTTTAAAATATATAGAGATTATTCTTCAAGTACTTCTTTAAAAGCCAGTGACTAATGTTCTCATAATAATTTGAAATCCAAATGTTTACTTTTGATCAAAATAAAATGTAAAATATTTTAACATTAGTATAAATATGTTTGATTGGTAATTTGAGACTTTCAAAAATTTATTCCTTAGTTTACAAAAAAAAAATAAAACATTTGAAGAGAATCCCAAAATCTTTATTAATTAGCTTTCAAGAAAGTGCAGTGGTACCTTAGTTTATAAACTCAATGCTTTCCGTGATTCTGGTAGCAAACCAAACTGGACAAGAGCTGAAACAAATTTCCCCATAAGGTCAACACTGGCTTTAAACATTAAATTTGATTGAGTCCCTGTTTAACTCTGTTTAAGATCATAATCATGAAAAAAATGAGGTTCGTGAACCGAGGTACCATTGTGATATATTTAAAGAAAAAAAATAAAGCTAGATATTTATTAAATATATAGTAAACATCCTGTCAATGTTAACATTGATGTGCTCTCAGAAAATTTTCAAGCTACATCCAACTTTTTGTTTTCACTTTTCAAATCTTTAAAGGTCTATTATGTAGTATATTCTCCATAAATCAAGGTAGTCAGCACTTGAAATTTATGATGATAATAAAATTGAAAATAACCTCATAATGACTTTCCAGGATAGATTGGCATCCTTTGATTTAATAAGTATTCAAAATCCATCAATTATATGACTTAATAATAACTCTTTCAAGTATAATAGCCCAAAGTAGTACAAATCGTTCAATCAATAAATATGATGTGTAGATTTTAAAGGTCTTTTAAAAACTCTTCATGAGAGCTTCATATGCTTTCAGGAATAAATCAGCTTTTATCATATAATAAAAACTATCTCAGAAATAAATCAATGTTCTTATCAAAGATTTTTCTGCTTTAATTTTCCCACCCATTCTCCATTTTAAAGAATAATATGTTGAAAACTTGTCTCTATCATGTTTTCCCTATTTATCTTGTTTCTTGTCCATATAAATATGAAAACACTATGAAATGCTCAACCATCGAATCTGTATTCCTGTTTTTACAAAGAATGCTAAGGATACTTATTATATATAGTTTGGCTATTCATGAAGACTGGGGTCTACATAACCAACCACCTCAGTGTACAAATTTATTATCTTTATTTAGCTAGTCAACCAAAGCTTGTAAGATAGGCCTAAGAAGTAGAAAAGAATGACATATTTTTCCAAGTTTGCTCTCTTGTGCTATTCATGTTATTGTTATAGGGCATCTGTGAATTTCCACTCAACATATAAATACAAAATTGCAACAAGCAAAAAATATTTATTTGCTTTGTTTTGTTGTTCATACTGAATAAATATTTCCTGTAATCAAATTGAGTTCTCTCAACTATTTCTTATGCTGATCACTGAAGAGGGGGCCATCTCCTTCGAGGTTGATGAATGTAGGGGAAAAGAATGGGAAAAAATGAGAAAAGAAGGAAAAAAAATAGAAACAAAGCTTTTGTCATTAAGGAGGAGAAGGGGTTTTAAGGGCGAATAGGGTAATAGGAAAAAAGTATATCATGTACAAGTACAAATTCCCTATGATGAATGTGATCATTATATACACTTAAAGTGTACCAATAAATTTTATTAATTTAAAATAGAAAGAAGACTCTGGAAGACGACCTTATTCTCATAACTGGACATCTGCTTTGAGCAAATTTACTTGGTTCTCACCACGATAATGGATTGTTGAAATATTATAATCTAGCCATCTTAGCTTTAATGTAGACATTATTCGGAGTTTCTCAAACCAGCCAAGAGTTCTATCCTTGCATGGAAATGCTATTTTAGCTTCAATGATTCAGTGTATGTGGGATTAAATAATGCTTGGGAATACAGTAGATGAGTTGTTAAACTCAAAAGTATTAGCACACTTGTTTTGTTTTCTCTTCTCTTCTCTCTCCTTTTATCCTGCTCTCCCTCCTGTCCTCTTCTCTCCCGTCCCTTCTCCCCTCTACTTCTCTTCCTCTCCCCCTTTTTCCTCTTTCCCTCTAGGGTCCTCTCTCCTTCTGTCCGCACTGCCCATACATACACATCTCGTGTTCACAAAGAGAACTAAGTCACATTCATTAGTCTCTATTACATTTGTGATCAGTACCATATCTTTTCTGTCTTAATACTAAAGTCATTTTTGGTTCACTAATCCTTGGGATAAGAACACTTTTTAAAGTGTGGTGCTCTTTTCATATGGACGCATCAATTTTCTAAAGTAAATCATTCACACATTCAAAAATTCCTATGAGAATCAGATTTAGAAATTTAATGATAATGAAAATAAGAAATCTTCCTAAGTTATTCTCTTTTAAGTATATACTTAAGAAAAAGTATCATAAACTATGCATAGAAGTTTTTAATCAATAGAACCATAGAAAGAAATTAATCAATATTGGCACTTCTAAATACTGTTACCTATAAACAAGCATCAATCTATATAAATCTATATAAATACTGCATAACTGGTCCAAGGGAAAATAATTGAATATTGCACAGCAACTTGTGATAAGAGCAATAGTGTAGAACAGAATTCGATAGAGGATTTTTTTTTTCTTTTTGCTATTGGAACATTTTTATCAATTGATGTTCATTCTGTTGAAATGTTTTTGGATAATTTTGAGTGACACTATATAATAAGACAAAAAAGGAAAAGTGTTATTTCCCTTAGTATATGCATCCATTTATTTCATTTTTTCTTTATGTAAATTGATTTTTTGAGTTGCCTATCTATCCTTTTCAGAATATCAGAAATGTTTTAATGCACTGTTGCTTTGTAAATCACCCAACAAATATTTGGCTAGATACAAATGACACTTCAATTGTTTCATGTTTTTTTAGCAGATTTGGCATGTATGAGAATCTAAGTAATAACTCTCAAAGTATATCCCTTAACATAGGCTGTGGCTCTGTTTCTGTCTTACACCTTTGATCTTATGTATCTCTCAAATTATACCATATTCTGATATTAATTTCATTCTATACCTTCAATGGTTTGATATAAACTTTATTCATTGATGTCACACTGATCAAAATTAATTGCAAGTGTGTATGTTCTCTGCAATTGCAAAGTGAACCAAACAAAATACTTTTATTACCCTTGCTGTATATAGTATAAATGAACTCCTTTCGGTTAAATATAGTTGTAGCTTTGCTATGACCATCACTTTCCGATGTAGAAGTTTACATTGATAGCCTTAGTTCACAAAATAATTTACTTAAGCTTCAATCATAATATATACTTTCTTCATTAAAATTAATCTACTAACACTACATTGTTATTTTGAGAATAATAATTTAACCCTTATCATCATGACACATAAAATTAGATCATTAAATTGAAGTAATTATTTTGAAACAAATGTGAATTTTCAATACAATAAAAATGTGCCAAACTACTTTATTAATTAAATCTTTTAATTTTTTAGAAAAGATTAATTTCACAGACTGGAATAATATAATATTTAAGAGTATAAAACCATTTTCAATGTGTGAAACATACGAAGTCTGCAACAGTAAATTTATGTACTATAAATTTAGTAGTCTTAATCTCTAAACTTTTGGCTCTCAAACTAGGGCCTTAGACTCACCTAAAAATTAAAAAGTACAGGTGCTGGAACAACATTCAGATATTCTCCAAAAAATGTGTAAATTTTCCAGGTCTTTATTTTAAATATTTTTCTTGTAAATTTCTTAAACACAAGCACTCACACTGATATTCTTTTATTGCAAATACATATATGTATGGACACACACACATACATACCTTGAAAAAACTTAACCCCTTACTTTTATAATAGTATGTACTTGAGATAAAATCTAGGTATAATTCCTTCTGCAAGGAATAATAGAATAGACATAGAACTAGGAAATTCTATTTTATATCCATATCATATAACAGAAAACAATTATTCTTTATTTTTAATATATTAGTATATTTAAGTGATTTGGATAATTTCCTTATTTTTTTCTCAATGGAGACCAACTTTTTAAAATATTTGATATTATCTTAATATTTCTCAAAATGTGTACTGTATGTGGTACCATAAAGGACTTTTTAAAAGTTCAGAAAATGTTAAATACTTCATTTCAATACTACATATTCAAAATTAGAAAATTTTACCTATCTTGTAGAAGGAAATACACTTAAATTTAGCACAGTGGTTTGTTTATATTTTTTTTGTCTGCCGTCAGTTTATTATTTAAGTCTTTGTCAGTGTCTAAGTCACATACTTTGAGAACTCTTAATTAGATTATTTTTTAGGAATTTTCTATTCTAACCTACTAATCATTGGCAGTTGTAGAGGCCATTAAGAAAAAACTGTCAATCTACCATTCATGCAGTTGTGTGCCAAAAAGAAAAAGGAATAAAATAAGGAATGAGAGTAAAGTACTCACTTCAAAAAATTAAATTATGAATATTAATCTTCTAGACCCAGATTAAATTCACTTATAACTCAATAGGAATTTATGAATTCAAGGGAAAACTAAATAATTTCTTCATCATTGATTAAGGATATTTTCTTCATCAAGAAAATAACAAATTGAAATCTCAGTATATCTCATCTTATTAAAACAAAACATAATCAATAAAATTCTCTAAGGAGTAATTCTTTAGAAAGAGCATAGCTGCTTGGACACTTTCAACTTCAGATAAAATAATAAAGAAATTATATTTGAATTTGGAACAATGCAAACCATGAAATGGATTATGGACTCTTATAAAAGTTAAACAAGCCTTAGAATTTTCTGAGACCAGATTTAAATCTCTAGAATAGCCTTTCATTCATAAGCTAAATACTTAAAATTTTATCGTAAAACATAGAAAACACAGTAAAATATATTTTTCTTCATTTTGCAGTGGCATTAGTTCATTGACCTCACATAGTAATTAGAAAAAGTTATTTTGTAATATGTATTAATTAAAATAACAGTTTTTAAATTCCAGTTTTTCCATACATAATTCAGAATGCTTCTTGAATAAAAAATGTAGTTATTCTAAAAGTACTTAGGAAGCTAACATGAAGGCATATAAAATGTCATAAAAATGATGCCTAATGACAAGTAGCTTTGTAATTACTAACCATTCATATAAAGAGCAGAGAGTTAAACGATGCCCAGTGCAGTGGTACATGTATGTAACTCCAGCTATTTGTGAAGGTGAGGCAGGAGGATCGTAAGTTTCACCCCCATGAAGCATCCAGACACATACATGTGTTCTTTTCTATGCTTTGTATGATTCTTAGCGCAATCAAGTTAACCTTGACAATCGAGATTAAACGTCATAAGTGCTCTCTCATGGACAGTAATAGCACTATATAAAATAAATGTTGCAATTTTATTTGTCATATCTAATAGATATATATAAACATATATGCATATATGTAGCTCTTACTATTTTAGTTCATTTTCTGATAAAATTATATTTTCTATTGTTGCTTAATTTCTGGAATATACTAATTTTAATTAGTTAAGAAAAATTTATGTGCCTTCTTCTTTTCTTTCCTAACATTTTAGGTCTTATAAAAGAAGATTATAAGAATTGACATAATTTAAAATTGGCTCTATGCGCAAGTTAATTACTTTGCTTACAAAACAGGTGCATTGCATATATTTTTAACTTTTAAGAAATTAATATAAATAAAAAGGCATCTAATTCAAAAGTCTTTCCAAGATTAGTTCCTTTTAGATTTATTATCTAAAATGTATTTTTAAAGCTATTTCCTTTGGTGTTTCAATTAACATAAGAAAGCATCTGAGTTAGAAAGCAAGAGAAATATATCCAAAGACTTCAAATTAGAATCACAGGTCCTTTAAGTGCAAAATCTGATGCTCCATCAATTCCCTAAAAAATATTGGATAGACTATGGCTTAGTAAATCATTACCTTTGTTAATGATGGTTTATATTGTACCCCAAGCAATTTTAACTGGATTTACCAACAGAGGCACATGGTTTTTAAAAATTGACATAATTTTCTTCTATAGAATTAATTAAATTTTAGGCATATCTATATTGGGAGTTTAACTATAGAATTGATATTTATAGCATTATCCAGTTTGTGTTTTTCATTGGAATTATCCAATATAATAAGCTAAGTAGCACTTCTCTTTTCTACTTTTAAATTGCTTTTTCTCTTGTCTTGAACTCGCATTTAGAAATGGCAGAATCTCAATAAAGGTGGAGGGTAATTTCCCATAAGACCTGGCTAATTTATAGCTTTCAACACACCAATGACCCCTGCAATTTGGCAGTTGCTTTATTAATTCCTCTACACCTGCTCCATTTATCTTAGGAAAAAAGACAGATAAAGGCACGATCTTTTTTCACTGCAGCTATTGTGAGGCACAGTTCTTTATGTCTTTCTGAGGTAAATTGTAACCAGCATTACAGAGAACAAAAAGACAGCAGTGTCAGATGGATGTTCCCAGTTCATAACTGGATGAAGCAGAAGAGTTTGAAAGGCCACATATCTTTGGAAGAAATTTTATTTTACTAGCCTTTGAAAAATGACGTCTATTCAAGAAACCAATCCAGTTTTCAATAAGGACTTTTATCAAATTCACATAATGTTATAATTTAAAGAATAAACAAGATTAGTTTGAAACCTTTTAAAAATTGTTCTCTCAAATCTAATAAATCATATAGTCATGTTGATACTTACCCATCAGTTCACGCATCCATTCAACCGCCCTACATCCTTCACCTCTCCAACGCAAGAAAAAAACTCTCCAGTATAAAAACAATCATATTCATAATGCCAAAAAGCTTGTATCCATGAAACATAAACTATAGCTTTGGATTTTCTCCCAGTTTAAAACTGTATTTCCCATAAAAATAGGAATTTAAAACAAAATATTTTACTGTTAAATTTAACTGGTTCTGCAAGCATTTTTCTTCTGTTTTGTTAGAGTTACTTCTATTTTCATTCTCTGTGGGATTCATGAAAACACACATGCAGTTTGTTTTTGTTTCTCTATTATAGCAAGCAGCTTTAATTCTTGTTCTCCAGTAGGTGATCAGTACTGTTTGGAAGATGAGCAAAGTAACAAAAATAAACTAAAAGCAGCTTTTAAGAGCTTTCGCTTAAGATATATATTAAAGATGGATGCAATCTCAAATTTTATAGATAGATTTCTCTCCAATGTTCTTATTTATTTTTTATTTATAGTCATTACAGTCTATTTAATTTTATGGTAAAATTTCCTTGTCAATTTTAATAACGACCAAAAAGATTTAATTTATATAGAAGCTGCCTGTAATGTTACATACACATTATGCAGAAAAATCACAATTCATACCATTTCTGTAAACAGAATGAATACAAAACTATTGAAAATCTCATCAATGCCATGGTCATTAAAATAAGATCAACTATGTGGCCTGCTCTGGATTAATACAGATTGGGACTTTTATCTATTTCTGTCCATAATACCTAGTTTTAAGTGCCATCAAAATGTAACTGATTCAGATGCTATTAAATATTATATGTGCTTTTAAAAATTCAAAGAGACATTGGCATTCACTCATTCATGATAGTACTATTCTCAAAAGCCAAAAAATAAAACAATTTGTGTGCATCAGCTGATTCTTGGATAAAGAAAATGATACACAACAAATGACTCTTCAGCTGCAAAAACGAAATTCTGTCACTTTGCAGCAGCATGCATGCAAATGGACGTGATTATGGTAAGTGAAATAAGCCAGAGAAAAAAGATGAATACCACATGTTCTCCTTTATGCATGGAATCCAAACATTTACAGAAGCTTAGATTATAGTGGAGGAGACCAGAGGCTGTTGTGGGTGTTTATGGAATAGGGAAATGTTGACCAGTGAGGCCTCATTTATAATTAGGAAAAAGTTCTAGTATGCTACTGCATAGGCAGATAATCATAGATAAAATACTACACTTATAAACTATTACAAAAAGCTTGAAGAAAAGATTTTGAAAGTGCCCACCACAAGGAGATAATAGATGCTCAAAGAGATAGATGTGTTTTACTTGATTTATACATTACAGAATATATGAATGCAGACACATAGCAAAACATCACATAGAGCGCCTTAAAAAGTACAATTACATGTTTTGTGTGTCAGCTAAAGTGTGAATTGAATTTATATTTAAAATTTTGATATTCAAAGAAGATAAGTCCCATTAGTAAAAAATAAAATAATTTTATAAATTAAGCTGCATTTCAATTGTGAAATAGTTTTTACTTTGCCTTACTCAGATGAGAGATACTCTATGGCATGTAAGTTTGTGTATGTGACTTATTTTACTCAACATTATATTTTCTAGGTGCATCCATTTCCTACAAATGTCACAGTTATCCTTCTTTATAACTAAGTAATATTCCATTATTCTGTATATAGATATCACAACCCATCAACAGATGATTGAAGAAATTGATATCTTATGTTTATTTATATCTGTCCATCTACCATTATTTATTCTTCCTTTCCTTCCCTCCTTCTTTCTTTCTTTTCTTACTTCCTTCTTTCTTCTTTCAGCTAATTTTCAATTTACTAAAACAGGTGGTAGGGGTCTACTCCTCTTAAAAGATTTAGAGAGGGGCATGTAAGAAAGAAGAGAGTTGGTAGGAGTATCCACTCCACATCACTTAGATACATGGTGGGCTTACAATGATTATTTTTCAGTTCTATTTTTCCAGAATAAATAATAATTTTTCTATGCAATTTAGGTAACATATCTGTAGAAGAGAATAAAACATACTACCTCAAGAAGATAATGAAATAAGATATTTTGAATTGATTAAGTATCGCCATACATTTATTTGACTTCTTCAATGTTATAGACTTTAATATATGCATGAATAAAACCTAATTTAATTAAACTTATTACAAATAGTTTAGATAATGATTACTCAGAAACTTTTGCTTCTGGATCAATGAAATGGTTTTAAAGGAACCATAATAATTGTTATTTTAAAAATTTACTCAAATATATTTGATGCAATGATAGCTTATACACTCAGGATCTGAAACCATGTTCCTCATTATGAGTAGCCTCGTGACAAAAGTGAAAAAAGTTGACTAGATTGTACATTAAGGTACTTCATGGATAGCTGCCAACATTTTCATATTCCATCTTTATAAAGATAGTAAAATAATTTCATGAAAACTATAATTTTCATGAAATAATTTTTAAGAGCAAAATATATCTAATGTTCTCGAGTCCAAAACAGCAGTGATGGAGCATTCTAATTTGCAAAATGCTCAGCTAGTTCATGAAATTAAAGAAATTCCTTCTAAAGTGCAGAATGCAAAATGAAAATTATACCAAGGATGTTATTTTTCCTCAGTGCACGATGAATTTTTCTAAATATTTCACTCAGAATTTTACTCTTAGATAGCACCATATCATACTTACAACATATCATGAATTTTAAAAAGTGTAAGAGTTTCACTACATTAAATAAATAAAAGCTTATTCATTTATTGCAATAAAAAGATTATTTAGTTTACAAAAAATGTAATAGTCTAATAATCCAAATACTATTAGAAAATTTCAGGGTTCATTTTTTTCCTCAAAAATAACTAAAAAGAAAAGTGTGGTTAATTAAACATATGATTAGGGGTTCAGTTACCCTTGCAATTTAGGGGTTGGTAAGCAAAAATTGAAGTGAAAAAAGAAGCATTAGAATTTTTCAAGAATAAACTAAATAATACTTCTACTTTTCGTGCTATTTCTGAATATTGGAGAATACAACCGAATTATTGTGGATTCAAATATTAATTTTACTATTGTTCAAGTAAAATTGTAGTTTGAAGAAAAATTCAAGTAGATTTGCAGGTGCCTGTACCCTCAGTGCAATACTTAGAATGGGCCTTTGAGGGAAACCTGAGTTCCTAATGTATAAGACCAAGCTCAAATTTTTGTTCCCAATTGGTCGAACAAAGGAACACATACATGAGTGGCAGTCTTTGCTACAGTAGAGCTACTCAAAGTATGAATGACTGTGAAAAATTGCCCCCAAGAAATCTGATTGAAATAAATAAATAAATAAATATGTCTAATGGCAATGAATAAATTTATTTGCAAATAAAATGATAACACATAATACAGGAAAGAAAAAGCTTATTCTCATTTAATTCTTATAAGTGTAGTACCTACCGGAGGTAACTGTTATAGTAGCAAACTCAAATATCTGCATTACAAATGATACTGATTATCTTAGCAATGTATTATTTGTTTGATGATATTTTCAATCTCTTCTTTAGATATTCAATTTTTATGTGCAATAGGTTTTAGATTGCCTTTTTTAAAATGAGGTATTTAAAATATACTTTAACAATTATATATCTATAAGAATAAATTTAAAATGAAATTACACCTGCGACTATTAGTGTGCAATAGATAAATTTTTATGGCTGGTTTAAAAAAAATCCTTCATAACATTATTTGCCCTTTTCAATTCTTTCCTTTTTTATATAGTTAACTAGTTTTGAGAATTTTTATTAGTTGCTATATTTCTTTCATTCATATAAATTCAAAGACCTCACATTTATAAATATTTCAGAAAACGAAAGTATGAAAAAGTCAGGAGAATAAGATGACATTAAGAATATTTTGAGTTTCAGACTTGATCCACAGTTCAGTCTGTGAAAGCAAACTGCAAATTATGACATTTTGACATTAACTTGTGCTACATCTTCATCTGTTTGTTTGTTTGTTTGTTTGTTTGTTTGAGACAGGGTCTCATTATGTAGTTGAGACTGACCTATGTTTGTTTGTTTGTTTGAGACAGGGTCTCATTATGTAGTTGAGACTGACCTGGAAGTTTCTATGTAGCCCAGGCTGGTCTTGAACTCGCAGCGATCCTCCTGCCCCAGCCTCTAGAAAGCTGACATTCTTATCCGAATGACTATCCAATTGTGTTAATTAAAGGATGCACTTTACAGATGTTTTACATTCACAGAACTCCACAGGTAATGAAGAATGATAAAAAGTAAATCCTTAATGTTCAAACTTTGAAATGTGATTAGCCATACATCTAAAATGTTTGTAGTTGTATGATTTTTATTTATGTCAAAAATGCAAAACACACATCCCACTTAAGGAATGCTTATTTTGACTATAATATTTTTTAATCTTCATAAATTATTTATTCTGTAATCATGAAGATGTAAAAAATGAGTAGATAATATTGGACAAAAAGAGATTTCAGTTAGAAAAATAAAATATGATTTTTTCTATTACTTATTTTAAAAGCATGTCATTACTTAAAACTACCAATGGATAATGTTTCTCCCTAAGTTAAAATACCAGGTAGAATGATGAAAAAAATATGACTGATTTTGCTTGCAACCATCTATTCATCTTTTTGTCTCTTTCACAGTTCTAATCAATGCTATTTCTTCTACAGCTATTGCATACTCCTGATGCCCCTTTTAACACAGCAGTTTTCCCAACAGTACTCTGCATAATGAACTACGTTTCATTATTTTATTAGTTGAGGTAGACTGTATAATTATTCAAAATATTTGCTGCCCCTCTCTGTAAGAAGGGGAATTTATATCCTCACACTGTAGACACAAAGTATAGCTGTAAGAGTTACATTACATGCTCTAATCTAAGAAGAACAACACAATTTGAGCAATGAACTTGTATGCATAGGGCATTTGGAATGAATACGTTCTTTTAAAAATAATTAATATCAGTTAAAAACATTAGATTAAACAGTTTTAAATGTATGGAGTACTTATTTCTAAAGGTACAATTTTCAGTAAACTGGACAAAATTAATCTCTTAAAATGATGCTTATTTGAGAAAATAAATTATAAATAAAAGGAAAACATAACATCAGGTCAAGAGCTTATCAAATTAAATAAAAGTAAAACCTGGCCTTTTTATCCAATTCCAGTAGCAATATGGCATCAGTGGAAATACAAACAAATCCAGTAAATGATAAAATACTTATTTAGTGAAAATGAAGTATATGCAAACAGCTTATTGTCCACTATCACCTATGACCTTATGCAATTTAAAGATATAAATTATTGTACCATTTTAAGACCGAGATGAGTATCAGAGGAAATGAATTGCACAGCTTCTTCCTCCCTTCAGAACTTCTTCACATCACAGTGCTGTGTCCCTTCTTCAATTTGACTATTAATAGAAAGAGTGGGTGACCTTTGTTAAAACACAATTCTTCATGATTCTGAAATAAAATAAAAACATTTAAAAAATATATCATCTACGATACTTGGACAAATGTATCTATTTGGAATAAATGTATTTGTCCCCAGTTTTGCCACCACAGAGAATACATCGGTGTCTCTACATCTGTGAGATAACACAAGTTCACTTCAAGGAGATAATGAAATATCTAAAAGTATATAAAGTCAAGCTGTGGATACCTTTTTTGGCTCTGTGATGCCTTGATTTTTTTCATCAAATTCTATCCAAGAAACATAGAGCTCATAATTTTTTTCTTATTTTTGGAATAAATTTCAATAAAATGATCTGAGAAAACAGTGAAATTCATAAGTAAACAGGTATGAAAATAGATAAAATTAACAGTGTTCTAAATTTAGTAAAATTAATTCTTAGCAAACCTTAGCATAGGAATATGAATTCTAAATAAGTGTATATAATTGAAATTTGAAAAAATAAGGTACATATCAATTGTTTGCTAAAATACACATGTATCCAAGTTAGTATTTACATTTTTGTCCTGTGTTTCATGTTAATAAAAACACAAACATATACCCAAACGCACACAGTCTTTGTCTCTTATTGTCTCTCTCATATATAAATATATATAGAGAAATATATATGTGCATATGTGTGTATAAATCTATATATCTATATATCTATATATAGATATATAGATATATAGATAGTTTCCTAAGTATTAAATCAGAACTAACAGTGACAAAGAATGTGATTGGAGATATCTATAAATTGTGTGTAACTGTAAATTCAAATAAAGTATAGCTTTTAAGATGAGTAATTACAACTATTATATATAAGTATATGTATATGAGAAAAAATGGATGGTGGTAATGTTAAATCAATATGATGGTAGAAGCAGGTTGAATCAATTAGAAATCAACAATGCAGAAATGACAATACTTTATTATTCCACATATACATTCATTTACATATTTACTATTATATCAATATGCAATAATTTATTTTGTTCACAGATCTTTTCGTTGTCATATTAACCCACTAACATATTTTTTCTTTTAATCTATGAACTTCCTGCCTTCAATTAAAGGTCAGAAGTCTTTTTTGATGCTAGTGAAATATTTGGCTAAAATTATCTACTTTTTTTCCGGCTATGGTAGTCTGAAATTATCTACCTACACTGGGAGATTGTTCCGATAATTATTTGTTTTATGCTAGTAAGATATAAAAAGTTTAAAACATGCTTACATTTTAAAGTCTGTAGTTTTCAATTTTGTGGTGCTCAGCAGAAATGAAATCACATAGAAATATTTTCTAAATCCAATTTAAGTAAATTACTCTATGTCAACCTTCCTTTGTTCTTATTGTACTTAGCAAACAGAATAAAACTAAAAATCAGTCAGAACTTGATAACTTTCTGCAAATTCATCTTTCTATTAAAGTTCAATTATCTTTACAGAACAGAAATAGCAATTTGCCATCTTATTTTATTGCTAGGCTTCTACAATGAATATATACCTTAATGACTAAAATAGCAGCAGAATTAAGAGAATAACTTCTTACTAGTTTTTGAAAAGTAGCTACATATTTATTTCAATTGAAAATATGTATTTTAATTGGTTTTCAATAGTAAATATAATTAAAATTAATCACTTGATGGAATAAAATATAAACAATATCTTTAAATACTTGTGTTGATTATTTTATTTGAAGTCTGAATTATTGTAGTCATCAATATACTAATATTGCCCTATAAACAGGTCTAAATCTTTTTGCTTTTCAAAGTAATGGGTATTTTATCAACTGAAGCCTACATATTCTATGCACCATTAATTAATCAGCAAGTTACAAAAATCTGAGAATACGTAATGGACTAGTGTCAAATTCACTCACATTCTCCTTTCCCACAGTTACTTAAGATTTTCTTAGTCTCCTTCCTTTAACTACTACTTCTCTGATTAAAGTGTGGAAATTACTGTCATAGTTTATCAGCTTGCCTCCTAGAAGAGAATTAATTCAAGTAACATATTTGACCTGAATTTAGAAACACTATAATCATAAAACAAAGGAAAATGAATATGCCTATATTGAGTATTTTATTTTCTTCTCTGACCATTTGCTATACAGAAATGTACAGCAAAAGACATATTTATGTACAGAAAACAAAAGATGTGCCCTACCTAAGTGATATATATATATATATATATACATTTAATAGATTATAATCTTCATTATAGAAATAAAGATTGTCAGGTAAATAATTGTGTAATATCACAGAATCATAGAATTACTAACTAACAAAGTTCAGGTTTAAATTCAATAAATATAATGATGAGTTCCTGTTTTAGCAAATTATTGAGAAATACGAAAATAGCTGAAGTTGAAAGAAAAGAAATGATCGACAATCTGATGAGAATATGTAAAGGCTAAGAGTTTTCAAAGATGAAAGAAAGTAAATAACTCATTTTATGAAGTCTTTAAATGCAGTCTGAATAAACACAAATAAAACCTGACCCAATGTCTAGTAGTAAGACTAATAAAAAGAAAAAGAATGAGAACCAAGGCCCAACACCTGTCATGTAGAGGTACAAGATCCCAGTAATGAATGTAACTGTACTGTATACCTAGAATATATCAATAAACCCCAAAAAAAGAAAAAAAAAGAATGAGAAGATTCGTAAAATAGGTCATATTATTTATAACGAATGAATAATAAACCCAAGACTTGATTTCAGAAGTGTAGAAAGAAATGCATATAACATTAGTACAGTGTCATCAATATGCTGACAAAATGAAGCTGCTTAAATAGTATACCATAATAATCAAGAAAAAAATCAAAGAAAAAGTCAACATTACAGATTTAAAATATACTTCCACATAAAAATGGAATTAAGTAGTACTAATCATGAGAAAACATGAAATATTGAATATTAATAATAACAGACTTTAGGATGTAAGGAATTACTGGATATAAAAATGAGCACTTTTTAAAAAGAACAGGTCAATCTGTTGGAGAGGGACACAAGTTAATCTGCATCAAACTAATAATAGATTTCATTTATATATGGGGAAAGGACAAAAAAAGAAGAAATAGAAGTCTGACAATTCAAGGTAGATATTTTTGATATCCTTTTTCTCAGTAATTGAAAACTCAAGACTCAAAAGTCAAAAGGTACTTAGGTACATAAAGTACAAAAACTGATAGTACACCTAGGTTAATACCTAATGAATATTCCATTCAACATAGCACATTAATCAAAATGCTTTGAGTATCGTGCCAAAAATAAAGCCTAAACAATATTTACAATTGAATATATAAAAAATTAAAATAATGCACTAAATTAAACATTAACTAAAAATTCATTAAAATTCATTCAAAAACAAGACTGAAATGAGTGAACTCTTTCAAGTATTGCACAACGTCTTCATTATACTATATAAAACAGAAATAATTGATGTAAAACCTACTGCTTAATGAAGACAATCTGTTGCATAGAACTTTACAGGATACGTAATACCAAATATTACCAGCATGAATCCCCAAAATATTTGTCTAAAATGATGAATACAAAACTGGCTAAGAAAACTTAATGTTACTAATTGTTATTAATTTTAATATTGGATTGATTTGAGCAATGCAAAACTACTTAAACAACTGAGTCAATCACTACTATTCCCAACTTATTCTGAATCAGTACAAAGGCTGATAAAAAATGAGATGAAAAATGTGCAGAAGTCTTGAACATCTTTCCTACCCCTCAAAAAGTCAGGAATAATAAATATAACAAATACTACCTTCTAATTGCTATGGAAATGTAAAATAAAGCTACGCTGAGAGATGACGACATTCCAACACAAATGCTGAAATATAAATGTCTCATGGTTTAAAAGCTGAAAAAGTATAGAGCAAAGAAACTCTTAAATAGTGCTGATGAACATTTGGCTTTTAAAAATCATATTTCAAGATTGTTTAATCATATCAATCAAGTAAAAAGTAAGAAGATTTAAAGGTAATTAAAAATTATTTAAAAGATTTAAAGTATATCTTATGCATGTACCAAATGCCCATAATGAATGTAAACATGACATGTGATGAACCGAAATAAAAATAATAATGATGATAAGGATGAAATTGAGACAAGGGGATTTAGAGACAGAGGAAAGAAGGGAGGTGGGTATGGAGGAAAATTAAATGGGATTTATAAAATCAAGTTGTATTGAGTACATGAACTTAATTCCTAAAATGTATGTAAACTCTGTGTACAGTGTATATGTTCTAATTAATAGTTTAAATCAGCTCATATCCTAAACTGAGACATTCCTTTCCTGTGTAAAATTTAACACTATTTACCAAAATGATTATAGCAGCTTTTTTGTTTCAGAGGGAAGATTTCACTTTATGGTTACATCAGTTTCACAAATGATCCCAACACAGTCAGAAACAGGGAGTGGATATAGTGCCATCGCAGAGAGGCACGACGACAGAAGGAAAGAGGAATCCAGTTCATCTCCTCCGTGTCCCCAGCCTAGAGAGATATTTCTTACTTAAGAGTGAGGGCAGCTGACATGCTGTCATCTATATGGTGGACAATCTGTGCTAGGAAATAGAAAACCATATCACTTGGGGTCTGTGTGGAGCAAGGAAATAGAAGAGTCAGAAAATACTCATTACTCAAATGAGTCTGGCATAGAAATACCAAACGATAAAACATTTTTCAAACTTCTGCACTTGAGGTGATCATCTAATAAGGAATTAGATAGCTCCCGGTACTCCTTGGTGGTACTCCTGAGATCAGTGACCCGGGTACACATTCTCTCTCCCATGCTCTCCAAGGCACAAGAATTTTCTAAGATTGGGAAGAACTGACCTCAGCTTTTTACCTTGACAACCCCTAAAAGTACTACATCAGGGAGATAGAGGCTACCAAAGTAGTCAGCTTGGCAACATCAGAAGAACGTTAGTGAATCTCAAGACCTCCTGTAACTATCTTTAGACATTTTGAAATGCTGTATCAATCATAGGGTTTAAAACATAATTATTAGATTTAGAGAAATCTAAGTGATTTGAATATATTGAAATTATGATGTCCTAAGCCCACTTTATCTTCGCTGTGTTTATTCTCGAACTGGAAAATCACTAGCTGATTTTCAGAGACAGGAAGGATCACTAAAGACCATCTGAGCATCCCGATGATGCCATATAATCCTGAATGCAAAGGCACAGGCTCAGGTGCATCTTTCCAGAACGCGGGCATTCCTGGCCGCAATTAGTCCGCAGGGAATCAAATAAGGATAAACCAGAAGGAGCCCGCCACGTGCCTTACTGAGGCCAAGAGTCAAGGCTTGGAGTAGGACTTTAAAGAAGGGAGGGAAGGGGTGAAGAATCTTAGCTCCATCCTAGGATAAGAAGCAGGCCAAAGTGTTTCCATGATGGGCATGGTAGGAGTGTAGATAGGCCTTGGTGGGAAGAAGCAAGTTCTCCTAGGTAAAGAAATGGGTGTAGCTGGAGCCAGGTTGAAAGCTGACTGTCCTATGTGCTGCCTCCCCTACTAAGGATGGCCTTGCTTAGTTTTTTTGTTTTGCTTCCTTTTTTGAGGCTGATGGCCTGTGGAATGACCCAGTGACAACTGACTGCCTGGTTGTTCAAATGGGAGTCACCAAATTCCATTTTTAGGAGCTTCTGTGAGGCCAAATTCAGGGTTCAAAGAAATGTTTGATATGAGAGTTGGTGGTACCCAGCAAGGTTCAAAGTGGAGTCCATTAAACACCCTGAAGACTATTGCTATAACCAAGTGTAGACCTGGGAATGTCTTAAAGAAATGCAGCGGGGTATTTGTCTGACTCACCCAAACACTTCTGAGACTGAACTGAATGCAACTATCTTTCTTTTGTTTGTGTGTTTGCTTGCTTGCTTTTGGTACCAGGGATCGAACTTGGGTCCTTGTGCTTGTGAGGCAGGTGGCAGAACCACTGAGCTAAATCCCCGGCTCTGAATGCAACTTTCTTTAAAATAAATAACAGAGGAAACCTTGACAATCCACATATTTACAAAAAGGAAAATAGATAAAAAATAAATATCGTATTCATGTAACAGAGCACTGTAAAGCAAAGAATAAAACAATAAAAGTCTTCTATCCTACAACACAGAAAAATCATACACATTGAAAAATAAGACAAAATAAGTAAAAGTCTGTATGCATGAATTCTACTCATAGAAATTGTGAAATCAGACAGGAAGCCATGATGCTAGTTAGGTCCGTTTAGCAGTTAAAATGATAGCAGATATTTCTGAGAGGGGACGGAACATCTTAGAAACAGTGTGCTTGCGCGTTTGGTACCAGGGATCGAACTTGGGTCCTTGTGCTTGTGAGGCAGGTGGCAGAACCACTGAGCTAAATCCCCGGCTCTGAATGCAACTTTCTTTAAAATAAATAACAGAGGAAACCTTGACAATCCACATATTTACAAAAAGGAAAATAGATAAAAAATAAATATCGTATTCATGTAACAGAGCACTGTAAAGCAAAGAATAAAACAATAAAAGTCTTCTATCCTACAACACAGAAAAATCATACACATTGAAAAATAAGACAAAATAAGTAAAAGTCTGTATGCATGAATTCTACTCATAGAAATTGTGAAATCAGACAGGAAGCCATGATGCTAGTTAGGTCCGTTTAGCAGTTAAAATGATAGCAGATATTTCTGAGAGGGGACGGAACATCTTAGAAACATTTACTATGTTCTACTTCTTTTCCTTGATTATATATATATATA
>NW_022900936.1:22090627-22109636 GCF_012274545.1 Fukomys damarensis
ATGTATATATTTACTGTGTTTACTTAACATAAATTCATTGCACTGTAAACGAAATTTGTATGCTTTCTAATATGCGTATTTCACAATATTGAAAATGTATAAGAAAGAAATCTTCCTCAGAGGTAAGTTTGTAAAATTTTAATATGGTTCTGTGGCTTGCTCCATATATTTTGTGGCCATTTAATAACAAACAAGCTTTTGTTATATTTTTTGATTACTTGAATTATCTTTGTCTGAAGATCCATATTATCTACAATGATATATCTATTTATGTGAAAATTTTATCATGTCATGAATTATATTAACTTCTAATTCACTAGTACTTGACTAGTATAGTTTAAAATTTTACTTCAACATACATTTATCCTTATGTTTTGTTATACCTCTTCTATGCAGAATATAATTTTTTATTTAAATACAATTTTCCACTTCTGCTTATCACTATAAATCAATTTGCTTGTATTTTCCATAATGGTAGAATTAAGACTAAACTCATTTTTATACTTTCTTTATATGCTCCCACAGCTGATGGTAGCAGCATCTTGTTTGGCTTCTTTTATATCATTTTTGGCATTTGTTTACATACCATCGGATTTGGTGGACCAAGAGTACCTCTTGTTTGTCTCGAAATTTGTCAGGCTATTGTGGCAGCAGGTTCTGACTACCAGTGCAGGTTCTGAAGTAGCCTGGGATTTCTGAAAAGTGACATATACTACAGATCTCATGAAGGATTCATTTGAAGGTATTTTTACAAGACTTAACTTGAAATTATATCCTATCTTCATTTCCCCAATTCCTCTCTCTTGCTCATCTCTGTCACTTATAAGTTTCTATTCCTTGAAAACATATTATATACAAACAAATAAATCAGTAAGAGGATCTGCTTCTGAAGATGTGGTCAGAGACAATCACTTGTGTATCTTCTAATTTCTTCCTCTCCTACCTTTTTTGTGTGTGAAGATAATTTTGTTTTATCGATTTTTGTTTTGGTTAATGCTTTTCTTTTAAAATCAATTTTTGTTCTTTTATTTTGAAAATGATGTGTTCCTTTTCCATTATTAACAGTGAATGAAATTTAATTTATGACTAATCTTAAAAATCAATTCCCTGAGTATAGTGCAGTCCATTAATTTCCTTAATTCTCTTTTATTTTTTCTGTCTCTAAGTTATACATTAAATATTCATCTTAGAAAGGTAATATCTGAATTTACGCACATGCTTTTCAATTTCTATACTCGTGATCGCTGAGGAAAGATGTATCTTTTGAAGAGACAGGTTTTTTTTTTCTTTAATATAAGGTTATCCTTTCAAATTTGCTTTTGAAGGCAATTTTATCATCACTGCCTCTATCGTTGTCTTTTACCGGCTGATCTACTTGTTTTCTACTGTAATTTCTGATTAAGGAAGTAGATCTCAGGACTATGAGTTTTATGAAAACATCTTATATGAATGCCTGAGCTTATACAAAGATCACATCTTGTCTCCTTGTAACCAAGTTATTAATATTTGATGCATTTGATTGTGGAAATTGTGGAAGGCAACAAATAATCAGGAATAGTAAGGCAACAATATTCAACACTTCAGTAACTCTACCTTCAAATTCTGTTTGTCTTAAAGTGATTTTTTTTTTTTTGGTTTTGCAATGTGTACATATAAGAGTAATTTTAAGTTGATCTTTGTGATATACAAGATGTACCTAGGTGTAAAATGATCACCTGTGTTTACACTTGTGATCGAATTCTCAAAAAGATTCATTGTGGCTTTGTCACTATTTTGACAAATGTACCAGTCTGTGTTCTTGCAATCAATGCTTTTTCACAGCACCCAAATACAAAACTCTGTGAAATTGATATGCAGTTGAGAAATGATATATATATATATATATATATAGAAACATTTTATTATATAATATGAGACAAAGAGAGGTACAGAGAGACAGAGAGAGTGAAAGAATCAAGTACAGCATAAATCATGTGTGTACTAGTAGTCCTTTCTCTCTCTAAAAGGAGCAATACTTTGTTTAGACAAAAGTAAATTGATTTAGAATATTTTCGCATTTAATGGTAAGATCCTAAATCATACAAATGCATTTATCTCCTTCACTGAGTTTGAGTAGGTACTGAGACTATTTTGCAAAAGTCTACAGATTGAATTCTCCTGGGTAAAATATTATTTTTAAATGAGTATGAACAGAATTTGCCTCAGTTTCTCCTTATAATTTTCTGGTTGAATAAATTCCCATTTCCATGACAGATTTCACTGTTACATGTAATGCGCTGCAACAGTATTCTAGAAAGTTGTTTTACTTCAAAACAGAGAAACTTGGGGCCTGAGATTTAGCTCAAGGGTTCTGGTGCCTGTCTCACAAGCGCAAGAGCCACAGTTCGATACCCGGTACCAAACAAACAAACAAACAACAACAACAAAAACCAGAGAAACTCACACATGTGCACATATATACAATTATAATCTAACATAAATGTTTTTAAAGTTAAATTCTATGAAGACACTATTTTTGTTATTTTTAATTCCAGTGAATATGCCTTATGAAAATCATGTTTTGACACTTCATATTTTGTATGTGAACACACTGAAAGTAAGGCACCAGTAGCCAATACAATACCTACTATTTTCTGCATACCACACTTCTACAGTTCCCCTTTCAATCATTACCATGTGTGAAGGTCCTTTTTTTTTACTTCAGCTACTCAGAGGCCATTCGCAAAAAGAATAGAATGTCTTATAATCAAATCAGCATCTGAGCTTTGAAATGTCAAACTTTAATAAAACTTACATGTGCTTAAAATGAAACAGGGTATATACTACATATTAAGTCCAAAGGAGCACTCCAAAAATCTGAAGCAGCAACACTAGTATAAAGAACTCACATTAATTTTATGCCCAATCCCACTTACTAATAAAATATCCACTACAGAAAACTCTAACACTAGCAATAACTCTGTTGTTACTTTCATAGAATATATGTTAATATGAAATACAATACTGTATTAGGACACATGAAAGAAATCAAATTTCTCTTAGTGTCACTACTTGTAATGTTTTATGAAGTATAAACTCTAGTATAAAATGAATACTTTTTTGGTTCATAATATATTGTTTACAATGAATAATATTTACCTCCTAAACAGAAGGAATAAATAATAATAAAGGTAAAATGTTACTTGAATGTCATTTTATTGTTGGCTTTATTTACAATTTAGATAGCATTTTGGGAATTTTTGAGTTAAATGGATGCAGTTCTCGTCCTTTAAGAAGAGAGGTGACCTCAGCCTTCACTAAGTGCTTGAAGGAAACATTTAGCACAGCAAAATTGCAAGAGCATCCCAGGAGAAAATGAACTGCCATTGATACCAGTGCCCTTTATAGAACAGGAACTTCAAAACACATTTTTTACCTTGGTTAAAGAATGAAGATAGAACTGCTTAACTCCAAACTAATCAAAAATCTTAGCCAAAACATTAAGCAGGATAATGCCAAGACTTGTTTTAAACAAAAGTAATCAAGAATCTGCACCCTGCTAATGACTTTTATCATAAGATTTTGAAATCTCTGTACACTTAGTCAAAGGTGTTATTTCAAGATATAGGTTGTCCTTACCTCTATTGTACTGTGCACTTGCCTCACATAATAATGCTGTTGCAGAGTTCTGAAATCTAAATATTTTTCTCAAAAGTTCTCAACTATAAATTTCAGAGGGTGAAAAAAATTTTAAGTAAAACAATTTATAATAGGAAAAAAACAAAAGTTTGATACAAATATATACATAGTCATTATTTACTTATTAATATCTGCAAATTGAAAAAGAATTCATAGGAGCAGGGATTTAGCTCAGTGGTTCCACTGCCTGCCTCACAAAAACAAGGTCCTGAGTTTGATCCCCAGTACAAAAAGAAAAAAAAAAAGACTTCATAAAAATCAAATTTAGCAAAGAAAAGATTGAAACTATTTAGTGCTGAAATGCCTCTGAAATTCTCATTTTAAAGCATATTATCTTCAGAATTTACTGTATATTTTTTCTGAATACCATTGCACTAATCTTTACATCACAATTAATCTCACATGAATAAATTTGATGCGTCTTAATAAAGAGCCTCACAAAAATGACATGCACCCAAATCTGAGCTCCTATCTTGCAACTAAACTTACCTTTAAAGGCAAAGATAATATGAGAATATGGTTTAAAATGTTGATGTCATGTAGCCCAACCACATCCATATACTCAAGTAATTAGATGAAAAAAAGTGAAGACAAAGTTCAAGACACTTTTTTAGTGTCTTTTTTGCTTAACAATGGACATAGTTATTCTATTTCTCATTTACTGATCTACTTGAATTAATTTAAGTAAAAATTTCAGAAAGTTTCTCATGCCTATGTAGTATGTAGTTAGACTTATGAGAAACAAGGACCTATGATTCTCTAAATCATGTTTCTAAATTCAGTAGCATCTTTCAAATTTTACAGTTCCTGTGCTTCTCCATACATATGCTATTAACTGTAACTTTCCTTAACCTCAGTTAGCTCACTCCCATGTACAAAATGTGAGAAATACTAAGTCACACATGTGTAAATACCGAATAGTTTCCCTGGTGTGAATAAACTGTAATAGTACATAAGATCCTAATGAGATAACTGACATTGTGAGAAACTGCATTATTTTGGCTGAGGTTAGAGGTGAGACACACTTGTCAAATTTATTTTTTATTATTTCTTTTTTTTTCATGTATTTCAGAATTACTCTTTTTTTTTAGTTTCTCAGTCTATGCTTATATTATCGATTTTAGATCTTAGTTTTTCCCAATATACAGATTTAATGCTAAAAATTTCCCTCAGAACTGTCTTCACAGACTCCCCAAATTTTGACATTTTGATTTTTTGCAACTAGTTCAAAATAATCTATACTTTTCTTTCAAGACTTCTTTCATCCCTGTGTTATTTATAGGTATACTATTCAAACTCCAAATATTTGCAGATTTATATTTCTGTAATTGATTTCATATTTAATTTCACTAAGAGATCATTTGTATGACTTTCTTTTAAATGTTTTACAGTATGTTTTATGGCACATAATGTGATTGTTCCATGTGAAGCTGAGAAATAATCATGTGGTATTATTGTTAGCTGAAATATTATCACTTGCAGATGTATGCGTTGGCCTAATGATAGTACCTGAATCAAGAATATTCTACTGATAGTCTCCTTGAGTAAACTAAACTGCTAAGAGATATTCTAAAGTTTCAAATAATGGTAGTGGTTATGTCAATTTCACCAAGATTTATCCCTTTTGGAGTCATATGTTTTGGTACTTTGCTATTAGATTCATGTAACCTTAAAATCTTTATATGTTATTGGAAAGTAATGCCCTTATCATGAAATAGTACATATCTTTATCACTAATACTTTTTCTTACTCTAAAGATCTCTTTGTCTAAAATTTATATAACAAACCCAGCTTTCTTTCTAATGTCATTGGCATAGTATATTTTTCCTATAATTTTATTTCTAACCTATTTGTGTCTTTAGTTTAAAGATAATTCTATGTAAACAAAGCAGTTATGTGTATTAGTGTGCATTTGTTTGTGTGTATATTTAGTCAACTCTCCAGTCCTTTGTTTTATATATCTAAAATATCTCAATCACTAGTATTTGCATCTTTCTAATTTATTTCCAATATCCTTACTCTATCTTTATAAGTGTAGTTGCATAAAATACAATTAAAAAGAATATTCCTGATACATTTGTGAAAACCCAACCCAATTATTATATAATAATGATGCTTATGTTCAAAATAAACCTAATCATCAAAGTAACTATAACCATAATTTTTAGTTATTTTACTTTTAATGGAATAATGATATAATTTTTATCCTTTTACTCTGGAAATAATGGTTTATTTAAAAAATAGAATACAAAGCCAGGCATGGTGGCACATGCCTGTAATCCCAGGTGAGGCAGGAGGATCACTGTGAGCTCGAGACCAGCCTGGGCTACATAGTGAGTTCCAGGTCAGGTCAGTCTCAAATTCATAGTGAGACCCTGTCTCAAAAAAAAAAAGAACACACAAAGGAAAACTTTTGATAGCAATATTCAGCTATGTGAATAATGAGGTTAATCAAATTATCAAATATGAGGTTAATCAAAATTATGTAGTTCAGTAAAATCCCATGTAGATTTGATGATAATAGAGTTGATATAATGCAACTATAAATACATATGGGAAGGAACACTCAAATTCTGCTTATAAAGGCATAGCCATTTTTAGAGAGCATTATTTTTTTTCCAGCTTTAATTGAGTTTATTGGTACATTTTAGGGATACAGTACAGTTACATTCATTGTTGGGATCTTGTACCTCTACATGACAAGTCTTGATTCTCATTTTTTCCCCTTACCTCTGCCCTTCCTTCACCCTAGAGAGTATTATTAAGAACGTATTGCTACCTATGGCTATGGTAAATGGGCCCTACAGAGAAGCACAGGTGATTTTGAAAAAATGTATAGGAATTTAAGAAAAAAAATTCATATTTTGGAAAAGTGCAAATGTTAAAAAAAGAGAATTTGAACATAAGAAGACACTGGAATTAGAAAAGTAAGCACAAATATAGCAAGCAGTTATAGGCAAAGACATTTTATACATAACTCTTTTTTAAGTGATCATAAATCAAATACTAAGAGAAAGATAAGACTAATAGAAGTTCACGGCAGACTTGTTATAAGTTTGGGATACATGTCAAATAGGAAAGGAAAGAAAGACAATTTTACACACAGTTAACTGTATGAAAAGGTCTGCTTCTGAGATATTAACTCGACAGCAGTGCTTATCATGCTGCAAATGGATCACCAGAAAGCAAAGGGTCTCTATTAGGCCATGGCTGGTTCTAAACTTCCAAGTAAGAAGCAGAAATTGCATTTGTAGTTTTCCCCAGAGCATTTCATATTTCTATTACTTTGGTCCTGGCTGCACTGACAGTGAGGCTCTGCACAGCTCTTTGCTGTATGAAAAGCTCAGAGAGGGTAATTGAGTACAAGGGGAGAAAAGAATTCACTTCAAGGTTATGTTCAAACTATTTAAAATTGAATTCTGCCAGTAAGGAATCTGCTGGCTTGAAGCTAAGTCGAAGTAAGCAAAACAAATGTGCTTTGTGAAGTAAATGTTAGAACCCTTTACTGGCGATGGAATTTCATGAAAGAATAGTTGATACCTAGAGGCTAATATTAGAAACTGCTCTATTTACCCTAAACAATATTATGTAAAATGCTACAACCCGAATAAGAATGCAAAGAAAGTACATGTCCAGTTGTCAATTAAAACATTCATCAAATGTGTACAGATAAATCCCTTTCAAGTCATTTCTCAGAGATTCTATATCATACCTTTTCAATGGTGCAAAATAACAGAGTGCAATGAGCTGAATCTCTGTTTAATTGATGAATGCCCTACCTCAGGCATACTACTATTTTCAGCTGCAGTGCCTATCAATCTAAGAATGAAGAATAAACTTTCTCGTTGAAGGAAATGAGTAGCACTAATTGTGGGGATTAATTTAAGGGTAAGATGCTGCATGCCACGCTAGTCTAAGCTTCCATCGAATACTTTGTTGTCATAATAGAAGGTTTGCATGGCCTAAAATTAATTTCCTGACAATTAATTAAAATGATTCAGTATCATTTTTCTCTATTCTTTGTATAATTAAACATTTTTAAAGTTAAGCATTCTTACCTTGTACTAGAATCCAAGCCAACATTTTTACCGTCCATGATGGATTGTGCTATGTGTTATATCTTTGGAACATGAACACAAATAAGCCAGTGTTTGAAGAAAATTTTACATATTTAGAAAAAGGCAACTATCCAGATAAAACTCAGTAGCATTTCCTTTAGAGAAAATAAGTAATTCGCTAAGAATAAAATGTGGGACCCTTGAAAGAAAGTCATGGAACATCTTTTATAAAAAGTCATCAACAGGTTCAAATTAGTATTGTAACTTCATGAGTGCCAGCGTCACACTGAGCAGATTGAAATAGCAGAGCTGAAAACAACTATTTCTATATTTCTATTACATAGAAAGCAGTACCATTGAGTCTAAAATGTGTCTGAAATTTTGGATTAATTATTACCTTGAAAGAACTGGTGAAATGAAATATGATAATAAGACTGATGTTCAACTTGCTTCACAGATCTTTTGCTGCAATGCCTTTTAATCCTGATACATTTGCAGAGATTCATGCCCCATACATGTGCTCAGACACATGTGCATAGTGTGCTGTGTAGGTCTGGAACTCAATTATACTAATAAACCTTCAATCGCTAGAGTTTGAGGGATTAAATTATTTTAAGTGGAAAAGTTAAATTCCTTAACATGGAGTAATTTTCAACTTCATTAAATTCAGCATGCCTTTTTGGCATGCAAGCATGACTAAAGAGTAATAGAATTTAGCTTATCGGTGCAGTCTATTTAGTAATAGTGCTAAACTTCAACAAAAGGATGTGGAAATATCCATACCTATAAATATATAAAAGACTGAAATGTAAGAATATGATTTGAATTATTCTACAGTTTGTATGGACAATATTTTTTTTCATTTTTTGGTACTAATTAGGGATGATATTGAAATTGCTAGCCTGATTTGATTACAACAGTAAGGAATGCAAAGATAATTAAAAGTTTATGAGATTGCCAATGAAGGATTAACCTTTCCAGCTCATTTTCAAAAAGTTCTACAGATTTGGTGATAGATTTATAGGAACATTATTTTAAGGTTAAAATTACTTTTATGAAGAAAATTTGTATAAACTACAAGAGAAATATTCTTAATTTTTTTACTGTTCATGAACTAAGTGCCATATTAATCCAAAATTCTACTTTTTTTCCCTAAAAGAGAGTTGAGAATAGAATTTTTTAAAATATGCATTTTATTTTTATAAGAAATGAAATGCTGAAAGCTCTATAAATGTATTTATATTTTATCTGTGTATTTTACAATAAATGTAGGAGAAAATGAAGCAAAAATAGTCATTGTTTTACTCTCTTGTTTTTCTTACTAGTATATGGACACCCTTTTGTAGTTACCTTAGTAATAGTTTTTGATGAAATTTGACATAAAATTTCATTATCTTTTTTTTTTCTTTTCTTTAGTACCAGGGATCAAACTTGGGTCCTTGTTTTTGCGAGGCAGATGGTGGAACCACTAACTAAATCCCCAGCCCTCATTACCTCTTTAATTTCAACCAAAAAGCACACAATTTTTTTTGTACCTATGATTCCATAACAGCATCTCTTTAATTCAAAAAATAAATATTAGGTGTAATTGAGAATATAATTTATTTTATTATTTTATCCGGTGAATTAAATCTAATGTAATGTTACTCATGATACCTCCTTTCAAAAATCAACCAAAAAAAATTAAGTGTCTATAATTGTAAAATATTTTAATATTGAACATAATGAGAGCATAGGCCACAAAGTTCCCATAATTGCCGTACCTTGTATAAGAATTACCTGAGTAGAAAATTCTCTCCTTAACAATTTAAAAAAAAAAGGTATATAGCAAATCCTGCTTCTCAATAGGACTGCAGTTTTCTAGCACAGTTTTCACTAAGAAAATCCCCATGTGTTGTTTTTTTCTTTAGAACAATAGTGATTTAACAAATCTTACTTTTTGATAGCTTTTCTGAATAAGACCCCCCAAAAAAACCCAAACACTATCATTTAACTGATAAAAATTTTCAGATTTAAAGTCAAAGTAACGGCCTTTCCTACAGCAGTTTTCCTGTTTCATGCAATTGTCAAACATAACTTAAATTCCCTAGGTTTCCATACCCTTATTTGATAAGTGGCCGTATCTCTGAAATATGTTTAAAGGGCATTTTGATACTAAAAATGTTTTTCAACAGGAAGTTTTGTCATTGTTCAGATGAGTGACATGGGAAAGTAAATGGATTGTGGATTTCTACTGAGAAGCCCTGACTTCCATTAATTATTATCTCTAGATAGTGAAAGTTCCAAAGTAGACATGCTTTCCTTAATAGAAAGCTATCTACTAATAAAATAAAATGGACTTTCAATATGGAAATCACAAAAATATTCATCTCTTATGTTCTACATGTTACCCATTAGCTTTTTCACTAATGTAAGGGATTAATGTCTGGATGATTTGATTTGCCTTTTCTCAGTGCAAGGTTATTTGATGAGGATTAAATGGCAAAAATTCTAAGAATACTAGCATTTGTTGTTTATATGCATTCTATTTGGTGGGTAAAGACAAGAAAATCAAGGACAGGGGTTTAGCTCAGTGGTGCTGCCACCTGCCTTGCAAGTGCAAGGTCCTGAGTTCGATTACTGGTACCAAAACAAAAAATCAGTTAACATCAAAAGCAAGAGTTTAGTTTAGGCAAGGCAAATGAAAGGGAGTTCAAATAATTATTTTGAGTTAAGAACTTAAAATAAAGGTCAGGGATTTAGCTCAGCTGCCTGGCAAGGGCAAGGTCCTGAGTTTGATCCCCAGGACCAAAACAGAACATAAAATAAAACATAAGACTAAGCTATAACATTATAACAGATATAATAAGATGTAAGTATCAAAGGCTAATGTATTGCTACAAGTGCATTTGATCAATGATTCACTACCTTAAAGTTTTTCATCACAGATTTTTTTAAGCCATAAAAAAGTAAGTTTATTTGGGCTATAACATTAAAAGTATAATATTGACTTTTATTTTGTGGAGTAATATATTCTTAACAAAGTGTTCATCTTTCACTTTTAAAAAGGGAACATTGAGCCAAGTATTATAAATAAAGTTTTGTTAGAAGAGCAAAAAACACTGTCACATTAGAAAGTGCAGAGTTGTTGAAGAATTGTTTAGTATTTTATATAGGAGAGGTGAGCTGCATTCGGTCTAAGTAGCATTACGTGCTCATTATTATGAATTCTGGAAGATATAATTAATTATATAGCAGGCAAACATTTTTGAGTGATGGATGGTAATTATTTTACATGTTCATTTTACAGAAATAGAAAATTCATCTCTCCTGCATGGCAGTCAGAAGTAACTAGAAAATCCTTCAAAATTCTTGAAAGCCCATAGAATGTCATAATCGCTGTTAAAATTCTAAACATGGCTTTTGAGGGATGTTGTTCCATTTCTTATTATTTCATAAAGTATCATATTACATGATACATAGATTCTAAATAAAAGTAAAAAAATATAAAAAGGATTTAATAATTAGTACCGGGAGATAATATGTGTTCCACATGTTGCATGAACTATTTAGCCCTTGAAAGATATATTAACCAAAGTTTCTAACTTCTTTGGAAATTTAAACATATTTTGTCAGGAAGAATTTCAAAGCTTATAAAAGATGCATACTCTCTATTTAAAATGTTTACACCTATAAACCTATTAAAATATGATATCATGCATCACATCGATATCCTCAAATGTATGACATAAATCCCTCATTACATATTGGTCCTGCTGAAATTTCCAGCGTGCTCAGTTAGTAATAGTGTGAAAGACCCTGACTGTAGTGAAGAGATACACTTTAAAACAATTTAAAAGTAATGATGATTTATGTAAGCTTTAAAAATGACTGAAACTTTATGTTACACTTCTTTTTTTTGTTACATTTCTTTTGAGGTTTGCAAATTGGAGCAGACAAAACAAGCTTAGTTTCTTCTGTATTGATTAATAAATTAGAGTTTCTCTTTATGCCTCTAAAGCATGCATACACATTACGGGTTTTTCCAGTCATTTCTTGTTGTTACCTTTATTCTTAGGTATAGCCATTGCTGCAGGCAACCTATTCTAGATCCGGTGAATAACCTCACCATTAAAACATTAATTTTATGGATATCATTATGTAGTAGTATCCGCATTGTATTTTAACTACTTCTTTTTCTGAACATTTGGAATACTCAGAGAAGCAGTGTATAGTTTACACGTTGTTTGCCTACAAAATTACTTTAATGAATGAATGATTGAGCCTCTAGGTTATTTGATAGGATTAGCACTGAATTTCAAGCCCAAGATTACTCATCTGTCTTCTCAGAGAGTTAACTCATGACTAACATACTTTCAATAACTTCTGAAGTCCACTCTGTGGAAGGCAGGTTTGAATCCAAACACAACAGTCTTCTTACCTTGGGGCATAATTTGCTGCAGGAAAAAAAATTACCTCAAACTCACAAGTTAAATCTGCTAGGACAATATTCTTACATTATATAATAAAAAATTGTCATAAAATTTTATTTATGTTGGTTTCTGGAATTTTCATTCCGCTTATTTCTGATTTTCTCACTTTTCTTCTGTATTTAGCACAGATGATTGAGCAAGCCTAATGGAGATTGGAATGGGTAGTAAGGGAATGCATCAATAATTTAAATAAAGAAATTCCTTGTTTACACTACAAAATTCTTATTCATTTATCAATTAGACTTCAGATAGATGATACTTGGTTCATTGTTCTGCTACTGGAAATAAAAATAACTTTAAAACTATTTACTGTTTGCATGAATAATGGTTACAGATAGCTTCCTCTGTTGATTAAAAGAACAAAAACTGATGAATATTAATGAGAATATTATTTCAACACCCTTTTTAAATCTAAAAAAGCAATGACATTAGGTAGAAGGAAACTCTAACAGGTATGAAATTTGCTTAATAGTTTAACAATAGTGTTTCATTTGTGTTAGCAAAGGTATCATGTTAAAAATAAAGTTTTATGGATACAGATTATATACTAACAGGTGCCACATTATTAAATATTAAAATATTTATGAAATGCCCTGGTCCTGAATTCTACAAGACATTTAGAGAAGAACTATTGGCACTACTCTTGAAATTCTTCAATGAAATTGAATGGGAAGTAATACTTCCAATTTCATTCCTAGAAGCAAGTGTTGCTTTGATTCAAAGAGCAGAGAATGACCCAACAAAAAAAGACAACTACAGGCCAATCTCTCTAATGAATAAGGATGCAAAAATCCTCAATAAGATACTGGCAAACAGAATGCAGAGGGTCATCAAGAAGATCATACACCCTGCCCAAGCTGGATTTTACCCCAGGGATACAAGGATAGCCCAAGATAAGTAAATCAATAAAAGAAAAATACTATATTAACAAGTCCAAGAAAAAAAACATACGATCATCTCAATAGATGCAGAAAAAGCATTTAATAAAATTCAACATCCACTTGTGATAAAAACCATATAAAAATTAGAATAGATGATCTTTATTTCAACCTGATGAAGGCTAACTATGAAAAACCAATGGCCAACATCACACTAAAGGGTCAAAAACTGAAAAACTTTACACTAAAATCAGGAACAAGACAAGGATGTCCACTATCACCACTCCTGTTTGATATAGTTCTGGAAACATCAGCCATTGCAATTAGACAAGAGAAAGAAATAAAAACAATAAAGATAAGCAAGGAAGAAGCTTAACTGTCATTATTTGCTGATAATATTATACTCTACATAGAAAGACCCAAAAAACTCTGCCAAAAGACTTCTAGACTAACTTGACAGATCCAGTAGAGTAGTGGGATACAAGGTCAACACTCAAAAATCAATAGCCTTCTTGTACACAAATAACAGATTCCCTGAGAGTGAAATTAGGGAAATAATACTTTTCACAAAAGCATTAAAAAAATGAAATATCGAGGAATCAATCTAACAATAGAAGCAAAAGACATCTACATTGAGAACTACATTACTCTGAAAAAGGAGATCAAAGATGATATAAGAAAATGCAAAGATATCCCTTGTTCCTAGGTAAGAAGAACCAATATAGTAAAAATGGCCACACTTCCAAAACTGCTGTACAGATTCAATACAATACTGATTGAAATCCCAACAGTATATTTTACTGATCTGGAGGAAAAAAATCCAAAAATTCATTTGGAATCAGAAGAGACCTAGAATAGTAAAAACCCTTCTAGCAACAGAGACTTGGCAGTGGGTATCACAATCCCCAACTGTAAAATATAATACAGAGCCACTCTGATAATAACAGCATGGTAATGGCAAAAAAACAGACCTGAAGATCAGTGCAATAGATTAAAAGATGCAGAAACAACTCCAGACATACTCATCTGCATCATTTTTCACAGAGGATCCAACCTTCCTCATCAGAGGAAGTGATCTTTAAAAGTGATATTGGAAAAGCTACATTTCAACTTGCCAATGATTGAAACTAGATGCTTATCTTTCACCATGCACTAAAGTAAAAGTGAAGTGGATTAAAGATCTAAATATTAAAACAGAGAGAATAAATTTCCTGGAAGATAAATTAGGTAAAACTCTTAAAGGCATTGGCATAGGAAAAGACTTTATGAACAAATCCTTAGTAACATGAGAGCTAGAACGAAGAATCAACAACAGAGATCTCATCTTTTTAAAAAGCTTCTGCACTACAAAAGAAACCATCAACAGAGCCAAAAAACAACCTACAATGTGGGAAAAAAAATTTACCAGCTTTTTTAGTCTACTATCTAGAATACATAAAGACCTCGAAAAATTCAGACCTCACACATATAAAGATCCAATTCAAAAACGGTCATCTGAAATGAACAGACATTTCTCAGACAAAGAAGTAAAAGCAGCCAATAAATATAGGAAAAAAATCTTCAACATTGCTGGTCATTTAAGAGATGCAGATGAAAACAACATGGAGATTCCACCTCACGCCAAATAGAATGGCTGCTATTAAGAAATCAACCAATAACCAATGCTGGTGGGGTTGTGTGCAGAAAGGAACCCTTCTTCGTTGTTAATGGGAGTGCAGACTGATGCAACTACTGGAAATCGATACAGAGATATCTCAAACAACTAGGATTAAAAGTCCCATTTAACCCAAGTATTCTGGGCATCTTCCCAAAAGAATTAAAAGAATCATACCAAGTGGATACATGATTATCCATGTTTATAACAGCACAGTTTGTCATAGCTAAAACTTGGAAACAGCCCATTTGCCCATCAACTGGAGACTGGATAAAGAAGATGTGTTTTTTAATAAAATGGAGTACTACTCAGCCATAAAGAATGAGGAATTAGAGATATTTATAGCTAAATGTATGCATATCGAGGCCATAATGAAGTGAAATTAATGACACACATTTGTAGATACAAAATGTTTCTCTGGTGAAAAAAAAAAGTGTAAATAAGGAAATAAGGATCCAAATGTATGAGTAATACTGTGTGGCAGGAAGAAAAGGTCTAAAAGAGTTAGGGAAGTGGGAGAAGTAGGGGGAAGATACAAAGGGAAAAATAAAAATATGAGAAGGGGAAAAACATCTAAACAATATCTTTTTAAACAGGGAAGTGTCAAGGGGGTGAAGAGAGGTCTGGGAATGGAGAAAAAATAAGCAACAAGATAAGTCATGTAAAGGTACAAAATCCTGCACTCTATACCTAAAATTGATCAATAAATTTAATAATAAAAAATTATGTAAATCTAAACATGTTCTTGAATGATTTGTGTTCTGAAATGCAAACAAACAAAAATAACAAAACAGAGAACTGGACAACATAAAAAAGGAAGGTATTTGATGATATCAGTTGGAATAGTAGCCTAAACATCATACCACGATACATAGGGATGTGTTTTTATAAGACTGGTAAGATAAGTGTACATATTCCTTCTTCAATATTATGTACATTTCACTTCATTTTGTAACACACAAAGCAGGCAGTCTTTCCACAGAAAATGTATTGACTGTTTTGGTTATAGCATTTGAGTACCAGTGCCCGTTCTTTTAACATCTTCGGTTAACTACTAATTTTTCTTGGCTTTCTAAACTCACAGTGACAAAGGAATCCTAAAACTTATAAATCATTGAAAAAGAAAGAATTGCAGTATGACAGTATCAGCAATTTGCAAGTCTTCATTAAATTTATTGGTATATTTTAGGTATAGAATATGATCGCATTCACAAATGAGGACCAAAATGTGTAATAGATATTGTGAAATAGGGAGAAAATTTCAAATGCTAAGGGAAACTGGGGGTGGGCTGAGGAATGGAAAGAAAGGAAAGAAAAAAGTTAGAAAAGAAGAAAATAATGCAAATTTCTTTTTTCTTTTTATTGAATTTATTGGTACATTTTAGGTATATAGTACAGTTACATTCATTACTGGGATCTTGTACCTTTACATGACAGGTCTTGGTTCTCATTTTTCCCCTTGTCCCTGCCCTCCTTTCACCCTCTCCTCCACTCCCCATTTACAAATACTTTATTTCCATTTTTTCATTTTCTCATGTTTTTTTTTTCTTTTCCCTTATTACCTTTCCCCTACCCTTCCCACTTTCCCTACACCCTTTAGTCCTTTTCAGCCTATTTCACATTGTTAATTATCTCATTAGGATCTTGTGTACTACTATAGTTTTTCACACAAGAGAAACTATCCAGTATTTACACATGTGTGACTTATTTATTTACTTAGGAACATACCCTCAAAATGTATCCATTTTCCTATGAATGACTCTAATTTCTCATTCTTTATGGCTAAGTAATATTCCATTTTAGAGAAAAACCACATCTTCTTTACCCAGTTTCAAACTGATGGGCAATTGGGCTGTTTCCAAGTTTTAGCTATTACAAACTGTTCTGCTATAAATGGAAAAATATTCTTGACATTTTTAGTAATATTATTTTAATAATATTTTAAATTATTTCATATGTGATTTTATGCATATTTCATTATAATTTACTTTATACAATTATCTTTCTGAGTAATCTGACAAATAAGGGTTTGTTCACATGCATGTTATGTTCAATGCAAAAGACTGTAAGTGTCAATGAAGTTCAGTTCCTGTAAACAAGCGCAGTGAAGACTTAGCACAGATAATGAGCTAGAGTCACTTTTAGTGGGGATAGAACCCACACATGGCATTGAAGTGGTTCTTCACGGAAGTAACATTAGAGCCAAAAAGCAAAGTAGAATGTGTTATATGTGGATATTTTGGCAAAATTATTCCAGAGAAAACTGTGTAAAACAAATGAACAGATACCGGAAAGAAAGAAAGAAAGTCTCAATGTGATTGCAGAGTAGAAAGCTTCTTTTCCTTTTGGTAGTAACTATGAAACCAATGAGTCAGTATTAATAACCTCAATTAAATGTTTTCTCAGCATTAGATTAGAAAACACACAAAAGAGAGACAACGAAATGTTTTCCAACAATAAGTAAGAAAGCACAAGTGACACTTGTGTTAATAATTTTACAGTAGAGATTTGCTTAAAATTTATACCATATGGCTTGGATTTTAATTGACATTATTTTTAAAGGATATACAAAATAAGCTGTATTTATTTGATATTACAATGTGCTAGTTAGATACATATATTTATCATGCTTTATTACACAATAGTACATGTACCTATTTCTTCATTCAAAATTCTTTCTTTTTTCTTTTTGGTTTATACAATACATTATCATTACCTAATAGTTTTCACTTAGGGTTTTTTTTTAAAAACTTCCATTGCAAATTAAGCTATGGGAAATGATAAAAATAATAGGTGTGTCAGTATACCAAATGCAATAAATAGATATTTTGCCCATGTAAAATTGAAAAAGTCATAAGAAATGGTGCTGATAAAAACGTGAAAGAGAACATAGCCCAGGGAACTATGGCAAATAGCAGGTAGACCCTGGAGGGCAAAGATTTTAAGGAAATGAGAGTTTTATCAGTGGAATTCTATCCATATGTGTCAGGTTTCTCTGTGATCAGAAGAGTGGCCCAAAGGAAACTTCCATGGCTAATTGCCATGAACTATGTTTAATTTAATAAAGTCACAGCTGCAGTGCTCTCCAATAGGGAAATCTCCTGAGTTTGCATTGCTTCAAGGGTTTGATATCCATAAAACCACAGCCTTCTCCTCACTGAATATTAATTTAAAGTATCTTGGAAAACAAAAGTTTTCATGAATTTAGGTACTGAATGCAATCAGTTTGATTTAGAATTAACATTTAAGGGTTGAATGAGTTTGGTCATTTCCTTCATTCATACTTTGAATGTTGTAAAAAATAAGACATTATTATTATTGAGATAATAATGCTTAGAGAACTCTGTACATACTAGAATGCATAATACAAAGCTCATATATTCTGTCTCCTGTTAATGTAAGCACCACTATTGTTTCCTTTAACAACTTTGTCTACAACAGAGTGATCATAAAAAATAAATAATATTAATTAAATGAATGATTGTAAGAATTATAAAGTGATTTAAATAAATTCACATAACATTTATATTCATTTAGGTCCACTTAATATATAATTATTGACAATTCAGTTTAATATAACAAATATTATGCATATATATTTAATGGAGCAATTTTAAAAAAAATATGCCTATTTAAAAATGATAAAAGTGTGTTAGAATATTTGCTACATAGGTTGTGTGGCTGTGAAAAAAGTAGATGCTAAAATTTAATATGTCCTACTTATATAGATTGAAATTTTTTCTTCTGCAGGATTACCTACTTTTATTCCTTACTTTGGTAAAATTTTTCAAGGAAATTTGAATAATGATAATCATTTAGAAAACAATTATTTTTCAAAAAAAGTCGGTAATCACATTATGAACAGATCCAGTTAAGACATGTCTTTTGAAATTGCATGAGATTCAAATCTATTTATTGTTTCCTAAAATCATTGACTTTAATAGACAGAAAAGAAAAATAGAGCATTGTGGTATGAAATCACTAAAAGAAAAAAAAATTCAATGTTACAAAATAGTTTAGTTGCACAGAAAGTGTTAGTTAAAACTTACTGAAATTATCCATATGAAGGATAGAATTGTATGTCACTCAGGTGGAATAAATACCGAGGTGATAGGCAGAGTGGACTATATTCAATTCTGTAGACTTTTGAAATGCACGGAGCAGTAAAAATTCATGCTTAACTTTCTTTCTTCTATATCAATGTTGAGTAGGGAGAACACGATGGCAGAATCATTATAAGCTATTTTAACCCTTTTTTTTTTTTTTTTT
>NW_022900936.1:22109652-22141093 GCF_012274545.1 Fukomys damarensis
TCTCACTATGTAGTTGAAACTGACCTAGAACTCACTATGTAGCCCAGGCTGGTCTCAAACTCACAGTGTTTCTCCTGCTTCAGCCTCCCGAGTGCTGGGATTACAGGAGTCACCACACCCAGATATTTTAACCATTTAATTGAACTTGTAAACTACAGAATACAGCTCATAGCCTATGGATTATAAATTTCTTAAGCAAGTACTAAACACTGCTCACAATCACAAAATACCAAAATTATTTCTAACAAAATCATAGGAAAAAATATGATAAGTCTAGTTAAATAAGATATGATTTGTTTTGTTTTATCAGCAGGATTTTGTGCCCTTTCTGCAGTGTTATTCAGGTCCTACTCATACTCTAGTCAATGCTGAGCCATCTCACAGAAGGGATGTTGTTAGAGAAATCTGTTAGCTTTTTTTTTTTTTTTTGCCTCAATTTGGGAAGAGCAGAGTAGCTGTGATGACCGTTGATTTTAGGTTTTGAGTTGAATAGGTCAAACATGCCAACATACTTGGTGAAACATGATTTCCTAATGTGTTTGTGAGGTGTTTCCAGAGGAGGTAGCATTTGAAGATGCCAGCTAGGCAGATGACATTCCTCTGCATGTGCGGCCACCACGCTACCTGTAAGGACCTCAGCAGAACAAAACATGGAGGAAAAGAAAAATGTTTCTGTGCTGAAGTGATTGATATGAACACAGAATTCTCCTGAGCCTGGTTTTCAGGCCTTTGAACTACGTTAGCCTCTTGGGTTTCCTGCTAAGTAAATAACAAAACATGGATGGAACTTCTTACTTCCACAAGAACATAAGCCAGTAAGCCAATATGCACATTCATTTTGACCAGAACTTTCTGACTGCTACTAATAATACCTGTTTATTCACCTTTAAACGTAGCCTCAAGGAAGAAAGTATAAATAAACTAAAATAATGAAAAAATATGTAGGATTTTTATTAATTTAAGAAAGAGTACAACTTGTTCAGAATACTCTTAGGCATTTGTATTCTTTCGTGTATATGTGGGTGTGTTAGTCAAATTTTAAACAAACACTTTGCAAAATAGCTGCCACATTCAACTTTAAAAAAGAGGAAAAGTTTGTTTTGCTTAACAGCTTCAGAGATTTTGGTCCATCGGAACTTCATTTTGTGACTCTTGGAAATGGATGGAAACATCATAGTAGAACGGTGTGTGTTGGAAAGCGGGCCACTTCACAACAACGAGAAGGCAGTGAGGGTGTAAGTGGCAGAGAAAGGGACCCAGGGTCAGCTACACTGGCAAAGTCTCTCCCCATGATTCATTCCCTTCAGTGAGTCCCCACTTCCTGCTTCCTTCACTTCCTGAGACCAACTTCAATCCTGATTTCTGCAGTGGACTCCTCCACTGAAGAAGTAAGAGTCCTCATGATCAAACACTTTTTAAAAGTCATTCAGCAGCCAAGTATTCAGCGCAATGAACCTTTGGAGGACACATGATATCCAAGCCACAACCGTAAGGAAGCGCAGTGGGTTCTGAAATTTAACTATTGTTACAGTTTTCCTAGATTTATTTATAATACTGTAGTACATAACTGCAAGAACTTGTGTAGAGTAAATTTTCATAATATAAGCTTCTCTTTCTTTTTCTACCTCTTTGGAATCTTTTTTCAGAATTCAAAGCCTAGATAAATATAATTTAAATACATAACTGTGACTTTAGCTGACTATACTAGCACAATATAAACTCATATAAAAATAACATGGTTTTAAATAAAGTCATTTCTTTTCATTTGATATAATACTTTTCAGAATATTTGTTGTCATTTAAATTGTATAAAATATTAACAAAATGTTATTTTTAAAATGCATGACTCAAAATGATCAATTTTTATACAGCATTCACATACGTTAAAGTTTAAATGGAGGAATAAAGTCTTTTTGAAAAATTCGTTGATTTTATAGATTCATAATTTAAATGATAATTATTATTTGTTTATTATTAAACTTTATTTAAATGATAACTTTGGCAAGTTTTATTCATTGTGTTAGCAAAAATATAAGATAATTTCTGAAAATCAATTGTACAAATAGTTAAAAACTAAAATATCACCTCTGAATTTCAAAAACTAGCTATATGTGATAACTCAAGATGAAACATGTTTGGTTTTATTAATGTAAGATACTTGTATGTTGTCTGTGACTAAGAAGTAAGTTAATATAAAATCTGTTTGTATTTGTTTTTTTGCAATCATTCAGGATAACCTTTCCTTTCTGTCTCAAATGATCCCCCACCTGTCTAGTAAACTTGAATGCTGTCTCTTTCTGCTTTCACAGTAATTTTGATTGAAAATTTTCTGTCTATAGAAGCATTGTGTGCAAAATTTCACTCTTTCAAAGTTCCATAATATATAAGACAAAAGATTAATAGCTACTGCCATTCATCATAATCTTTAAATTCTCAAATAATGAGAAAGTCACAAAAATTGTGAGAGAATCTTATAAACAATGAATTATATGCAAGATTATGCTTGAGAAACAGGTATCACTACTTCATTGAGTAAGAACATTCATGTCACATTATCTGAAATTGAGCAGCGGTGAAAAAAAAAATATATATCTTGTCCTAATATTTTTGTAGATAAATCTTAATTTGAATGCTTTTTTTTCTTGTTAAGTATAGAAATAAAAAGAACATAACCTGTATCTTTATAAATGTATACAATTCAGTTTTCCATGTTACCATATCCATTTGTAAATTCTTGAATACTGCAGATATAAATAGGCTTTAACATTTAAAATTTTTGCAAATAGTTTTCAGTATTTTTTTTCAGCTAAAGCCTTCAATTCTTAATAGAACAAATAATGTAATATCAATGACAATCATATATAATTTGCAAATTTTTGTAGAAAATGTCCTTTAAAAAGACTTATGAAAATTTTAATTTTCCCAACTTTAATCAACAGTGCCACCAGCTGGTTATACTAATGCATAAAAATGTTAAAATGTTTAGATTTTATAGCTTGTTGTAGATGATATTTCACAACAAAAAAACATAAATGTGAGTGTTTATACTTAATGTATTGTAAAACTTTCCTTAACTCAATGTTATTTCTTTACAGTGAATTATTATTAATTAACCAGCTTCATAAAATCTTGGTAAACTGTGTCAACTGATTTTGTTGGATGCAATCCCTTCTTCATCAATAATCACAAATCTTATTTTTTCAATTCAGCCAGTTTAAATAATACAAAGATGCCAACAGGTGGAAAAAAAAGCCCAGTAAATAATACATACTACATGTAATGGTAATGATATGTATTTTTCTCGTTGAGTTTTCCAAGTGTATTTTAATAACTAATCATGATTATTGAGATGATATTGTTCTATCAATAAGTAGCTACATCCTCATATTTTTCCTGTAAATAATTTTTTATGAGCCACATTTATGACAAAATTTAAATATATTTCTTATTTTCACTAAATGTATTTCTGCATCTTTGGTATCTGTATTTCCTTGTCTCTGTGGCTAAGCTTTGCCCATTTGTATCACTGTTGATGACTCTCTACCATCCCAACCAAAATTTGTGCTTGCATATTTTCCTTTTGACTAGGATCTGCCTTAGCTGAATTTCTTTCAGATGTGAGTAAACTTGAATATGTAAGTCTATGGTAACCCTGAGCTGCAGATATCTAAATCATAAAATTTGCCTAGTTCTAGAGAAAGTACAAAAAAAAAAAATAAGTACAAGCTACATTTCATCACCCAGTATTGTAACCAATATGGATAAGATTCAGGTGTGAATGTCCTCACATTTTCACTTATTTCCTAATTGGGTCATCATTTGAGTGAGATAGAAAAATATAGAAGAACAACATATGTATTTTACAAACATAAATAAAAAGACTCAGATATTGTTTTATGAATGGCTCTAGACAACAGTTTGACTATCCTGATCCAGAAGAAAAGGTAGATATTTGTGTTTTAATCCACTAAATGCTGTGATAATTTACTACCAGGAGTAATATTTAGTACACCCATGGACTGAGGACCTGACTTCTTCATCCATTATGGCCTGCTATGCACATCTACCAACTCAAACTCAGGGATGATGACTACTGAAAGGAAGAAGGGAAGGAGGATTACTGGGTAGCTCACATGTTTTTCCAAATCTTCCACCCACAGCTGAATGGAAGACTCCAGGAAGTAACCCTTGGACAAGGAACTGTCTCCAGTAACCGCCATGACAAAAGTGTCAGTTTTGTTTTAGAGAGTAGAGACAGATTGGTGTTTTCTCTCTCACTTTTTTTCATTATTTATTGGTACATTTTAGATATATAATACAGTTGCATTCATCATTGGGATCTTGTACCTTTATATATCTTGGTTCTTATTTTTTCCCCACTCCCCCGCCTCCCTTCACCCACTCCACCCTTCTCTATAAGCCTTTTTTCCATTTTTTTCTTTCCTCATATATTTTCCCTTATTTCCTTTCCCCTACCCCTCCCAAATCCCATACTCCTTTAGGCCTCTTCTTCCTATTCCATATTATCAATTATACATTGTGATCCTAATTTACACTTTTATTTTTTCACACTAGAGACACTATTTGGTATTTACACAAGTGTGCCCTATTTATTTCACTTAAGAGCATAGCCTTAATGTGCATCCATTTAGCTATAAATGTGTTTGGTTTCTTGTTCTCTGTGGATGAGTAGTATTCCATATTATAAAAATAAAATAAATTAAATTAAAATAAAAAGTACATCTTTATCCCATCTCCAGTTGATTGTCAATCAGACTCTTTTTAAGTTTTAGTTATTAAAAACTATGCTGATATAAACATGGGTGCACATATGTTATTGTGGTATGATTCTTTTAATTCTTTTGGGAAGATACAAAGCAGAGGAATACCTGGGTCGAACTGGACCTGTAATTTTCATTTTCTAAGGCATCTACGTAATGATTTCCACAGTGGTTTAACCAGTCTGCACTCACACCAACAATGCAGAAGGGTTCCTTTCTCCCCACAACTGTGACAGCATTTGTTATTGGTTGATTTCTGGGTAGAAGCCTTTCTTTCTCGGTTGAGGTAAAATCTGTTTTTTTCCTCTAAATCTCTCAAGTGACCAGTGATGTTGAACATTCTTTCATATATTTATTTGCTGCTTTTACTTCTTTTTTTTTCTTCTCTGTTCAATTCAGGTACCCATTTTTGAATTGGGTCTTTATATTTGGGAGGTCTCACTTTTTTTAGTTCTTTATATATTCTAGATAGTAGAGTTTTTTCTGAGGAACAGATGGCAAACTTTTTTGCCCCACAGTGCAGGTTATTTCTGAGCTCCTTCGGTGGTTTCTTTTGCAGTGCAGAAGCTTTTTAATAAGATGAGATCCCAGTTGTTGATTCCTTGTGCTAGTTCTCATGCTATTGAGGATTTGCTCATAAAGTATTTTCCTTGAATGTTTTACCTAATTTAACTTCCATCAGGTTAAGTGTTTCTGTTTTAATATTTAAATCTTTAATCCTATTTTAGTTTAGTGCATGGCGAAACAAGAGGATCTAGTTTTAACCTTTGGCATTTTGAAATCAATTTTTCTAAATCCATTTATTAAAAAAGGCTATCTCTCCTCCAGGGAGGATTGTTGACTCCTTTGTCAAAGATTAGGTAGCTCAGTATGTCTGGAGTTGTTTCTGCATCTTCTAATCAATTCCACTGATGCTCAGGTCTATTTCTTTTTTTGGCAGTACCATGCTATTTTTATAACAGTGGCTTTGTAGTATAGTATCAAATTGGGGATTGTGATAACTCCTGCCATATCTCTCTTGCCTAGAATTGCTTTTGCTATTTAGGTCTCTCCTGGTTCCAAATTAATATAAAAACTCTAAGCATCCCAATTACAATCAGTGAAAAAAAAAACATCAAAAAAAAGGGGGTGCTGGGGATTTAGTTCACCAGTTCGGTGGCCTGCCTTGCAAGCGCAAGGACCCGAGTTCAATCCCCATTACCAACACAAACAAGCAAAAAAAAAAACAATTGCAGTCAGTGAAATTGAAAATGTAATTAAAAGTTTACCAGCAAAGAAAAGTCCAGGTCCTAAGAGCTTCACTGCTGAATTGTACAACACATTAGAGAAGAACTACTTCCACTACTCTTTAAATTCTTCCATGAAATTGAAAGGGAAGCAATATGTACAAATTCATTCCTAGAAGCAACTGTCACTTTTATTCCAAAAGCAGAGACTAACCTAACAGAAAAGGCAACTACAGGCCAATCTCTCCAATAAACATAGATGCAAAAATCCTCAATAAGATACTGGCAAACAGAATACAGAGGGTTATCAAGAAGATCATACACCCTGACCAAGTTGAGTTTATCCCAGGATGCAAGGATGTTGCAAAATAATTTAATCAATAAATGTAATATACTATATTAACAAGTCCAAGAACAAAAACCATATGATCATCTCAATAGATGCAGAAAAAGCATTCAACAAAATTCAACTCCCATTCATGATAAAACCCTACAGAATATTGGGATAGATGGTCTTTATCTCAATTTGATGAAGGCTATCTATGAAAAACTAACAGCCAACATCAAACTAAATGGTCAGAAACTGAAAACCTTTATGCTAAAATTGGAAACGATACAAGGATGTTCACTATCACCACTTCTGCTCAATATAGTTCTGGAAACATTGGCCACAACAATTAGAGAAGAGATATAAATAAAAGCAATAAAGATAAGCAAAGAAGACATTAAACTGTCATTATTTGCTGATGATATTATACTCTACATAGAAGAACCAAAAAAACTCTGCCAAAAGACTTCTATATTTAATTGATAGATTCAGTAGAGTAGCTGAATACAAAGTCAACACTCAAAAATCAATAGCCTTCTTGTACACAAATAACAGACTCACTGAGAGAGAAATTAGGGAAATAATTCTTTCACAATAGCATCCAAAAAAATGAAATACTTAGGAATCAATCTAACAAAGGAAGCAAAAGACCTCTACATGAGAACTGCAGCACCCTGAAAAAGGAGATGGAAGAGGACATAAGTAAATGGAAAGAGAGCCCTTGTTCCTAGGTAAGAAGAACCATTATAATGAAAATGGCCATGCTTCCAAAAGTGCTGTACAGATACAGTGCAATCCTGATTGCATTGAACTACAGAAAACAATCTCTCCTTTTTGCTGTCTCTTTTTTCCTTTTTCATTAAAACTTCATTGGCATTTTACTTCATTCCCCAAAATTTTAACTCAGGTTTTGTCAACTATTTTTTTTTCAGGAAACCTTTTCTCAAGAAATATATCCCTTAATTATGCTTCCAGAAAGTAAGAGTTCATGTGAAAGTCCACCAAAGCTAACTTTAATTATCAGTAGGTTTGTTACAAAATTATATTAAATTCATATAAATTTAACTGATTTCAGTCATAAAAGAGTGAATTACATTGAGCTATGAAAATCTATTGGCTAAATGCAAATCGGTGAAGAGTCAAAACAAAGCAAAAAGACGACCCCTAAAATGTAAAGCTATGCTAGAGGCAGCAGAGAGCATGGGAAAGATGTGAGTTCTTGCTCCAAGGAGGCTTGGAGTCTGGGTAAGTAATAAATGTACTAAGTCCAATTTTTTAAAAACTTAAAATTAATTCAAGTAAACTAACATTTTGAATGTATAAATGATTCATAGGCAGTGTTGAAGAAATTATTGTACTAAATTTATTAATGGTTCTAATAAAATGAAGAAATGTTATATCCATATATTATACAAATTATAACTTTCCAAGGGATACTATTAATTTGATCTTAAAGTTTTGTCGTTGTAAATTTGATGATGAATATAAAACATTTAAAGCAGTATCTATTAATTATAAACATTCCAATCTACAATTTATCATTAATAGATATTCTTAAAACTTTGATTTTGAAAATCTCACCAATGTAATATATATCTAGTTGTAAATATTTTATAATAGTTTAAATATATTGATGTATGGCTTTCAGAACACATTTTAAAATTTCATCTTAAAATCTCCTGCTTATTTTGACAGAATACTTAGCATTGATCATTCAAATAATATTATTCACTGATTTTATTCCTATCATTAACATATCTATTGATTTAAATGATACATGATTTCATTTTTAAAATTAAAAATCAACTACAACTTCCTTTGTATCATATTAAGGTTCCATTATGCATAATTAATTCATATCTACTTTTTTCTGTAATGTGGGTCATTGAAAAAATAATAACCCTGCTAGCATCATAAAATTAAAGGGTTCCAAGTCATTAACATATGAAATTAATAATAAACTATTTAACATAGCCCCTCGGGGGATGCCAGATGTTTCTGGCTAATTAGAGAAGACTTGACCCTTGATAATAGTATATTTCAATCACTTTTTTAAACGACCATAAAGTAACCAACCTTTACAGCTTTAACATAATCCACATTTACACATTTCTAGGATTAAGGAACCTTTAGTGAAAAGTCAAAAATATGCAAAATGAACAAAACTAATAGTACTATAAAAATATAAATTTATGTCCTTTTTTTGTCCTTATGGAAATGTTTGGTTCAGTTTTTCTGTTGTAATTATTGTTGAAAAACAAAAACTTACAAATCAAAATTGAACAATTATTAAAAAGTAAAAGTTAATTTTAAGTATGCACATTATAATCTTAAAATATATAGTAATATAAAACTAACTAGCATAAATATTTTAAATATCCAAATATAAAGTTTAAAACATTAAATAATTAATATCATCAAATTAGATGATGATAAGCTAAAATATAAATAATAATTGCAAACCTGATTGAAGTTTGATCACAATAAATAGAGAAGGTACACAAACAACCAATATTAGACATGACAAAGCAAAAGAATCAAAGATGAGAGAGATGTCACAAGAATTTGAAAAATGGAGAATACACTTAGGTAAACTGGAGTCCATGCATAAATAGAGCTCTTCATTTGTGTGGGTTTTTGTTTGTTTGTTTCATCACAATATTATCAAACACAGTCATTATTCACATTTTTGTATAAAGCTGTTATTGAGCCTCAAAAGCAGATATGGCCAGCTGTGGCAACCTTACGTATGAAGTTTGCTAATACTTGACTTTTTCTTTCATTAAACTTATTGGTACCTTTTAGGTGTACAATATGATGATATTCGTAGTTGGGAATTTCTACCTTTACGTGATATATCATGGTTCTTATTTTTTCCCCATTCCTCTGCCCTCCCTTCAACTCTTCCACCCCCCCCTATTTACAAAGATTTTGTTTCCATTTTTTCCTTTTCTCATATTTTTCCTTTTTCCTTCTTTACTTTCCCCTACTCCTCTCTATTCCTCCTCCGCTTTAGACCTTTTCTTTCTGTTTCACGTCATCTCTTATACATTTTGAATCTTATTTACACTTTCCGTGTCTCACACCAGAGAAACTATTCAGTATTTGCACTTGTGTTATTTAAGAAATTTACACTTTTTGAGAAACACTGAATCAATAATAATATAAATTTTGCCAAGAGTATATTAACTGCTATAGAAGAACCTGAATAAGAATAACCACAAATAACCAGAATTTCAGATAGTTTTAACGTTGCTACAAGTTCAAGAAAAATAGTTCATTATATTATGCCAAAAATTGAGTGTAATGAACTAAGAAACAGCTAAATAAACATTACAAGCCAAACATATAAAAGTTTTGTTCTGGATAATTACAGATTATCATGGGAAAACATTGTCAGCATTACAGTTGTTAATTTAATTCATCATTTTAAAATGATTTATCAAAAATAGCTCTATAAATTTGGAGTTATCAAGTATGTATTTTATTTTAAAACATAGATACAAACATGAGTGTTTATGGAAAATATAATATTAGGTATAGATAGCATCCCAAGAAGACGTAATTGTTAGAGTAACATAGTGGTTATATCAGTGCACATGTGCCTTACCATACCTATATTTATGGTATTTTGTTTTACTATTTCAACATTATTCCAAAGCCAAATTAAGTGATTGTAAGTTTTGTAAGTGAACATCCCTTAATTATCAAATAATTAGATGCACATATTAAGAAAATTATTTTATAATCATTACTCTTCTCCTAAACCTTAACAAAATGAGCCAGGGATTTAGCTCAGTGATTCTACTGACTACCTCACAAGCGAAAGGACCCGAGTTTGATCCCTGGTACAAAAAAAAAAAAAAGGGGGGGGGGGGGAGAATAGAATAGGAGTATATTTTAAAGGTTATATACCTTCAGTTTAATACATTTTAATATCCTTTATTTGAAATTTACTGCTGAAAATATTAAAAATTTAGCATTTAACTTTCATAGTGAAAGGTTTCTATGTAGAATAAAAAGTAAGAAAAGCAAAAGCAGCCAAAAATATCCCTAATCAACTTAAACCCATCATATAATCCCAAACAAGAATGAAGATTTAATGCCTGTTTCATTGGTTTTTGCTAGTTCATTTGTAATAGACTTGATTACAGGCAAATGATACTAAGAATTTTAGGACTGTTAATAGGTGATACTCACTAGAGTGCTAACTGGCCTAAAAATATATGGAACTAATCTTTGGGAAAAAAATCCTGTATCATCTATTTGAAAATATTAAATGTTACCCAAGTGGCTTTAAAATCTATTCATATACAATAAGCTATTTAAACATGACTTTGGAACCACTGGTTTTCAATATGATAAAAAAAACAAACAAGCATAACATTGAGTCACTAATTTATTCCATAATAAAGTACAAAAATATAGACATCCCACACTAGATTCAATAAGTGAAAAGCACATAATAAGAAAAGATTAATATATACATTTAGAGGTGTCATTTTTAAAACTTAAAGGTAAATCAGCCTGGAAAGTGACATGCATATTTTCAAAGTATATGTCAAACAATATTTATAACTTTTGGAAATATTTAAAAATGCAAACATTTCAATAAAGACAGACAAGTATACAACAGAAAAACAAAAATGATGAAAAACATTGACAGAAGTTCTTAGTAAGGTTTTCTTAAATTGTAAATATTTACTATAATTAATTAATTAATTTATTTATTTATTTATTTTGCAGGGGTACCGGGGATCCAACTCAGGATCTTGCACTTGTGAGGCAGGCATGTTGTCACTGAGTTAAATCTCCGACCCAACTATAAATTTCTATATTCATGTAAGTTCTTTTCTGTGACCTATATTTAAAAGTTTAACTGCTTTTTAGTTGATTGAAAAACAACCTCAAATTTCTTGCATATTGTCTATTTTCTCTCCAACAAGCGACTATTTCTACTTGCACAAAGTTATGGAATGTTACTGAATTGCTGTTGCAGTTCTCTCATACCAATGATATGTGCTTCTATCATAAGTTCTTTACCAGTAAATATCAAGTTGTCTTAATTAGCAGAGTGGCTGTGCCATTTTTATTACTACCTTAATAAGTGGTAGTTCCTTCTGTCTATGATCTATGAAGTCAGTTTCTGTTTTAATCTTAACTGTTTCGGTGATGTGTAACAATGTTTCATGGTGGTGTGGTTTTTCTACCTCCTTGAATACTAATGTCTTTAAAATGGTCTTTATATAGTAACACTTGGCCTTCTGCATATGATCTGACTGGTATGTACAAATACAATGATATATTTCATTTTCTATTGTCATTTAATCATATATTGCATTTATATTAATCTTGACTAGCTCCACTAATACTTTTGTTGTTTTGAATATTATGTTGGATTATATATTTTTGAATATTACATATGAATGCCAGTGAATTATGATGCCTACACAAAAGTTTCTATGTCCTTTTGCCTTTTCTTTGCTTACTAACCTAAAACTTCGAATCTGACATGGAAGAGAATTGTCAGTTCCTGGTTTTTACTCTCTGTACACTTCATTTTGAAGAGCTGCCACTGAAGATTTCAACATTTAGTCTAATGCCAGTCAAGGGCTTCTAGTAAATGTTCTTTATTAGCCTTTTACATGCCATGTTCAAAACTTTGCTTCTGCCTAACACATATAGATAGATTTTTTTTCTCTGATATTCATAAATTTTGTGTGATCTGCAAATTCAAAAAATAAAAAACTCCCAATTTTACAAGGTAACTTTTATTTTCCTTTTGAAATATTCACTACTCATCTTCCATCTATTCAGGAGATAGCTCATTTAAAATTGTTCTTTCAAAAAATTTTGCAGCTTTCTTTATTAACTGCATAATATCAGCAAAAAAATGACTGTTGAATTTATGCCTTAGCCGAATTGACTGCGAATATATAACACAAAAAATAATGATTAACTCATATATGATAGTTATAGAAAGATATTTTTCAAATGACAATATCTAAAACTTCATTCTAAGCATAATAAGAGGTAATCAAAATACATTTCTTGAGAATACTATTAAAACATACTTTTTAGGATAGTGTATTAGGATATTATTTGGTTTTGTTTTCTCTTTTTGAAAAGGATATTATATAAAATATTATTTTTTTGTAAATTAAAAAAATACCCCAGGAAAGCAGATTATAAATAACGCTCACAAGGGGAATTTGATGATGTCGTATATATTTTTAAAATAATGATAAATAGTGTCTAGGTATAAAATTATATGTACATACATATGTGTCTTAACAAGTAGTGTTCCAAAAAACATGCATTACACATACCAAAAGACAACAGAACTTTCTCATGTATATCAAGTGTAGTCCATTTGTGTAGTATCTCAAAATTTATCTCCAGATAAAATGATCATATATCCACATTCACCCTTTCCAAGTTAATTCTTTATTTTTTGTACTGTTTTTAAAAATAGCACACTATTTTTGAAAAACTGATTAATAAAAATAAACATGAGCTTTTCATATTCTGTTCTTCCCAATATATTTTCAAATTAAATCTTTTCACAGAATTACATAAATCAACTAATATTATAATGGAATTTTGTCTTTTGTTTGTGAGAAAACAATATCTCTTCCCACAATATTAACTATCGTGAACAGCACTCATAATTAGAGTAAATTTTACAAATAATCCAGTAACATGAAACACAATTATAAAAAGGCATTTCAAACTGCAGTAAAATCATACAGAGCATTTTCTAAAATAGAACAGAAATCAAAACATAGGAAACTAATGTAAAAGCCTTGTAGGCTATTTCAGTGTCTGAAAGTTTAGAGACAATAAGCAATTTTATAGATTCTTCTCTCAGTACAACATAAATTTGAATTAAATGATGGTTCTGAAGAAAAAGTGACAATTGAGGGCAGTGCAAAATGCAGTTAGATAATTGAATAGAAATCTGTCTATTTCTTTTACATTTTCATCCAAGAAAGCAAATATACATAAAATTATTAAGTAAAAATGAATAAAGGAATTTTGTGTGATGATTTTGTAATTGGTAATACTAAGTGGGATGATGAAGGTAGACATCTTGTCTTTTACTGAATAGAAAACCAGTTGCTTTAAAACAAGTGACTGTTTATAAATACAAAGAAAAGCTAAATTTTTTACTAGAAATAATTTTTGTAAATTTGAATGAGTAGTAACTCTCTGAAAGATGCAAAAGGGGAAGAGTGTTTCTATCTTATCCCAGGTGTAAAATATTTTAAGCTTGTCTTCTATTTTAATTCAATAATAATAATATTTTAATTTATGGATAATATGAAAGTTTTCTACTGTCCTGTGAATTTTTAGTTTAAATATCAACCAGGCCTGGCTCTCTAGGATCTGTTTCTTACTCAGGTGTTGGATGTGCTTCTGTTTAAATCCTTTTGATTTTGAATGAAGCCCTCAGTTTCTTGCTAGGTAGCCCTCTACCAGGCTGTTTGGTATTTTCCTAACATCACTCTGACTTAGTCCAGAGTGCATTATCGCAGAGAGTTAAAAATGCCACAGGCCTCAGGTTTTTTTATGACCTAACTTGTATCCCTTGGTCACATACAATTACTTCTGATGCATTTTGGTATGAATAAGCAGGTGAATAAGTCCAGTATACTATCTAGTTTACAAAAATTAGGATGTAGTTTTTAGGGAAGAAGTAGGGAAAAAGGAGGGAACATATTTTAAAATTATGACAGATTGTAATGTAGCAAAATTGTACCATTGAAGAAATCAATCCAGTGCTTATTTATAGCCAGTGAGAATCAGGGGGGATATTTGTGAGTGACTACAATGATAGTTGAACTACTTTCTAAGTGGCTTACTGATGGTTAATCTCTTTCATTGCATAGTAGTATTAAGTAAATCTCAAAGATTAATTATTTTGGAAAATAAAATATGGTACATGATGCAAAATTAAATTGATTTTAGTAATCAAGCATCAAAAGAAGAACTTTGTGACCAAAATGGAGATGTCTAAGGTGAAAGTTTGCTGACTGATGCATAACAGAAATCTTCCATATATTTTCCTTGAAGTAACCCTAGAGAATATATGTAATTCACTAGAAATATTTGGAATTCAACCTTTTGTGTGCAAAAGGAATCAGCTTTATATGGCTTCTTAGTGGATTCGAGCCAGGAGGTACCTACCTACATTATCCCTTGGGTCCGGGTCATATTAATTACATTTGTTGAGGGCCAGGGTTTTACCTCAGTGGTTCTGCTGCCTGCCTAGCAAGTGCAAGGTCCTGAGTTCGATCACCAGTACCCCCCAATACATTTGTTGAGGTTACACAATTCAATATGATTAAATTTCATAACTAGAAAATTAAAACAGTCAAAATCCAGGAATATTAATTTAATATATACTTGCATAGAATGATTCTTGGGGTAAGACACTTCACTTTGGAATAGTGGATCATCAGCCAAACAATTGAAACATTTTAGAGAAAGGAAGGGGACGGATCACTTTCATTTGGTTATGATGTGTGAAATCTGCATTCTGAAATCTTTTTATGGATTGTTACAGCAAAATAAGTTAATAAAATTTTACCTAAATTATAAGAGAAGTTGAAAATATATTTAGAAAACATGTCAAGAAAAGTATTTCCTGAAATAGTTCAATAAAAGATAGATTTGATTACTTGCATCAAGTTACTACTGATGCAAGGTTTCCACTACCAGGACTTGTAAAAAAACATTGTCTCAGTGAAGGTCCTCTGTCCATACATAAATGACAGAAGCTATAAATCTGATATGGCTCAGACTATAACAGGCAAGGTAATAGGTTTGGAGGTAAATACATTGCACTTGACCACAGTCTATTTCTCTGGTAATCAAATATTATTTTTTTATAGAAGAGGCCAATGGATTCATAACATTCTATGGGATCCAGCAATGACTTCTGCTAACTACCCCCAATTAAAATAAAATTAAACAACAAATATCTACAAAGACTGTGACTTCAGTCTTGCATCTGCTCAATCTTTGAACATATTTAAGGCAATTTAAATTCCTCTCATTTGCCAACATTCTGAATAGTGAAAATTATTGAAACAAAATTGACTCTATTTAATCTTTTCCAATGAAATTTGTACACACTTTAGGATCTTTACTCCCCTGCAGAATAGCCTTCTTGAACTGTTCTTAAATTATAATTTTAATAAAAGTATTAATAATTTATGCTTTCTATTTCATTTCTACCTGGCCACATTTTCAATTGGTGTTTGGGATTATAAGAATTCTTTCTGTACGCAAAGAGTATTGGGGATTTAAGTTTTTGCAATATTTGGACTTATATTTCCTTAATTATTAGTAGGATTTTGATGATTTCATTCAAACAAATTCATATGCAAGTAATATATCTACACTTTGTCTCATATGTTTATCAAACTCACTTTATGTTTTAAAACTTATAAACCTCTCACCTTAACGCTATAAACAAAGGTCCTTGCTATAGAAAACTACAATGAGAACTAATTATCTTCTGCCTTTTGTCTTGCCTGACTAGTGATTATCCTGTATGGAGTAGTTCGTGGATTAATGGAGACACATTTTTTTTATAAGCATTACTGATAGTTCAAATTACTCACAAAGCAACAAAGCCAGATATTAAAAATATTCATTTTATTCACTTTTGGATGACATAATACTCCATGAAGTCTATTTTAAAAATAACTTTGTGTTTAGTTAAATGCTTGTAACATAGTATATATAACATGTATATATAACATATATATACATATATATATAATTGCATGTATATAAATTGTGTGTACACCAGCACACAATTTAAGCACCATCATCCATATTTGACCATTAAAGTGTAGAAATGGCACAGAAGAAGGAAGACACAAGAAAAGTGCCCCATTCCAATAATACAGATAAATTATTCAATATTAATGAAGGACAAATGTGTAGCTGTTTGTGATGTCTTTATAATGGTATAGAGAAAATAAAATATGCTTTTCTGAAGTTCTGAAATTACAAAGTGAATCTAAATATTTTTATACCTGAGTCACATGCACTTCATTTTTGCTGGGGAAAGTATTACACTATCTTGATACAAAGCTAATAGAACAAATCCCACCAAATAAAAGCCTTGGATACCAGGGAGCCATAAAGGTGAAATGAAATATGTTCATCAAACTTAAACTATTTGCTGAATTTTTGTCTCTCTACCCATCTCTCCAGCGACTAACCATCCATTTGCTGAGTCATCCATCCATCCTTCCTTCCATCTGTCCATTCATCCACCTATCTATAATCTATCCATTAAAACTTCAAATGAAACAGAACAAACTTCTGAAAACATGAAGAACATTAAGCATTTATATCTAGAAATATTGAAAATGAAGTTTTTCGTATTCTAAAAGAATATATATATAAGTCTTATTAATAAGGAATCAGTATATAAATCTAGAATCTATGGTTGACATTAAATACTATTCAAAATAATTTAATTCCTAACTTAACATTTGTAATATTCATAAAATTAAAATAACTTACCATTAACATGTATTCATATTAGGAAGATACAGATGAGTTTATTGGGGAAATTGATAAAATTTGTAAATATATTTGTGAACTAGCAGGGGAAAAGTATAGGACAGCTTCATAGTCATTTTTGAAACTATAATAAAACCTTTATCTTTATTAATTCCCTCTGACATTGTAGAGTCTCTGTTACTTTCTCCTTGCACCTTTGGACAAAATTCTTTTTCTGATGAGATAATGTGAACTGTCATATACTCTGTTAATGTTCAGTTTTGCATGTGTTAGTACTAGGAGGCATGCCTGTGGGTTTCTGGGTTCATATTACCTGTCTTGCTTTAAAAACAGCAATTTTATTATCCCTGTAAGTCATGATCATTCATGCTGCTAATATTGTACCTCATTATTTTATTAGGACTCAGAGACTTAAAGGGAAGTTTTAAATGAAAGTAATTCTGCAGACTTTGCTAGAGCATTTCTTATTCATATACCCAGTAATTTCAAATCAAGAACATAGATCATTAAATTTGGAAAACAAAGATTTACAAGCAATTCATTTGGTAAAATCTTAAGGAAGACGTTCTTCCAAGCTTGTGGGAGCAGTATGGAGATGAAAGTGGAAAATAACAAAGGGTTTTTATTCAGGGCACAGTAAGTGCTTTGCCAGGCAGCAACAACTCTTGCATATTATGTCTCCTTTTGATTAATGACTTATATGAAGATGGTTACATCAAAGAGCACTGTCCTCTGTGGGAAGATGAATAGGAAGTGTATATATCTTGATCAGAGACAATGTTCTATGGATTACTGTACAAATCTAAACAGCTTTAAAGAACACTGCACATAGTTGTGAAGAAAGCCTGAAAAAGTCATAATAATGTCCAAATCTAGATGAGGTTTACTCAGTGATAACAACTTGCTTCATCCTCTACAGGGAAAATAATCTATACAGTAAATTTATTAATAGATATAATTTTATCTTCATTCTGTAGTTTTCTACTACACTGATGAAGGTATATGTAAGAAAATCACAAAGATTGACACCATCCAATTTTTAATTTACCCATTGATCAACCATTAGAATATTTAATCTTGAGCATTTTATTATTTGAAATCCACAGATGCCTCCTTATTGAGCATTTATATAGAAGAAAACATTTTCACAAACAAGGAATCATACACATATCACTTTCTCAAACCTCCTTGTAATGAAATATTTGGTTTTACCCCTTATGTATTTAGTTGTACAGTCAAATCCATTAGTTCTTGCCATAAATAAATATTAATCTCAGGTTACTTATTTTCCAATGGAGCATAATGCTTAAATTCTGTGCTTTGTTTTGATTTCTCCATTTTAGAAGAAAGTAAATAAAGATCAGTTAATCAATATAGTTATCAAGCTAATAGTCATTCTCTCCTTATGAATAATAAAAATACATTTTAACTAAACACAATTCCTTTCAGACTATGGACTTACATCCTGGCATTATCGTGGGTTGTGGGGGTATCTTATTCCTTGTACTTTTAGTAAAAATGGCATCTGCTTTCTCTACAGTCTTCTGAGGAGCATTAGTTTTGCGAGTGCAATTACTCTTTCACAGAACCTAACATTTTGTGGGGAATCAACCTCCAAACATTTTATGCAAGATACCTCTGGATTTAAATCCTGCACATTAATATTCAGATCCATAGGAACCAATTACTTAGCACAGTTATTAATTTGCAGTGGATAGATTTAATTACTATATCTTCTGTGAGTTTCCTTAAAAGTAATTTGTGTTTTATTCTTATGGTTTTGGAGTATAATATATATATTTTTTGGAGTATAATATATATATATATATATATATATATATTCTCTCTAAAAGTTTGGATCAAAATTGCCTTTATATCATTGTTCTAATTTATTATAAATAAATCATGTCAAATCCAATGAGAAGACACTAATACTAAAAAGGCAACATTTCATAAAGTATGACACAGCCTTCCATCATGCATAAAACTGAAAACTTGATAGCAAGAGCCAGCCATACTTTCTATAAAAACATGGACATTTTTTAATAACTTTTATGAATGCCACAGGTGATAATAAATTTATGTCTTAATTTGACTGTACAACAATTCTAGAATTTCATTAAAAATGAGTTTCTGGTATGTGTCTAAGAGTATTTATGGGAGAAACTAGAATTTGAATCAGTAGACTGGTTAAAGAACATCCGTGCTCACTGGATTAGGTAAACATCATTTAAAAGGTCTCTGCTTACAGATAGGCGTTCATGAGATTATTTGGTCTCCATTATGGCACAAGCTAATTTTTTACAAAAATTTTGTATGTATACTGTATATAATGTGTAAAGTGTATACATATGTGTATACAGTATATACTTTTTACATGTACAATGTATGTATATACAATATATACTGAAAAACATACATATATGATATTTTCATGTATTATTTCTGTTTATGTGGAGAATGCAGACTAGTACACAATAAGAATTTACAAAGAATCAAAGAAATACTCAAATATTTGTGTTTGTATATTTGTGTGCATATATAACTTGTCTATATAATTTATCTAATTAACATATACACACACAAGCGTCGTAACAAAAATTAGCCATGAAATTATCCAAATGAGGATGATATACTACCTGATCCATAAATTTTGAATAAAATTAAATTAGATTAAATAATGTGCTTATTCTCATCACTAGAAATAACATACATAAACCATAAAATAAATGTAATTATCAGTATTAAAAAAGAAGTCATCATTGCATTAAATATGAGTTTGATTAGTAGTTAGAATACAAAATAATGTTGTTTTAAATTATGGTTTGTTCTTTTCATATGTTCCCACATAGAAATAAAACAAAACATTCAATACATATTTAATAGTTTTTGTAAATATTAACACTATAAAATTAAGCATGAGAAAAGTAAAACAATAATATAAAATATAGAATTTTATACACATGCACGCACACTTTCCACAATATCAAAATTTGTTTTCTCCATTGGACTATAAAAAAAGAGTTTTTCATTTTGCTCAATAATATATATGCTTTAGTTTATAACAACCAACATTTTGTTTCCAATATTTGATAATGAAATTGAATAAATGTACTTAGAAACACCTATGGCACATTTTTTCAACTTCCCAATGTTTTTTGATATTTCTTTCTATGAAAATGAACATAAAATGACTGTTTAAAAATTATGATAGAGTACAATTCAATCAAAATATGGGTTTTCCTAAGATTTAAACCTTTGCTTTTTATCATTTGTTGTTTAAATTATACACACACACACACACACACACACACACACACACACATATATATATATATAAATTTTTTTTTTTATACTGTGGATCCAACTCAGGTCCTTGCACTTCTGAGGCAGTCCCCAGAACCACTGAGCTAAATCCCCAGCCATAGTTACTTATATTTTTTTACTTTGAGTTGACCATAATTTTTTCTTCTTTAATGCTTTTTCATGTTTTACTAATCATGAAAATAAGTGTAAAAGTAATGGTTATCGTCTCTTCTTTTGCATTAATATCCAAGTGGAAATAAACATTTCCTATAATCCCCAGAGAAGGCAAAAAAAAAAAAGAAAAGAAACTTTTCCACTTATAATATCCAAACAATCTATAATTTCTTGCAAATGATTTTTTCTTTGATTTTTTTTTTTTTTACCTTTTCCAATGCCAACTCCCAAGAATTTAAATCAGGCAAGTAATATTTCAAAACTCTTTCAAGGATTACCTTCCAGCATATTGTGAACGCTATTTAAAGGATAAATCTGTAGGAGCCATGATTAAAAAAAAAATCTCTGTCTGAAGAGGTCTCCTCTTTTAAATATGAAATGTGCCATAAATCACAGCATGGAGTGTTTGGCAGTTGAATATAACAATGGTCATGCATTTCAAGAAAATAACTCAGCAGGCCAAAATTTCAAGATTATGTACAAAGTAAAGCTGAAAAAAAAATGCTTTGATATAAGCATTACATATTTTTGTCTTCTGATCAAATTTCTGAAAACATATGATTTTAAAAAATAATGTAAAAATTGAAATACATTAGTATGAAATATTATTTAAAATATGACCCTATTGGTCAAAGAAGTTGAGTATTAAGCAATTATTAATTTAGTAATATACATGAAAATTAGTATACAAGAAAAATTTTCCTTACTCTTCATATTTAAAAGCAGAAAAACTGATAGTCAAAATAGAGGCTATATGTATATATTAAAATGTATATTTAGTAGCAATTTTATGCTTTAAATATGTCTCCTATTCAGTAATTTTAAATTTACCAAATTATAGAAAAGAGAGAAAAGCATACTGAATAAATAAGTATATTGATGAATACAATAAAATTTATAATATTTCTTTGAAGTAATTGTTATATATCAGAAATTAATTAGAGAAGACTAACAATTTTTTATTCATTAAATTGAGTTCATTTATTTTTGATGATACACTAAATAATAAGTAGTATTGTGTTCTTACTGGTTTTTAAAGTATTTTTTCTGCAAACAGTGCAAATGATGATATCTCAATTTCCTCAATTTGAGAAGTAGCTAGGTTCTTTAAGTTGATTCCTGTGTCTTTCTGGTATGATCATTTTTATAGTTGCACATTTCTTGTAGGTATGACAAGAAGTCTAAAGCACACCATGCAATGTCCATGTCTCAATTTACAAGTGAGAGGTCCTAAAACTATTTTCTACCTGTTGTGTGTGCCTGTTCATTGCTCTTTCAGTGGACAGAGATATACAATTAAACAAATACACATACACATACAAATATGTCATTAAATTTTGAAATAAAAAAGAGGAGATATATGAAATCAAAGTCATTAATTATTTATCATCTCTTTCCAATGTGGATACTACTTGAAATTTCTTAAAGTAATATCACATTTTGCCTCCATATTTACATATCTGTAAACCTAAGGAAAAGCTGTCTTTTTAAAGTTATATTAAACTTTATAAACAACTTACAGTAAACTTTAAAGATTTATGACATTCCTGTTCAAAACTGAAATATAAACTTTTACCCAAATGAGACCCACGAGTATTCTAAAGAATTTTTAAAAATCTGATCAATAACTAATGAGATCTAACCTTAAATTTATAGTTTCATATTTATTGTTTATGATTGAATAATTTCCTAGATGTTAGACATTACATGAATGATAAATGATAAGCTCTTGAATAAATTTTGAGAATACCAAATGCTTTCAAGCACATATTTAGCAAGTACTACACTAAGCCCTTGCATTTATCAAGTAATTTATGTTCTTAAGAATTTCAGCTTCTGAGTATTTTCCAATTTTTCAAGTGAAGAAATCAGCAGAATAAAACCTACGGAAAATTTAATTAAGTAATTAGGAGATGTTACCAGGTTATACAAAATTTTAATGAGCCTTACAGATAGTTCCAATGTACGTTAAAGTTTAAGAATAATTGACTTTGGGGCCAGAGATTTGGCTCAGTGGTGCTGCCTGCCTTGCAAGTGCAAGAACCTGAGCTCAACCCCAGGTCAAAAAAACAATAAAAGAAAAAGAATAATTGACTTTGAAAACCATGATGTTAAAAGTTATGTATGGTGTGCATATCTGCATGGTTAATTATACTGCAGGATTAAATAAGAGTAATATGAAAATAAAATCTTCATAGTTTATATGAAAAATAAATGTTTTTGTTCATTTTTTCTAAAAATATAGCCAGGCAGAGTTAGAAACATGCAAAAAGACGCAATGTAGAAAATAGATAATATCTTGGATTTAAAGAACCTCCATATTAATAGGTTAATGATAATTCATAAAGAATGTATATTAAGAAAATTGAGTATGATGAATTATTCTACAAATGAAATAAATATGATGATACAATTACAAATAGGTGTTACCTATTTAGTTATGTAAATAGCAGAAGTATGAGAAAATATAGAAAGATTATAGCTCAATATGAAATATGGTTTTATTGATGCACAACAAGGAAGTCTCATAAATATTTTGGCTAGTGTTTTGTCAAGAATCTACAGGCTACCATTTTAGGTTCTGCAGTGAAAAAGATGGAGAAATTTCTGACTTGGATACTTTTAACTGTTAGGTGCTCATTGGCCATTCAAATGACATTGTAATGGGGCTGGGGATGTAGCTCAGCAGTGCTGTGACTGCCAGGAAAGTGCAAGGTCCCATATTCGATCTCTGGTACTAAAAAAAAAAAAAAAAAAAAAAAAAAAAACCAAAGAAGTTTTCATTAAGTCTAAAATTCAGAATCATTGAAAGTATAAACGTGCAAACATTCAGCCAACAAAGAAACATAAATATGCAAACTCAATTTGTTTGTCTTGTCCTGTTACAAAGAAATTCCTTCTTCCAAAGAAACAACACTATTATGTAAATACAAATAAAATAACTAGCCAAATATTGTTCAGCTCTAAAACAACATAAATGTTTAATGTTCTAAAAATTTAGTAGAAACAGTTGTAGAAGCTGTGGAAAGGGAAACTTTCTTATGTGTTAGATTACATTACCTAAAGCAAGAATTGTGTAAAGGAGAATCAAAAGATATTTAGAACCAAAGGGTCTTAGCTTGAAGCCAGACTTTCTAACTTTGAAATTCAGCTGAAAAAATGTTGCCAAACTCCCTGAGGATCAAGGAATGGGAACTTTATTCACAGGCTTACAAAAATGAAATTAACCATATCATCTGCTGGATATGTGCTTACAGCTGAAAAAATGCCTAACACATACACACACACACACACACACACACACACACACACAATGTTCTTAATGAAAGAAAAGAATATACTCAATACTATTCACAATTAGTACATGAATACATTTTAAATGAAATTTACTTTAAGGTCTGATGAATACTTTGAATTAATAAAATATGACATATTTGAAAAACAAATAATAATTCTCAGAAGCTTCGTAAGAAAAGGCAAAACATATCAGATATGAAAGTGAAAACATAGAAGATGAATGTCTATAGTTGAAGGAAATATTGCTATTAATTTTTGAGAATTAATTAATATATGACTTCCCATATTGAAGTAGTACCATTTGCAATTAAATACAAGAGCAAAAACTACTGTGTAACAAATTCTGCAATGTAAAAATTACATTACATGAATTAGATAAAAGACACTGTATTCAAGACTATTACAGTAACAATCAAGTTTATAGCATTAGAGAATGAACTCAATTCAACTGAAAGAAAAGTCAGATCTCTGAAGATCAAGGTGGCTTCCTGGAGGATTCAGGGTAAGGTTGGTGCACGCAATCAGGTCACCTATGCTCATTGGTACTTATTGAAGTCAGGATGCTGTCTGACTCACTGAGGTTAGAGGGAGGGAAACTATCTTTCCGGATGATTATTTTTCAAAGAAATATCTCTTCGGCCTTTGGGAAAACATTCCTGGGCTATAAAGGGCAAAAGACTGGGAAAAGACTTCCATCTCAAAGGGGCTGACAAACCGTAATTGCAATTTCTCTAAATCTTCTAAGAAAAGGGATTAGGGCCCTATAGTCAGAAAGGAATTTGTATAAAATTTATCCAACATGAGAGGAATATTAATGTTATCTTTATGAATTTAAAGAAAATAATTTAAGAATAGAATGGAAAATATGTGAGGTGAATAGCTAGTAAATACCCTGCACAAAAAAAAAAAAAAAAAAAAAAAAAAAACAACGCCAACAACAACAATCAGTAAGAGGGAATACAATCTCAGAAAGAAAAAGCAAAGGAAAAGAGTAATCAGCAAAGAGTTGAGAAAGGACCTAGATGCATTTAAATAAGAAAGGCTGAAACTGATACTAAGAAAACAAAACTAATATTATTTTGCAACAGGATACAAACTATGAATAAATTTATGAAACAACTAATAGGTAATACATTAGAAGAGTGAGGATTTTTGCATTCTTCTATTATTCCTGTAAAAGACTAAAGTGATAAGCCTTTATAGAATGCATATTAACAACTTGTACATTAGAAAGAAAGATACATCTTCCAAACTAGTAAAGAAAGAAAAGTGTAATAATAACATTTTTGAATACTCTATATATGAATATTGTATATATGTATACATAATGAATACGCTCATTTTAATATAATGGTTTTCTAACAAGGGAAGGAAGATAATGTAAAATGTGCCTTAATCTCTGTGGACTGCTATAAAAAGGCCATAATTTTTATATCTTATAAACAACAAAAGTATATATCTCACAGTTGTGCAGTTCAGGAAGCTCAAAACTAAAGTACTATCAGATTTCCTGTCTAATGACAGTCCAATATCTGGTTCATAGATACTGTCTTTTGTTCAGTGAAAGAGGTGGGGTTCATTTTTTATCTCTTTTATGAAGTCACTAATTCTCTTGTAAGACATAATCATCTCCCTAGAGCCCCCCCAATACTATGACCTCATGGGTTAGGATATAAACACATAAATTGCTAGTGAGGTATTCACACAAGCACTCAGTTCTTTACAAACTCTTATTTCCCATATGACCCATATGGAAAATAATATTTATACTACCATGCAAATCTAGAAGGCAGATATGGTTGTTTTAAAGCACACTGTTAAAACTGGTATTTCATAACAATTAATTCAATTTATTTCATAATAATTAAATACAGGGAAAGGTATTTCAGAAACAGCAGTCATTAGCTATTTGTAGACATGTTTCTGTAAAACATTTTAGAGAGATGCAGACCCAACTGGATAGCTCTGTAGCATTAAGGAGGCTATACAGCAATACGAGAGATTTTGTTGTGATCAAAATAGTCTATAATGTAAAACATGTAGAAACAGAATGATCAATGCAGCAGTCATTAGCTATGTGTACATTCTGATGATTTATAAGGTGGCTAATGTGACAAGGAAATGAAAGTATCTCATATCATTTAAGTACCTAATTGTGAATAATTTCTGCTATAGTTTGGATAAAGAAAGTCCTCTAAAGACCTGGATGTCAAAGGATTGGTCCTCAACTTTGGTTTATTGGACATGATAGAAAATTTAAGTAGTTGAAGTTAGTAGAAGTTAGGTTGTCTGCATGAATTATTCAAGGCAGATTTTATACAAGACTACTGCAAAAATAATCCAGATTCTACAGAAATAATATGCTTAAACAAGACCATGGGATCTCAGTCCCTTCTTCTTCCTCTTTCTCCTTTATTCCTAGGCAGGTCTTGAACAGCTTTGCTGTACAAATATGCTGTTCAAATGACCAGATATACCACAAGTCTATGCTCTGTTGTTTCATTTTAAGTTCACTCACAAAGCCCAAGAAATTTTTCCAAAACTGTATTCCTACAACATGGTCTCTGTAAACCTGACGTGTTTCAGCTATTCACTTACCTCAAGATACAATAGTGACTTTCTGCTCACATTGTTCTAGCTCTCTTTTGCTTACCCATTCCCCTGATAGTATTTGTGAACATCTACAATAGATACACTTGCTTTAGAAATTTCTGAATCACTTTGCTCCCCTGTGAGAAGGGAAATACTATTAGTAATACTAAAAAAATCACAAAAACCCTGAATAATTTATAAAAATTTTTTATTTTATTCATTGTAATATGAAAATAAATGTAAATGTAAAATATTCCCTTCTATGGAAATCTCATTAATTTATGTTTCCCGTGTACATCAAGCACTTACAGGTTCTGCCTTTTTGTTACTGGGAATGGTATTCACCATCCCATATTAAACATGAACCTTGCTGCTCTTGGATTAGTGTCTGCAGAGTTAAAGTTGGCATTACACAATTCAAAAAATAGTTTATCTGCTTTTAACGTCTGTCTTTATCCATAATTATATGTATTTTCTATAACTCTTACAACAACTTTTAAGAGATCATAAATGTAGAAGATATCTTTACATAGATATCACTTAAAATAATACAATGAATTGCTTCTCACATAGGTTTTTCAAGTTAATGATTTATTTTTTACATTGCAGTTCATAAAGTTTTTAAATTTCTTCCTCTCTTTTTCTACACTTGATCTTAGCCAAAAGGCCGAGAAGCGATCCTCTCTTTTTCTAATTACAAAAGCAATGTCATTCTTAAAAATGCCAAGTCTCATTTAAAGAGGAAATGTTTTCTAGGTTATTTTCTCATCTATTGTATTTATCATCCCTATATTTTAATAAGTAATTCAAGCCAATTATTCAATATTATAAGACAGGGATAAATGCACAAATGATCTTGATCACAAGCACACTTAACAACCACTTTTAAGAATGCATTGAAATGTTGATGAACATAAAACCTACTATTCATTAAGCCTGACCTTTAAAATATCAGTGCATTGGAACCAGGTTAATAGGCATAAATAGATGAATTCTTCCTCTTGAAAGTGAATCACTGATATATTTGAATTAGAATATTTCTCAAATGTACTCTTGCGTCCTTAAATGCTCACAGAAAAAAGTATGAGCAATTTAATCATTTGTAAGAGAAAGCCCATTACAAAACCAAGATAGAAGCCACAAAGAACTTTATGTGGGGATAATGCAGGTCTTAAATTGAACATGAACATCCTGAAAGTAAGTACAGTCAATGGAGCAATTATGTAATGTTCTCAGCTGGAATGATAATCAAGATTCCATTTACATTCTCTAACAGCCAGCATAAAATATGCACAGTATTTACCAGTGCCCTTAATTTGGTTTCAAGAAGTCTCTTAATATTCTGCCTCTGTCTGGATTACTAGTTTTTAAGCAGGTATCTTCCTTGGTTTATTGTAGCAGTGTTATTTATCTATAAATAGGAGAAATATCTTACATTAATAAGTGCATGGTATGTTTTAAAAATTAAGTATTTAATCATGAGTTCTCTAAAGAATTAAAACACTCCATACTTAACATCAATTTTAAGGTATCTTGTGAACTGGTATATAAAATAATCTGTTTTATAACTAACATAATGTGGATTTTATATAAATAATTATCAATAAGTTAATTTTTAAAACTAGAAATCTTTACAACATTTGAATAGGATGAAGATTCTTATGTACTTTTGTTTGCATCCTTACACCAGTGTCCAAAATAGTGTCTGGAAATATTAGACTCTAGGTATATATTTATTCAATGAATAATGGTATATTTATTTAACCCAAATCAATCTTTATTTACCAAAAACTAATAACCTATATTTCAAATTTTAAAATAAAGAATTTCTAAATAAATATTGGAAAGTTAAAGACTGTGCAAATATTGATTCGTAAATTGAGGTTAATATATATATGTGTGTGTGTGTGTGTGTGTGTGTGTGTGTGTGTGTGTGTGTGCATTTGTAATTAGCTACATAGTTTGAGCATATGCTTACTACATTTAGTAAAAATTCCAGTCCTGATAAAGGTCTTAATAAATTCCCATGCATTGCCTTTTGAGTGAAGTTATAAAATCTATTGGTAAGTGTTTTGTAGCATATATTAAATATTTTTAAATTATTTATACAAATTAATTTAGTAAATTGTCCTCTTGACAAGCCAATCCTTTCTGTAAATGCAAATTCATATACAGTCATATTATTGCACTTATTCTATAAAATATGGAAAGAGAAAGTGTCCAAACAGACTAAAGATTACATAGATTTATTCTGGCAAAAATTATTGAGTAGTTATTGATGGATCATATTTATCTTGTTATTAGTATTGGAAGTTCTGGATATTAAATAAGGTAAAGTGACATGAATACATGAATAAGATACAGTTTTATATATAACATGATCTCTGCTATGTAAATATTTCATAGAAACTAAAAATATCTTTGCAATAATTGCTTGCAGTATATTTTCAGTGCCATGTATTTGCTTTTACCATGAAAGTACAACCCTTTATTAATCAGACAAAATTAATAGATAAATGGAATGCTGAAAGGCATCTAGGCAAATGACATGGAAATATTTTATATAGAATCGTCGATGATATTAATAGATTTGATGACAGAAGAAGTTAAATTATATGCTTAGTATCAAAGAGAATGGGAGGGGAACCAACTGTGAGACTGATGCAGGAAGTAAATTTGGAAAGATGAACACCAGGAGAATAAGTTCTCTGAGGTTTTATTTTATTCATTGTGGAAGTACAAAACTCTTAAAATAAGAACCAAGATACATCATGTAAAGGTACAAATTCTCACTGATGAATGTTATCATATTGTACACCTAAATTCTAACAATAAACAATGATTTTTTTTTTTTTTTAAACCGGGGATTGAACTCAGTTCCTTGCTCTTGCAAGGCAGGGCACCGAACCGCTGAGCTAAATCCCCTTCAAACAATGGATTTTTTTAAAAAGCAAAAATATATTTAAAATGTTCAAAGAGCTGTAATGTAAGCAAATTTTTAGATTATTTTTCAAATGAGCTCCTACTGCCTAAATAAAAAATCTACAGCAATATTTTTGTTTTCTGTGCATACTAAAGTACTGAAAAATTCTACATCTTGCCTATTACATTTTATACTATTATAAAGGGATAATTAAATATACAGTGTAGGCAAGAAAGTATTTTATTGAGGGAGTGCAAATGATAATAAGATGTTCAGGAAGAAACTGCAAAGCCAACTTGGAAAACAGGGTTAACAGTCCATCTAAGTGGATGCACTACACTTGTCTTTAATGTTTGTCTGTGTGTCTAAAGTGAACACTAATCAGAAGTGTGTGGTGTCAAAACCAACTATTCATCTTCTATCAAATTTGAGCAATAATTTGAGAGAAATTAATTATTTCACAAATTGAAGTAATAAATTTAACATATTACTCTAAATATTAACATATTAACATATAACATATTGCTTTGTGGTTTAATAAGTTATAATCTGTTAATATGTGTTCCACAGAATAAGTAGTCATTAAATACTTTATTTTCATGAACATCCTAACAGGTACAAACATATTTTATTCCACCAAAATGTATTCCTTAAGGAAATCACGCTAAACACACTTGTAAAATTAGTTAATTTTGCATTTCATTCTACAGGGATATTTTCTTTAATTGAGTAAGAAAACATATTGTCAAAATTATACAGAAAAATATATTTACATTTTTGCCAAAAGAAGTTATATCAAAGTCATTTTAACCAAGAAATGTAGAATTAAAATATTTTAAGTAATGTCTTTTTATTCTAATATTTCTAAATATTTTATTATATTTCCATGATTATATGCACCACAAATGGGCTTGCAATTATTTTAAAGATATAGCTTAAAATAAATAAGAATATTTTTGAAATAAAATACATAGGATTAGGGTGTAATAAATTTATTTATTTATTTGTTTGTTTATTTATTTATTTATTTACTTATTTATAATTTCACAGGGGATGGAACCACAGGATGGAGGCAGATGGTGGCACCACTGAGTTAAATGTGGGCTCAGGGTGAAATAATTTTAAAAACCAGCAAGTTTACTTTAAGAAAAGAAAATGGGAGATTGGGATTTAGCTCAGTGGTTCTGTCACCTGCCTTACAAGCACAAGGGCTGAGTTCGATTCCCAGTGCCAAAAAAGAAAATGGTAAATTTATTATCTCATAGTTTTCTAGTACACACACACACACACACACACACACACACACACAGTTTTTAGTGTCATTCTATTTGAAAATATTCTTACTGAAGAATAAAGAACCAAAAGTTCAAACATCAAGCAAAGTTATTTTAATATGTGAATAATTCAAAATCAATTAACAGTATGTCAATTTTATAAACTGATCTAAAATTGTCAACTTTAATATGAAACAATACTTTCATATTTCAAAACATAGTTGATTTGTAGAGTGAATGCTTACCTGTCTTTTTAATCAACCATATCCTTCATGTAAAACTCTGTACTCATAGTTTGAGATAAATTTAACTCAAAATTTTTTATTCATGATTCTGTTCTTATTAGTACATGTTTATGAGATATAATGAATATAATCATCATGGGGATTTGCTAAATAGATGCATCATATTTTGATCTTTTTTACCACCCCTTTCCATCCTTAGAAAACCAGCCCATCTTCATCAAGACTATCTCCCTGTTTCCTATCATCTATTCTTTTGTTTTTCCCCTTTATTTATACTTTCGATTTCTCATATAATAGAAGCTATATGATATTTAGTAATTTGTGTCTGATTTATTTATTTAACATTATGATCTCAAGGTACATCCAATTAAACACAAACATCTCAGATTTATTCAATTTTATGCTTAAATCACACTGCATTATGTGTATTTACTGCTGTTTTTATATATAGGGCATATATAGGCTACCCCCATGATATTGCTATTTTGAGTTGTGCTGCTATACATGTACAGTGCACATGTATTAAAAGAATATAAATTTTTTAACACTGTCAAGAAGATAGAAGAAACACAAGTAGGTAAAAAATTGAATTTCTATTTTTAGCTTGGTAAATGAAATCTCCATATTTTTATAGCTAGTTTGATTCATATAAGGATTATACTTGTATTCACCTCCATCAATAATGTAGGAAATTCTTTTTGTTCTCATATCATCCATAGCATTTCTTTTTTTTTTTTTTTTTTTTTT
>NW_022900936.1:22141698-22151193 GCF_012274545.1 Fukomys damarensis
AACTCAGTGCCTTGCCCTTGCAAGGCAGGTGCGGAACTACTAAGCTAATACCCAGACCCTCCCATCTAGTATTTCTTTATTGTTTGATTTGTTAATGATAGACATTCTTTGAGGAGTAAGGTAGAGTCTCAATGTTATGCACTTTTCTAGTGATCAAATATACTGAACACATTTTTTATGTATCTACTGCTGATTTGTACTTGTTCTTCTGAGAAGTGTCTATTCATCTCATTTGTCCATTTTTTACCTTTTTAGTCTTTCTCATTTTGTTACCTCCTTATGTATTGTAGATATTTGTCTTCTGAAGAGTATGTCTTCACTCTGTTTATTGTTTCCTTCACTGTACAGAAGATTTCTGATGTGATTTTACATGAATTGCTGATAGTTGATGGTGTTATTTCTTGTTGAATTGGGGTTCTGTTCTGAAAATACCTGTTTTTTCCTTTGTCTTCAATACATATAGATTTGATTTTCTGGAAGTCTCAAGGTTTTCTTTAATTTTTAAAACCTGGTAGTAAAATAGAACTCTAAGTGTTCATCTCTTTACTGGTTTATTCTTTTCATGTTTTTTTATGTTAAACTATTTATTTTTTGACTCGTGTTTTAAGTAACCTTTCACCACCATGCTGAAATTTTATAATTACGATTTTGGGGGAATGTAAGCTATTTTATGAATCTATGTTTAATTTGGAGACTTTACCAGTTATATATTAGTTCAAAAATATTATAGTTGAAAAAATAACACTATTCAAAAATTCAAATTATCCAGTCTGTATTTTATTTATAACACATTTTGATTCCATTTTGATTTAAGCTTTCTTACTATTTCTCCTGATTTCAATTTATCTTTTCATATACAATTTTATAAAGTACAGAGAAAGTATTGCAGAATTTTGATAGAATATTTTCCTTTATTTCCATTTCCTTTATACTGTGGTTCAAATTTTCTTTTTTTTTTAATTTTAAAATTTTGTTGTTGTTTTCCTATTTTTATTTTTTTCTTTTTATTGAGTTTATTGGTACATTCTAGCTATACAATACAGTTAAATTCATTATTGGAATCTTGTACCTTTACATGACAGGTCTTGGTTCTCATTTTTTCCCCTTGTCCCTGCCCTCCCATCACACCCTCTTTCCCTTCCCTTTTACAAACACTTTATTTCCATTTTGTCTTTTTCTCATATTTTTTTCTTTTCCCTTATTCCCTTTCCCCTACCCTTCCCAAATTTTCTATCATTAGCTATTCTAAATCTCCAACATAATTTTGGAATGTCCACTGAGATTATAAAAAAATGTAAGCTCAGTTAAGTTTTTATGTTAGTGTTGACCATATTAATAATTTGTAAACAAATGTTGCTGTTCACAGCATTGAGCTTTATTGTATAGCATTGCAAAGCAAATGTTATATGCAATTCAAAAGTCAGAGAAAATGATGCAGTAGTTGCCAAGAAGCACTTAATGTCACCTTACCCTTAGTCTTCTAATCATCCAGTGAAAACTGAAGAAGTTTAACAGATGAGACCAAACCTGTCTTGTAAGAAGAAAGATGATCAATATATTTACATGATGCTAAATTGTCATAAGAAGGAGCCACATGGAAAATAATGAGTTCATTACATTTTCATTCATGAATTTTACTAGTAAGAATATAAAACATGTTAAATTTATAAATTTACTGCCATCCAATTGTAATAATAGCTTTAGAATAATATGTATATCTCATGAAGACTTGTTTTTCACTTTCAGAACCAGTATTTCAAATCATTTCTCATTTTCTTTCTTCTGAAATTTTATCAATCTTAATTGAATTTATGTATTTATTTTAATGAACTGGCATAATCCTTGGCATAACTTCTTAAAACATTCAACCATTTCATAAATTCTTATGTAGGAAGAATCAACATAGTGAAAATAACCATACTTCTAAAACTGCTATAAAGATCAATGCAGACCCAATTGAAATCCTGGTAGCATATCTCACAGATCTTGAAAAAACAATCCAAAATACATTTGGAACAAGAAGGGACCTAGAACAGCACTTGAAACTATACTACAAAGCTACTGTAATAAAAACAGTATGGTACTGAAAAAGTAAAACAGATCTGAGGACGAGTTGAACAGATTAGAGATGCAGAAACATGCCCAGACCCACTCATCTACCTCATCTTTGACAAAAGAGCCAAACACCCTCACTGGAGGAAAATATCCTCTTTAAAAAATGATGCTGGAAAAACTGGGTTTCAACCTGCCAAAGATTAAAACTAGACCTATGTCTCTCACCATGCACTAAACTAAAATTGAAATGGATTAAAGATCTAAATATTAAAATAGAATCACTTAACCAGATGGAAAAGAGGTTATGTAGAACTCTTGAAGACATTAGTGTAGGAAAAGATTTTATGAATAAAACTTCAATTGCCCATGAACTAGCACAAAGAATCAGTAAGTGGGATCTCTTCTTATTAAAAAGCTTCTGCACAGCAAGAGAAACAACCAATACTGTGAAGAGACAAACCACAATGTGGGAAAAATTTTTCACCAGCTCTTCTTCAGACAAAGGTCTACTATCTAGGTTACATAAAGAACTTAAAAAAATCAGACCTCCCAAATTTAAAGACACAATCCAAAAATGGACACCTGAAATGAACAGATATTTTTCAAAGAAGTAGAAATAGCAAATAAATATATGAAAAAATGTTCAACCTCATTGGTCATTTGAGAGATGCAAATGAAAATGACAGTGAGATTCTACCTCACACTAGAAAGAATGGTTGCTAGCATGAAATCAACCAATGACAAATGCTGGCAGGGATTTGGGGAAAGAGGATCCCTGCTCCAGTGCTGGTGGGAGTGCAGGCTGGTGCAATCATTATGGAAATCAGTACGGAGATACCTCAAAGAATTAGGATTGGATGCCCCATTTGGCCCTGCTATCCTTCTGCTGGGTATCTTTCCCAAAGAATTTAAAGAACCATACCACAATGTTATATGTGCACCCATGTTCAGAGCAGTACAATTTGTGATAGCTGAAACTTGAAGGCAGCCCAACTGCCCATCAACTGAAGACAGGATAAAGAAGATGTGCGTTATTTTTTTGTTTTGTTTTGTTTCGTTTTGTTTTTTTGTTTGTTTGTTTTTCTTTTTTAATAAAATGCAGTACTACCCAGACATAAAGAATGAGAAACTTGAGCAGGGCATGGTAGTGCACGCCTGTAATTCCAGCACTTGGGAGGCTGAGGCAGGAGGATAGCTGTGAGTTTGAGACCAGCCTGGGCTACATAGTGAGTTCCAGGCCAGTCTCAACTACTTAGGTGAGACCCTGACTCAAAAATCCAACCCCCCAAAATAATAATAATAAATAAATAAAAAAGAATGAGAAGCTAGAGACATTTACAGCTAAATGAATGCACACTGAGGTGATACACTTAAGTGAAATAAATAGGACACGCATGTGTAAATACTGAATAGTTTCTCTAGTGTGGGAAACTGAAAGTGTAAATTAGGACTAAAAGGTATAATAGATAATGTGAAATAGAAAGAAAAGGTGCAAAGTGACAGAATAAATGAGACAGGTAAGGGAAAAGAAAGATTGGAATGGAATTAACATGAGAAAAAGAAAAAATGGAAACAAAGTCTTTGTAGACAGGGAGGAGTAAAAGGGTTGAAGGGAGGGCAGGGAATGGGGAAAAAAATAAGAACCAGGATGGATTATGTAAAGGTGCAGATTTCTAATGATGAATGTCACTACACCGTATACCTTAAATGTACCCATAAAATTAATTAATTGAAAAAATTAAAACATAATGGAGCATGTCATTATCTTATATGAAATATTTTTATTAAATTCCATATTTATTTGTGTATTCTAAAAGGTCATTTACAGTATACACAATGAGTTGACTATGTGCACACACATACATAAATGCTTATGCAAGAAGAGAGGGGAAACTGAAAATGGAATATGTAGCAATAGCAAAAATAAGAAAGTTCTACATTAATGTTGAGTCTCCATTAATACAGGCATTTAATAATCAATATTAACTTTCGCTTCCAAATTTAGCAACAAAAACAATCAATTTTTCTGTCCCATTAATGGTTCTCCTTACTCAAGTAAACGATAGTTTTTAGGGCCAGGGATTTAGCTCAGTGGTTCCGTGGCCTGCCAGAGTTCAATTCCCGGTACCAAAAAAAAGATAGTTTTTAAAATAAGAAAATCAGAAACCAAAGAAGGAAAGAGTCAGACGCACAAATAGTAATAACAGAGGATTGCACACAATGTAATATTGATTCCCCCACCAGTCCTTTCCCCTGGGGCAAATATGTGTCCTTTTTCCTTATGTGACACCCTCAGTTTCTGTGACTCCTTCATTGATCTAGCTTTGTGTCTCATGTCACTCCCAGTCAGACTGTAGTAGTTAGAGGGTGACTTCTCTTTCTCCATTTCTGAACAAATCATGAGTTAGACTCTCACTCACTTATAGTCTTCCTGCATCAAGATAATGAAGGGATTTGAGTGGATCAATTGTCAGTACATCCTTGCCTTTGGAAAGCGTCTATTGAATTTCTGACACAGCCAATATGAAAACCTTCCCTGATTATGTAATATGAGAACAAAATGAAGCTGAATTCTATCTCAAATATTTTTTTCATTCCTTAAAAGTCTTGCACTGTTGTAATTTCCTGTGATAGTCTATGAAATACTATTTCTAGCACCTGATTTATATTGTCAAATCTGACCACTTGCAGCTTCTTTGGTGCTCTTTGCCTTACACCTTGTGAACTTTTATAACTGAGGATATTGAAAAGAAATGTTAATGTTTTAGCAAGTCACAAGACCTTTGCTTGAAGGTCCTCTACCAAGCTGAGGATACTATAATGTCATTCATTTAAACAGTCTATGTCATTAAATATAATTGAAATAAGTATTATTCACACAAATAAAAATAGACTACCTTCAAGAAATTTTAATGGAAAATAATAGTATATAATTATTTCCTATGGAAAATGGATACATATCGAGGATATACTTCTAAGTGAAATAAATGTCACACATGTGTAAATACCAAATATAATCTCTCTGGTGTGAATAAACTATAATAGTACATAAGATTCTAATGATATAATTGACAATGTGAAATAGGAAGAAAGGGGCTAAAGGTGTAAGGAAAATGGGAAGGGTAGGGGAAAGCTAATAAGGGAAAAGAATAAAATATGAGAAAATGAAAAAATGGAAATGAAGTGTTTCTAAATGGGGAGGGGAAGAGGGGGTGAAGGGAGGGCAGGGACAAGGGGAAAAAATGAGAACCAAGACCTGTCATGTAGAGGTACAAGAACTCAATAATGAATGTAACTGTATTGTATACCTAAAATGCACCAATAAACTCAATGAAGAAAAAAATATTTCCTATGCTCTTCATGTAATGATAGTTCTGTTTCTTTCAGTTGGAACTTTCAGAAGAAAATAGCATGCTTAGTTTATAAAAATGTTTCTCCTATAATTGACTTGAGTATACTTTGCCTATTAATTTCAATGAATTCCTGATTTCCCAAATATCACTACTTGTCCAAAAAAATTGACAATGGTCCCAAATAGCAAGCTCTCAATCTCTAAACTATTAAGCAGAGTTCCCATTTGGATTTGTTGTGATTTTTTGTTTTAAATTTTTATTTACCTTACAAGCTATAAGAGCTTTACACCTAGACTAGAGATTTGTTCCAGGAGTGAAACTCCAATATAAAAAAATTTAAAAAGAAATATTGTCTAATATTAAGTCACAGTGAAAGCACTGGATTCCTTAGTTCTAAGGAAAAAAATCTATACAAAAAGCATTTTTGTTTAATTTTAACCTATAACCTCTTATGAATATTTTAAAAGATTGAAATGAATTGAATAAATACAAACTGGTTTGCTGGAAGAAATTAAAATGGCATAAAATAACTTATAGATTTTTTTACAAAGAAACTTGGGAAAAAAAGAAATGCAATCAGGTACCAAATAGTGAGATACAGCTTGACTATTTTCCTTCTTGGTATCTTTCTGAAGGAGTTAATAGTATCACATAACAGTGATACATTCATTTTTGTGTTTATAGTAGCACAATTCATAATAGCTGAATCGTGGAGACTGTGCATATGTCTATCAGATGAATAGATGAAGAAAATGTGGAATTTATGCACAACTGTCTACTACTCTGTCATAAAGAAGTATAAAGCTAAGTCATTTGCAGGAAAATGCATGCAGGTTGAGACCATAATATTAAGTAAAATAAATCAAACACACAACCTTAAAAACCATATAGTGTCTCTTATAAGACAAACCCAAAATATAAATAAAGAACAAAATAAAAGCTAGATCATAAGGAGTAGGAAGATGAACTTTGTTCAGATGGGGGAGGTTGAAAGATTGAAAGAGGAGAGAGAGAGAGGGAAAGGGGACGGAAGGAAAGCACTGGGATATTGTGATGGTTGATTGATTGTGTCACCTTGAGAAATTTGACTCAGATAAGCTTAGCTAACTCAGGTCAGCGATTCCACATAGTAAGGTGTGCAGGACCCACCCTAGGGAGGCTACTCTCCTGGATGCTTTAAAGGGGAAATGAAGGACAGATCTGCTTCTGTTTCTTCAGAGGAGCTCCGGTCATCACCTGCACAGTGGGCATCACCTCCTGGCTTCCAGTGCAGACTCTTCAGCTTCCATCAAAGGAGACGCTGAAGTGAGCTCCAGATGTCTGACTAAATCCTTCAGTCTCCGGTGTGCAGACAGACCTCTGCACACTTCCACATGCAACTCTCTGGGTGGTCACTGTAAGACGATCTCGTAGGATCTCATATGTTTATATATCTTGTGTTGTATCTCTTTGTCTAGTAAATGCTGACAGACACAGATGTGTCTCATGCATGTACCAACTCCCCACACGGACTGTGATTATTATGCTCTGAAAACATATACTAATAAAAGACATAAATTGGAAAAAAAAAGAGATAACAAGAAGGAAAGTTCTTTGACAGTTTACCTCTATTTCCAAGGTCACATTAATACATTATCTGTGACCATTTCTGAATTAATATCATAGACAGCCTTACTGTCTGCCATCAGAATGAGAAGCCATAGTATATATTTTAATAAAGAAAACAGATGTGATAATAATACCTAAGACAAATTGTGGGTATAATGCTAAAACATGGACCATACTTGAATAAAAAAAATTGAATCTTTCCAATAATCACACAGCAGACATGTCCAAAAATTTCACAAATTTAAATTACAAATTTCTTTCTTTTTGAATGTGAGAAGAATGCTAATCCCTAATCCCCCAAAAACTCACAGAATGTTTAGTCAGATCAAAATGAAAAAAGAAAAAAGAAAACAAAATTTGTGAATAAAAAGAGGCTTTTTTAGATTTTTATTTGCTTTTTAAGGCTTTAATTAAAATTGCAATGTGAGGACAGTATAAGAGGGGTGTTCAGTGGGGAATAAGTACATTAAAGAGCAATTAGATTAGGAAAGGTCAGAGACAGTCAATTTTATTTCAAGAATTTCTCACTGTTCAAAGTTTTGGAAAATGTCAGAAACTGAAATTACATTAGACTCTTCTCAGGATAGGTAACTGCAAGACTGGGGTCATAGTTTTTATAAGCATTTGGGTCATTTCCATTTATAAAGGGAATGGAGTGCAGCCATTGCTAAAGTCAGTAGAAAATTTTCCATTTTTCAGCTTCTATTATAAAGTGTCCTTGATTACCAGAATAATAGACTACTGTCAAGTACAATGTATTCACTTCAAAACCTACTACCTTGTCTTCTAGAAACAGAACCTGAGTTTAGAGCCTGTCTCATTTTTGTATGGACAGAGGACATGCACTGAGACAGTGTCTTCAACCTTAAGTTCTAGCCCATATAAACTTCCCACCAGCAACCAACCTCTATGCTACCATTTGAAGTAATTGCAGTTCTCTTAGATACCAGAAGTTGAAGAAATACTATTCACTCAACTGAGAGAGGAGCTAGGAGTACCAAAGGATGGCAGGAAGTACTTTGAAGGTACTTCCCATCCATTAGGAACACCTGTTTTACTTCATGTGAGAAGAAATTAAACTTCTATTGAGTTAAACCATTGAGATTGTGTACAATCTGTACTTAGTAGGCCACTACTGAATAGTTGGAATCTGCTCAGTTAGGAAACATGAATAACCTCTGTTCTGGCCATTTAAAGTTTTTGTTCTACTTCTCTGTTGCCTAACATGCTGTAGCCTAGAAAATGCTATATTACCCTGTGTTGCACAAGAAAGGAAGCTTGTGATTCCATTGTTTGGGGACCAAGCCTTTACTTTTATTATCAGGAAACATCATAGGTGCTATTATGGTCTAAACTCTTCTTCCATCCTTTCCCAAATTCTTATGTTGAAACTAAACCAAAAATTCAACATTGTTAGGAAATGAGGCCCTTGAGAGGTTATCTCATGAAGGAAATGCACAAATAGAATTACTTACCACATATAAGAACTCTGAGACAACTACTATCTAGATTTTTTTAACATATGAAGGCACAGTTGGGAAATCTTATCTATAAACCTTAAAGATAATCTTTACCAGCCACTGAAACTGGTGATGTTTCATCTTAGAGTTCTCAGTGTCCAGAGCTGTGAGAAATAAATATCTGTTTCCTACAATTTACCCAGCTTATGATGTTTTATTATCAGAGCCCATAGGATGAAGGAATTACTTTACTCTTCCTTATGTAAGTAGCCTCTTTCCTGTAACATTTTTGTAATGATGTGAAACCATGAATAAAACTATTATTTGCAACATTCACTGAAAACCAAGTACTACTTTTCTCTTAATGTGCATTGATGACATTCATCACCATTGTTAAATCAGTTCAAAATACCTCTCATCCTTCCAACTAATAAGCTTGGCCCCCCATGAAAGTGATAAAGGAAAAGAAAAAAAAAAACTTTAGCTCTTTCCAGTTTTCCTTACATTATTTTCAACCCCCTGTCCTGCATTCACTACAGTCATATAGAATTCTGTTTCATGTATGTAAAGGTCACCTCACCCTCAAAGTTTTGGCCATATTTACTGTGCCTGGAGCACTCTTAACACTCAGTGGTCCATAGATGCTTAGCTTTTGATTTTGTAAGACCTAATCAGACTAAGCAAGTTTTTCTCCACCCTGTTTTTATAGAATATCCTCCAGTTAATTTCAATTCCAATTAAACTCTTTTACTAATTATTCTTATCATTTAATGTTCTCTGAAAATATTTATCTCATTAATTATACATTTTCTTGTTGAATAAGCATCACAAAATCAGTATCATGTAGTCTAGTATCATACTAGTAAAACATGAATAATAGTTGATAAACATTTTAGAATGGATAAATTAAAGCATTAAAGATGAAGATCTGTTAGAGACTGTAGTTTGAGTCTAATGCAAAACTAAGACATTTTCACTGTCCCTACAATTTTTTTTTTTTTTTTTTTTTTTTTTTTTCC